>NC_135714.1:105532592-106132592 GCF_964656455.1 Halichoerus grypus
TTCAAAGGATAGATAACACTTATTTGGTGGCACACTTTCAAAAATTGAGGAATAGGGAAGAGTCCCAACTCACCAAAGGCAGAGAGGGAGAGAGAGAGGGAGAGAGAGAGAGAAAGAGAGAGAGAGAGGAGTGCCATATGGGCCAATCTCTTTTATAAGCATAGATACAAAAATTTTAAATAAAGCATTAACACAAAATAACAAATATTATAGATTTCTACAAAATATATAACGTTTAATTTTCGAAGTATGCAGATGGGTGTTTTATAATTGACACAGTTAAATTGTTTTCAGTAACAAAGTTGCATAATGATGAAAACATTGCCAAACATCTGTTTTCAAAATTCTGTCTTGATAGCAGGAATTATTTTCCAAACCAATCATTTTCTCACTTCTTATTAAAAATGCCTCTTTTACACTGGGACATATTAAGGGTGTGTGTGTGTGTTTAAATACTGCTAAGCAGGCATTTTTAATCATAGAAAAGTTCAGAAATTTGGAACAGTTGTTTTTTTCTAAGAGAAAAACATGTAACTCATCTTCAAATTCTCCAGCTTTTTTGAGGAATTTTCTATGAGAAAGCCAGTCTCTCTTTATGGTACTTAGGATTTTCATGTCAACTCCTCATTTCAGTACAAATTATTGTAAATATTTTTCTACCCAATGTAATGCAATCCTGAAATTTACTATAATATAATCCCTAAACCCCTCTGACCTATAATCAGAATGATGCAACCAGTTTCAATCTGGATATTAAATATTGTAGATTCAGTTGCTTTCTTATTTTTTAAATTAAAAATTAATATAAAAGAACCATCTTGTGCATCCTCTGGAATGCAAAAACTCCACACTAGAAACTGCTGCCCTGGTGAAGTGGGACATCAGAAATCTTTCCACTTTGGTTATGTCTCAGCAGAGGTCTCTCTAGTGAGGTTTTAGGATGACTGCCCAAAGGTGGGAGTAAGAGATCCTCTCTCTATTTTGAGGAGTCACAATTTCAGCAAGAAAGGTCAGCCTGGCTATTATCTATACTGTGTAGGCAGGTAGGCAGCACTACTTCGGTGTTCTGGTCTAATGAGGAATACTTAAAATATATTTTGAGTGTTAGATTTTGAAGCTGGAATGCTTTTAGACCGAAAAATATGTTAATTCCAACTAATTTAAATACCAACCATACATTCGTTATGAAAGCTATAATACACTGCATTCATTAAAAGATCACATTTTAAATAGCAAGGCTATTTAAGGAAATGGGCTTATTCATGTTTCAGAGATCTAGCTCATTAATAGAAATTTCAACTGCTCTAACATCAAGCCTCTGAAAGCACTTTTAAGAAAACCTCTTTTTCTATGTTAACAGCGGAGCTAGATTCCCTGAAAGCGAATTATATGCTAGAATGTCAATTTTATTTGCGTCCGTTGGTGCTGGTATTGCAAACAATTTGTCCAAGGGGAAGAAAAGTAGAGACTGGAGTCCTTCAGTAACCCCTCTCATTAGTTCTTTGTGCAAACAAACTCCAGTTTGGTATAAAGCAAGATAACCTAATGGATGTTTTGTAGAGGATGTGCAGCCGCATTGTTTACCAGTTAAGTTTTATCAGAGAAAACGGACCAAGAAAAGCCAAGAAAAGTTTGCAGCTCTATAAATCTCAAGCTATATTTTGAACATTCCTGAAACACCCAATCTCCAGACTTTGGCTTTGAATAGATTTATAAGAGTCAAAGGTCACAGTTCTTGCAAACAGAGGAAACAGCACGTAGAGTTTTTGTTTATTTTCTGTCTCTTAAAAAAATCAAATATGGCCATCAAAGACATAAAATACCAATACTCAACGACTAGTAGCAGAAGTAGGGCCTGGGGTGTTTTTGTCTCCTTGGCTATCATGTGTAACAAAGACAGATGCAGAATAATTTCAGGTTTCCTCTATCTTGCTTTACCCAAGTTTGCAAGACACCTGTTTGAAATAATAGAGGGATTCTGTGAAACGGTGGCAAGAAGCCCACTCAATTCAGTTAACTTGCGAAATTAAGACTATGAACAAGATGGCATGTGGTTGGCGATAACAGAAAGGTTTCTTTGACTTCAGGTTGAAGGACTGTCAGTTTTAGTCCTGAGATTTCTACTTACTAGGTTTTGGAGCTTTGAACAAGTTGTACACGTTTGTGGAGCTCTCTATCCCTCCTCTGTAAAATAACTGATAATCCTCTTTGCCTCATAGTGCTACTGAGGGCATCCTGAGAAATTATGAAAAAGGAAACTTCCGTTTTCATTTCGTTTATTTTTGTTTTTTAAAGTTAAAGAATAACACAAATGTGAGGTCTCATAATGATATTTTGTCGCTGTGAGTTTTGCTCTGGGAGCACTTACCTGCTTTGGTTGGGTGACATGGGGAAACCTAGGACAGTGACATGAAGAGGAGCTATTATTGTTCTATGAGCAATATTTATCAGAAAATTCATTTTCTATATTCTTTAAATTTCATTTTAGAAGACCCTCTACCAGTGGTGGCAATGACTTTTGATAGCCTTATTTAATGGATATATTTAGGATGGCAGTTGCATTGCTACTAAGCATTAGACTTTTCAGATGAAACAAAAGTAGGAAATGAAAATATTATCTCTTTTCCCTAACCATAACGAATATAAATAGTTCAATTTCTCTGGATTCCTAAAAGTACCCATTTTGCTTTTAACTTGAAATTCTAAGCCCATTGGGCCAATATCCTCTCTAATTCTTCCTAGTAAATTATTGATTAACAAAGGTTGCTTGTTAATAATATTTAGATATAACTAAAATTTTCATGCATTTTAGGAAGATTAATTGATTTTAAGCTCAAGTAGCTAAATTTTTAAAAAAGATTTATTTACTTATTTGAGAGAGAGAGAGAGCGCCAGAGAGAGTGCACAGGTTGGGGGGGGGGCAGAGGGAGAGAATGTCAAGCAGACTCTCATTGAGCCGGAACCTCGATGTGGGGCTCATCCCAGGCCCCTGAAATCATGACCTGAGCCAAAACCAAGAGTCAGATGCTTAACCGACTGAGCCACCCAGGCGCCCTGCTAATTTTTTTTTTTTTTTTTTTAAGTTAGATATTAGTATTTGCCAAAGCTTCTGTCTAGAGTTAATACAACTTTGGTTATAGATGACTCTTACGGAAATGTCCCACTTTATCTTTAGTCTCCAATGGTCCCTTCCTCTTTTTAAGCTAAGCATATAAAAACCTTCTGTTATTAGTAGCCTTAATTAGCCCGTAGTCTTTCCTCTGGATTCCAGTTGATTGCCAGCCAGCCTGGGAGATAGAGGTTTGAAAAAAGACTGACCTCTGACTGCAGGACTGTTTCAGGCTGCCAAAGTCCCGCTTACTCTATTCAGACATATGAACCAGCTCTAGGATTGAGGTCCTAGAGCAGATTTCTAAGAGTGCTGCCAAATGCTTAAAACAATGAGTGAATCTTAGAATGACTTTACTCTTTCTGAACTGAAAGTTTCCCAGGGTTAGACAGGCTCTTATCCTGAAATGCATAGCACAAAGTCCATTGATGATTGATTTCTCCAGGATTATCTCCTATACTGTTTTAGTTAGACAACTTTCCAGAGTTAATTACATCCTGATTACAGGCCACCTCGGTTGGTATTGTCTCTTGCCTATCATCTTCTCAGTAACATCTTACTATCTTAACATCTTAATATCTATGCCTCTTGATTTCTGTAGCTTGAGTAATAAAAATTAAAACGTTTCTGTAACATTGGATTCAACACTTAACTGAATTTAAGTAATTTAGTGGCATAAACCATCACCATATCCTTGTAAGACATTAAGAAAATGGGTGTTAATTTTGGGAAAAATCCCAAGTTTCTCAAAATCACTAAGTTTTACAACAAATGAGGGACCAACAGAGGTGGGGACTATTTTATTCATAAAAAAGCCGAACTGGGGCAGGAATGGCTTTTGTCTTTCAAGACTCTCTTCAATATTTTTCTGATGTCAGCACATGCTCTTCTGAATCTTCCTAAATCAAGTAACTTACTCTTGAAATCTTGGTTTGGATAGTAAAAGATTAATGTGCAACTTCCTATGTGCATTTTATATTGCAATCTTGGTTTCCCTGGTAGTTTTTAGTGAGCATGAGCAGGAATAATGCGTGAGCGTGATTATTGTGTCCCGATCACTGCTTTGCAGAAATTATTTTATTGACTTTATGAGGTAGATACAGTTTTAATCCAAAGTTTATGGGTGAGGAAACTTTGAGAGATTAAATAATTAACTGGTAATGCAGCTGGTAAGTGGTCCAGTTGGATGGCAACGCAGCCCATTCTTTTTAAACAATCAACTTCGCTTCCCTGAGCCCCTATCCATTTGTGCTTCTCTCATTGCTCCCTGCACCCCTCCAAAGTATTGACCTCAAGTGTTATTCTACCTTGCTGCAGAGTGCAGCAAAGGTCTTAGAAGATCTCAGTGTACACGGAGTGCGCCAGGGGTTATCATTACAGACCGTGTTTATTGCTTCACTCAGCCAGGAGTTTTTGGCAGTTTTCAGGATCATGGAGGCCTCCTCTCAACACAGAAGCCAGTGTAAATACACAACAAAGGGACAACACCTGAGGAGGGTTTTCTGTCTGTTTAAGTGACCTTGTTCATGGCTCTGGGCCACTGGTGATCCTTCTCATCAGTCAAATATTAAATTTCCCTTTCTGAAACTTCCTGTGGACCCGTTTGAAGTACCCTCCTCCCCGTGTTTTATGGAGTGATAAAAATTTCAAGCTCTTCAAAGCAAAGCTGATATGTACCTTTTAGATGACACTGTCATCATAATTGTATTTGTCATGCTAACTAGAATTTTCTTTTAAAGAATTACTTATCACTGCTGTTCCTACCCTACCTGCCAATTGTCAGAGGACAAGATAAACTCAGTGTTTAGGCTTTGACATTCACAGTCTATTTAATAAGGGGCTGATCAGGAATTAGATTTCTGGTACACGATGAGAACTATATGGTAGGGCTGGGCTATGTCAGACTGAACAAAGAATTTCCTTTCTCCTTCTACTATGCATGAATATCAATCAGCAAGTATTTTTGGGCGCCCATGCTTTGAAGAATACAAGAAATGAATGACAAAATCCATGTACATAGGAATTTATTATGAAGAAAGGATTCTGACAAACTCTGGTCATCAACAGTCGGGAGGCACATTTTTGCTTTTGTAAACTGAATGTGGAAAGATGACAGGAAATAATAGACAGTTGAAATTTGTAATGAGTGGTGGTGTTTGAAAGATGAAAGCTTGGAACATTTTTACTTTGGTGGACCTACAAAATGCTGAAGGGCCTAGCAGAATTGCAAAAATCAAATCTGCAATTTGATTCTCAGTGAAACACACTGCAGGGGCTCGAGGATCTGCGATAATTAATAGAAATTAATCTTAAACTTGCAGACAAGGAGTTTCCAAGGAGGCTGCTGACATTTCTTGGTGCCATGGAAGACAAAGTTGACAAGTAATAAAACTGAAGTTAATTTTACCTGCCAAGCATTAGAAAAGGATGCTTATCAAATAGAAACAATTACTAAAGTATGTATAAAAAAAATACCCACCATGGATTTTTACAAAGAATAGAAACAAGAAAAACAATGGAAATTTCACAAGTGCCCCTTTAAAAGTACTGTCGAGATATAGATAAAACTGTTTTGCATGTTTTTCTTTTTTAAGTATTTAATTTGGAGATTTATCTACTGTATTGTGTAACTTGATTTTACACTTGACATAAAAGAAGGTGGGTTAGTTTTCGGTATTACAACATTTTTTTTTTGTTAAATTTTCGATATGTAATTTCAGTTTAGCTAATTTATAATTACAGTTTTACTACTTTATTGCAATGTTTTATTTCTAATATAATGTGCTTCTATATTAAAGGGTGATATGGTGTACAAAAGGTGTTAAGCATATAAACTGATGGATGGCATAATTTGCTCTTGACCTTGGATCTTGGTAGTTGCTGGAAGACTGAGGAGAGAGTTTTCTTCTTTTCTTTTTCTATCTTTCTTTCTTTTTTTTTTTTTTTTTTTTTTTGTGGCCACTTGGGAGACTACCAAAGACATTAATTTTAAAACTAGACTGGAGTAATTACCATTACATTTATGTTAGAGGTTAACATTTGTGTTATTTCCTCTTATTGCCTGGCTTTACAGAATGTTATGCCCCACTGCTTTTATTAAATCCAGGTAATAGAGGAAATAACAGTGTTATTAACCTCTAACACTGATGAAAAATTAGTTTTAAGTAAAACATGGTTTAAAATCAGAGCAATTGTGTTAGTCGTCTAGCTGTTTCCCTGATGAAACACAGTAAGGCTTTGTGTACTCATTGTGTCCATATTTATTATTATAAAAATAAAAACAGAGTATAATATGAAATAAATCTCTGGGGGAAAAGGGATTAGATTTTTAATACATACTGTACTCTTATTAATCGGTGTTATAGATTTGTAAGACATTACATGAATAAGTACTGATTTTAAGAAGTACCATTTTTCTATGATTGGAAAATGAATTAGTTTTGATAACTTGACTATTTTTGCAGAAAAGCACTTAGAAATAAATAGGTAATAAATGACCCTATGAGAAGTCTCCAATGGGATGCTTCTAAACATAAATGTTTTTATAGTGAGTATGACTGTAGAAAAATTCTCTTTTCTGTTCTTGTTGACTTTAAAACATTAACTTCGAAAGTGATTTTTGATATTTAGGCAGAGTGATATCTTGCCTCCTTGGTTATACAATATATATAGATGGTTTTGTTGAGATGTTTAGTCTAAGGGAGAACAAGAAGAAACTGTAGTAATTGTATTATTTTTAGATAAATGTGGAAATATAGACTTAATAAATAAGGAAATAATTTACTGTTGGAAAATAGTCTTTATAGAAGAGTTTAGTTTCATAGCCTATTGATTCGTTATAACCTGAATGCAATTTGTATTTTTTGAGTCATAAATATTATATTTAAATTTAATATTAAAGCAAAATATCTACTTATCAAGTAAAGCATATATGTATCTAAGTAACTTTAAATGCTTTTTTGATTATTTGATTTTTAAATAAATCTTTCTGCCCTAATTTTTATTAGTAAATTGCCAAATTATTTGAAGGTAATTTTTCTCTTGTGGCCTAAAACATATCTTTTAATTGTAAGCATATTGTTTTCTAAACTACTCAATATATTAGCTACTATGATTTTGAAAATAGCGAAGTAGTAAGAGAATTATTTTTAATCTACTATTTTTAGTTTAAATATAGAATTAAGATAATTGATTAGGACAGGTATCCTTATTGAGAGAGAACGTTTTGTTTTATTCAAATTTATTCAAAGGATTATGTGGGAGAATATAATATATTGGGGAGTTTTTTTGTGAATTAAATGGAACCTTATATATGAGAGTGTTTTGTAACTGTGCAAATATGAAATATATAACAATATTATTCTCATGACTTAGAGTGGGAAAATATATAAACATCATAGTATTCATAGCATTTCTATAATATATATCTGTCTAATAGAAAATAATTTTAAAAAAGTAAGTGCCGTACTTCTTAATCTTTAGGTAAATATACATTCCAGTTGCATGAGCAATCCCATGTAAAGGCTCAACAACCTGTTTACCTTTTAAATTAACAATCACTTCAACAGTTAATTGAGTATTGCTAAGCCAGTAAATTACCCTGCAACATTACTGACTGGAAGCTTAGTTAGTATCCACAACAAGCCTGCCATTAATGAACTCGTTCTCCAACAAAAAGCAAAGGAGGCATCAACTCTGAACTGTGGATGTGTTCAGTTCCCTCATTCTAAGCACATTAGTACACTGTATTTTCCCACTTAGAGAAGCTTTTGTACACTGAGCATGTGGCTGTTTAAATGCCCCAGCGGGGCATCCAGAGGCTGTGGAAAAAAAGGAAAAATTATTTGGAACAATTTGCATTCGTTCAAGGGCAACGTTACGCATTTTACAGCCGGTTTATTGCTATTCTTGTGCTGTTTAAGCTGTCTTTCATGTCAAAAGTCCTTTCCTGCTTCCAGATCAGCCGGAAGCATTCTGCTGCGTGCCGTTTGCCACCAACCCAACACCCGCCCCCCCCCCCCCCCATTCCTTCAGGGCTCCGGGCCTCTGATCGCGGATACCATTTGCGATCTGGTTAAAAATAGGAGGCTGCCGAGATAAGCCTGAGTCCTGACAGGGAGGAAAGGCTCTTTTCTTTCTCTTTTTCTACTTTGTTCTCTTGTGTTTTAGAGTGGGAAACACATGATCCCAGAACAGAGGAATAGTGTTCAGGAATTAGAACACGCTCAGGGGTGTAAAAACTTTAAAGGTGAAGAAAGTTCATTTAAAAGGTTCAACTTCATGAAACTAGGCTCATCATTTCAGTAAGTTGCAAGTTTTTAAAGAAAGGAGCATGTCGTTCTCTCTGGGTAGGACACAAGCGATACTCGCCTCTCTTACCTTTAAGATACACTACTTGATGCACAGTTTCCTAGGTTCTACTCCCAAGTATGGTTTTTAAACTAGGGGAATATCTTTTTAACAAAAAAAATACGATGATGATTGCTGTTGGCGAATCTAACATAAAAGAGCAACAGTATCATTGAAATTGCAATTTGATAATGATCATTGTTAGGGGAAAGCCGAATAAAAATGACTCATATTTTTATTTTTTATATTACTGGTCATTTATCAATACTTTCTTAAGTGGGTCTACTTATTGAAAACAAAAATATGAGGATTTTTTTATACATGGTTTTTTGTTTAGTTTCTCTAAGAATTTCGATTAACGTCCTTTTATCGATTTCATGAGATCGGGAGATGATGACTTTCATTACTGTTTGCTTAAGCAACAAATCAAATATGCCACAAGCCATGAAATTAGAGACTTATTTGGAAATGAAACATAATCTAGATGGTAAAAGTGCAATAACTTTGAGTACTAGAATGTCAATATGATACTCGGTGTGGAATATTTAGTATGAAATGAAATGTCCTAGGAGGGGTCTTGGGAGTTTAATGAATTTCTTTGCCAGCAGGCAGGCCCATTTATTTGTCAATTTACCCAAATAAAGATCTGGGCTAAGCCAAATCCTGTGATATAAAGCAGGATATGAGCGTGCCATCAAAGAGGCTAAAAAGATGTGTGTTTTAATGCCACATCTATTCTTGGCAGTTTGGGAGCCTATGTATAGTTTGGAAGGACAAAGAGAAATTAGTCAAAGAAGGAAATATGGGAATACAATTTGAAAGTGGGGGGTGGGGGTGAGATTTAAGGTGGAGAAGTCAGTTTACAGGAATTTCAGGACAAAAGAGATTTTGGAGTGTTGCTGAGGCTACAAGTGAGGCAGGTTCTGTGTGGCTGATGGGATGATGGGAAGTGTGTGGGGGTGGGGGTGGGCTGGAATCAAAGAACTAGCCAGGGGTCGGACCATGTGTTATGTACATTGAGCTCTATCCATGATTTTTTCTTTTAAACATAGTGTAATAACTTTTGCTGCTGGGTTTGCTGTATGAATTCATATTTTTAAAAATTCCTATTTGCCTAAGTTGCAAAAGAAAGCAGGAGATTTTATAAGTCATTCTTGTGTTTGTGTTTAAAGGTCACCAAGTGTGGTAGGTTACACTCCAGCAGACACAACACTGTGGTTTAATCAGACCAAATTTTACCTTCAAACAGTTTTACATGTAACAATCTTTGGAAGGGAGACGGTCTTCCCTGAAAGGGGTTCTCTCGTCCTAAAAGTCCAGCTAAGAGGTGTTTTGAGCTTGCTGGTGTGATTACCGCTGCTTTTGAGCACCTGGACCTGCAGTGTAGTCAATTGCCCCTCTGTAATATCCTGAGATGGACATTTTGTGTCTGTCAAAGGTGGTTTGCAGTGATTAATATCAGGGAAAAGGATCAGGATTTCATTGAAAAGATGGAATATACATTTGCACGAATGTCTGGAAAACCAACTTGCTCCTGAATTTTAAAGGACTAGAGTAAGAATCAGTGAAATTTTTGCAATACTCCTTTCCAGTACATCCTGGTAAAGTCATGTGGCTCCCCAAGTTTTGAAAGGTTAATTGGATCTCTTGTAATGAGTGACTGCACCCAGTCACATGTGGTTTGGGAATTTACTTATTAATTTAAAAATTGTTGTTGTTCAGATGGTACCAGTGGGGTACTAAATTCAACTTTCTTTTATTGAGTGGGATTGTTCTAAATTTGCTAGTTTTATGGCTCCTGTAGTGAAAATTATTAAAAATGAGCACTAAGGGCCAACTTATTTTAAAAAACTAACCGGTGTTGCTCAAATATGTTTTTCATCTCTAGGTCTAGCAAATAGCTTTTAGGTAAATTTGAAACTGCTTTGAGCTTTTTGGAATAAATATAATAGCACTAAATCAGGTATTTGCCATGTACCAGAGGTGGGCCACTGAGCACAATTTTGCTGGTCTAAGGAGTCACTTTTAATAACCAGGAAGCTTATAAGAAAAGCAGGAGGAGGGGTGGGGAAGGTATGCCTCGATACCACATGATTAAGGAAAGGAGAAAAATATTTTGTGAATACAGTTGTATATTTCATTTGCCTCTCTTCCTTTTCTTTTTTTGTCCTCCGGTTTTGCTTTCTTCTTTCTCTTGTTCTCTTTTGCTTTAAAAATATATTTATTGCGGGGATGCCTGGGTGGCTCAGTTGGTTAAGCATCTGTCTTCGGCTCAGGTCATGATCCCAGGGTCCTGGGATCAAGTCCCGCGTTGGGCTCCTTGCTGAGCAGGGAACCTGCTTCTCCCTCTGCCTGCCGTTCCCCGTGCTTGTGCGCTCAGTCTCTCTGGCAAATAAATACAATATTTTAAATACATATATATATATATATATATATATATATATTGCTTATTTTAAAGCTTAATAGGTGTCATATATATGTATATCTAACTTTAGTGAATAGAGTAGCTTATTACCTCTTTGAATTGTTCATCTATGAAGGAAAATTTATTCCAAAGAGGCCCATTATATAGATGTGTCACTAATTCATAATATCTTAATGATATCTTAAGTGGTATCTTCCCAAGGAAGAGAGAGGAAGATGTTAATTATCAGGACTACAGCATATCCATGTACTAAAACAGATTCTGTTAAGGAATTAAATCTTCTGCAAAAAGACATAGAAGGAATCCTAAAAGTGGCTACTGTATCAGATCCCATAGTTGTAGAAGAGTAATCCAAAAGGATTTCTTTTTCTTCAATCATTCTGTCTCTTAGATTTTCTCTTATTTTAGGATATTCTCTATCTTAACGGTATTTGAATTCTCAAAGTTTAGCACACCACATTGTCGGGGAATGGAGAAGTGCAGAGAAAGTGAAATACTTCTAATAAGAAGCACTACAAAACTGTTATGGGAGAGACTATAAGAAGGTAATCTCATCTCTGGAAGATGAAGAATGTTCATGTGTCTCAGGTGTCTGGGACCGTGTATGAAGACCATCCCAGAGATCTAGACCATCAGGACTTGAAATACCATCAGGGATAGGAAAACACCTTGTACACTTCTAGATGTAGAAGATCCTGTATGACTTTGAGGGGAAGGGTCTAAGACTTAAAAATAACAAAATTTACCGGTACACGGTCCCTAGGAGCGGTAGGCATTCAGACAGTTCTCTAAGGAAAAAGTCCATCATGGCGTTCACAAGGAGTCAGATCCCTTAAAAAAATCTCAAATGAATCTCAATCTTGAGGGAAGAATAATATGTACACAGAATTTTCCAAGGGAAACAAAGGTACAAAGAAGCTCTGGTGTCTGAGCGATTTCCTTTGAAATAGCTATGTGAGGGATACTAAGAAACAGAAACCTCTGGGTCCTGGAGACTTTGTAATTGTAAAGCACAGGATGTCATTAGAAATACCCCATGCGTACAACAGCTGTAAATATTCAATGTATAAAATTCCTAGACATTAGGTATCCACAGATACCAGGGAATTCATATATGCAGGAAATCTTATAAATGTGAAAAGTAAAAGCCTACAGTAAATCTCAGATACTAAAAATCATCCCAGTTGACCCAGGGAAGAAACCCTCCATCTGCGATGGATTGTATCGAGAACTTCAAAATGCAGTGATTCTTGTTTGCTAGTTAAACATTTAGTTGCTCTATGACTTAGGGAAAGGCGCTGAGATGTTAATCTATCTGGAGGGAGGATATGTCCATCATGCGGGATTGGTGGACACAGGGGAGTTGTAAGTTGGCAGTATCGACCAGAAAGAGTGTGAGCGTGAGGGGGATGCTTGCACTCAGGGAATACCATACTTATGGAAAGAGATACTTGTTCCCACTAACATTAACATCATATAACTAACTTTATTTGGGTTCTCCGATCATCTTTTCAGATTATAATTTGACTTCGATGCACTTGTTAATTAAAAAAGAAAAACTGCAAAGACATGAGTCTATAGTCTTTTTGTAGTTTTATTTTTTTTACCGCATGTTACGACAGTAAGGAGAGTAGAGTATACAGTTTCTTGAATTATATTGGTCTGGGATTTAATCTGTAGTTCAGAGAACTTTTGACGGTGGCATGATCACTACACATGACACGATGAGCTAGACCCAGGATTGTGATGATTACTCTATGAAACCTCATCTAGGGCTAAATGACACATTTGTGCAAGGTGAAAAATGCTGCCCTTTTCTCTGACTAGACATGGCCTTGCACCAGGGAAGATGGCTTGGTGAGCGAAGGATGGATCTGATTTTGTCTCCTACTTTCCCCTTGATTGGTGCCCTTGCTCAGTGAACAGCTGGTGCAGCCGCACCAGTGGCCCTGATGGCACCAAGTTTCCTAGCAGTTGGCAGGCCTGGTGACATTCTACCTGGTTTTGCTCACATTTTTTTCAAAGCACACTGTATGTATCTTTTGGATTTGTATTCAACTTACTAAAATGATAAATAAGGGATGGTTATTTTCCTTTTCAAAGTTTATTTGCTTTACAATAGGGCATAAAATTATTTATTTAAATAATCTCCCCTATTATTTAGTTTACAAAACAGTTTAGGAATGCATGCAATAGTTAAAATATATTTTACTTTAAAAAAGTTTTTGTGGTAAGTCCCACAAAAGCTAACATAGATGATCTGTCTTTGCCACATCACTATCTGCCCTTACCAGAATGGTTGCAATATACACGTCTACTCTTTTTTCTCCTTAGATTTAGAAAGTTTTGAACACACATACACACAAATATTTATGGCAGATTGTTCTATTGCTCCTGCTTATTCATTTACTTCTTACCCCTAAGACGATAATGCATTTTTGTCCCATTGATTTGAGGCTTGGCCACGTGACTTGTTTAAGATGCCAGCTCTGAGAAGTTCTTTCACTTTGGTCCTTACCGTGAGAAAAGCATGTACAAGTAGGGCTCTGCTCCTTCAATCTGGCTTCTGGATTGAGAAGACAAATGAGGCAGACCCCATCAATCCACCCTCTGCAACAGAGCCACAGCCAGCCAATACTTCTCCTGTAAGGTGAGTGAGAAAGAGCTGCTTGTCATTGTTAGCTCTGAGATGTGTGTGTGTGTGGGGGGGGGGGGGATGTATTATCACAGCAAAAACTGTCTAATATATGTTTTTAATATTACTGCCATAACAACTATTTTTCTAATGTTTACAGCAGTCATTGTTACTGACACGTTTACAACACTGGAGTCTGTAAACTGCTATCAGATAGACGACCTCATTTGTGACTCACAACTTCATTAAGAGTAAGTGAATAAGTTGAAACTAAGAGAAGTGCGTGAATTCTCCCAAGGTCAAAGTGCTAAGGGGCACCTGGGTGGCTCAGTTGGTTAATTGTCCGACTCTTGACTTCAGCTCAGGTTATCTCAGAGTCCTGAGATGGAGCCCCGAGTCAGGCTTCACACTCAGCACAGAGTCTGTTTGTCCCTCCCCCTCCTCTCTCTCTGCTCCTTGCCCCCGCTCACACTCTGTCTCTGTCTCTGTCTCTGTCTCTAAAATTTAAAAAAGAAAAAGTGCTAGCAAGTGGAAGGATAGGATTTGAACTCAGGTCTTCTTATTTAAAGTTGTCATTTTTCTGGACCTTAGTTTAATCTCTAACCCACTTTGCAAACTTCTTGAGGGTTGCACACCTTCCCAATTGTCCATCACTCTGGCTCATGGTGACCCCATCTGCACAGGTTCTTCATATATCCTAATACCCTACCTGACATTTCAGAGGCTTCCCATCCGGCTCAGGGGAAATCCTTAACATGTTCCACACAATTCTGAGTTGCCTTCCTGCTACACATCTTCCTCGCCTCAAATTCTTACATAGTCACTTCCTTGATTGCTCCCTGGCCTTCGACCACACTGGCTTTATTTCAATGTCCACGCTTCCTTCAGCCATGAGGTATTGTGTGTATTATTCTTTTCTGGCAAAATGCCACCTTCTCACACTAAAGTCCCACCATGGGCCCATCTCCTTTCCCTTCACAATCTGGATCACTCCTATTCTTTCTTTAGCTCTGTGCTCTTAGTCAATGGCAAGGAAACCCCCTCAGACTTTTTGATCTGCATACTCTGAAAGGACATTTATCTCTGCTTCTGGTTGTGATCAATGTCGTTCAATTTGTATAATGTCTCTAAGTTCTATTCTTTTTCCTTTATTATTATTTTAGAAGTGTTTATTTATGTTACTCACCATAGCACTTAGCTCATTATCTGGTACGTACTAAGTAATCAGCAAACAGTCCTTAAATCACTGACTATGCAGATACAACACTAAATCTCAACCCAGCAGCAGTTGATGCAAATGAGCTGACAAAAATGGGACAGACGTGTCTTAGACCTTGATAAAGGCAGGGCTCTGTTGTATGTAGTTGGAGATCGTGATGAGAGGAAAATCGGGGAGGAAGAAGCCAGCAGGTCATTTGTGGCCATGGTAACATCACCAGGTAATAATCAGAGAGATAACAGAAAACATTCCCACTGGATGTGTCTATACAAGGTTCACCACTTTGAGGATGTGTATACCAAGATCTAACTTACTCCCCTTTAGTGGCTCAAGTCATCAAACTTTCTTTCCAGTTTTCACAAGGGTGTTATTTCCAGACTTGACTATCAGTGAAGTTTAGGGGTTTGCATGTGTTTCCCGAATCCTATCATTTTAGTAGGCCTTTATTTTCTGAGGCTGTCTTTCTCTGTAGGCTTCATTCTATTTTTCCTTTGCTTGAATAAATAGCACGTTTTTAGGCCAAATAGAACAGAGGACAAAGTATATGCCATTGATCCATGAATGGCATAAAAGCAGGCCCCATTTTACAGCACACACTCCCTTCTGGTATTACTGTTACTCAGGAGGGCAACCTAGCTTAGTCATGCCCATGTATTCATGCACCTTTTCCTTTTCTATCTTTTTCTTTTTAACACAGATCTGTTAAGGATTTTCACTCTCTTTCACTGGGGCTGCTTCCTAATCCTATTTCTTTGACAGCAATATAAAATTTCCACTTAACACTAAAAACAGCCAAATGGAAAAAAAAAAAAAATTCTTTCAGGTTTTCTGATAAAGATGGTCGTGTGTGTGTGGGGGGGGGGGGTATTGGACTTATACCTTTAAAAATAATATGTTGGTTTATAATGATAAAAAGGGAGAAGTGGGATGTGAATAGAAAAAAGGAGCAATAGTTTGCCTATAAAATTCAAATTAGGTGCAAGAATTCAATTTGAGAAGGGTGAGGGAGGCATGAGTAATGATGTGGGTAGAGAGCAACTGACCATGGGCAAGATCATCCAATGAGGCCAGTCAGGGAATGGGAGATACAGGGAAAGCTAAGACCTCATTACAAAGCTGCATTGGCAGGTACTTGAATCCCAGTATACGTTGAAATCTCCCAACCAGTTCTTGTGTTTTACTCAAGAGTACATTCAAGTCATCCCCAGTGCAGAGGTACCATTGCATGGCCCAGCTCAGAGTAAGGTCCAATTATCCAAAGGTCTCTTCTATTCTTGGAAACTTAGGGACTTGTTAAGAAGGCTTAAGATTTTTCTTCTTCTTTTTTTTTTAAAGATTTTATTTATTTATTTGAGAGAGAGAGAGTGAGTGAGAGAGAGCACAAGCCAGGGGAAGGGCAGAGGGAGAGGGAGGAGCAGACTCCCCACTGATCAGGGAACCCCATGTGGGACTTGATCCCAGGACCCTGGGATCATGATCTGAGCTGAAGGCAGACATTTAACCCACTGAGCCACCCAGTCACCCAGGAGTTTTATATTAAAAATGTCATACATACGTTCTCCTCTTCCATGACGTCTACAAAGGATTACATCTAGTTAACTGAGTGTAGTTTGGAAAAAATCCTACCACTGCCACTGTGGATGATGACACATGTTAAGTAATATAAAATAATAAGATTAGCTGGTGTTTGCTATCACACGCCATTGATTCATTAGGGAAATTCTTGTTCTAAGTTTGAACCCAGAACGAAATATGAGACTCTGTGACACATTCTGTCACCAGTTTGAAGATATCCCTTATCTGCCCTTCCTTTGCCTGGCTATGCTAGTCTTAGGACCTCGGGACGAAGGTCTAACACATATATTCTAAAACTTTAAATTTTTTATCTGGTATCTTTAGTTCATTCTGCTACTATTTCTGCTTGTCTGATCTTTTCATGATTCCTTTATAATTTTCTCCTCCAGTCTCCTCATCCATCCACATATAATCTTACCTGTCTTCTCTGTCAGTTTCCTGACAGATGGATAGATAACCCAAATCTGGTATATCCATTCAATGGGATATCGCTCAGCCTTGAAAAGGAAGAAAAGCCTGACACGTGCTAACAAGGATGAACCTCGAGGACATTATGTTGACTGAAATAAGCCAATCACAAAAGGGAAAATACTATATGAGTCCACTTACATGAGGTACTTAAAGTAGTCAAATACCTTGCAATAGAAAGTAGAATGTTGGCTCCCAGGAGCAGCAGACCTGGGAATGAGGAGTTACTGTTTAATGGATACAGAGTTTCAGTTTTGCAAGATGAAAAGAGTTCTGGGATCCATGGTGGAGAGGAAAGCACGATGATGTGAATGTGCTTAATGCCACCCACCTAACTATACACTTAAAAATGGTTAAGGTGGTGAATTTTATGTTATGTGTATTTACCACTATTAAAAAAATTTTAGATTTCACCTCTAACATGTGGAACTAATTATAGATTGCTACTATGTGCTTTATGTTGAATTAGACACTTCACATACTTTATTCCTGATAAATATTATTATTCTCATTTTCTAGGTGGGGAAACAGAAGCTCAGAAGAGTTAAAATAATTTCATAAGGTTATGCAATTAAGCAGCAGAAATGAAATCTGAATTCAGGTCTGTGTAGCGTCTCCATTACCCCATACTTCTGCTCCCCCCCACTTGGAACTAATGTGCTTGTGTAGATACACATACACACACACGTGCGCGTGCACACACACTTCTATGTTTTCATCTTGGTATATAATATGTATTATTTCTTAGCTTAAATTAATTGTGTTACTATAAGTACAAATGTTGAGGCTAACCACTTAATTAATATCACAAAGTTAATCCACATAATCACTTTATAGTACGGGGCACAGACTGATTCTCATTGCCTCTGAGGAGAAGAGCTGCCCGAACACAAACAGCTTTATTGGTTGCCTCAGGAAGCAAGGAATTAGACTGATTGCTTAGGCTTCAGGCTTTGCAATTACAACCTGGCATTTTGGTAATGGCGATTTAAAATTTAAGTTCCCAAAAGGCTTAAGACCAAGTGCATCATCTGAATTTTTTTCTGCCACATTTTTTTGGGGGAAAAAAAAGTGAATTATTTAAAAATGTATCTTGTGGAACTGCTAGAAGATTTTCCTAACCGTATCCCTCTCTAAATGAACGGACTATGTATTTATCATGTAACAAGAACAGTCTGTCTGGTTATCGGCAGAAGCTGGGTCCCTGGTAAACAGCATTGGCCTCAGCCTTGCTCGAGCATGTATTTCCTAAGTAGTGGGCACAGAGGCAGGGTAATTGGCTACCTCCTGGTCATAAGTATAGGTATGTTAACTGTGGGCCCGAGGGGAACCTCCATTTTGGTTTGTAGCTTATTATTAGGTGAGGAAATTACTGGACACCTCCAGCTGCCATTAATCAGCCACAGAGTCAGACTGGAGCCAAGTGAGAAGCCTGTGGGTGGATTCTGCCCAGTGCTGTGGAAATACAAAAAGACAGAGACAAATGTTTTCCAGCCTAGCCGCACTAAACTCTGCCCTGTCACAGTCCTTAACATGCGTGTTCAAATTGATTTAGTCCATTTACCCCCTCAACCTAACCATCTATTTTCCCCGAAGACTGACAGTTTTATGTGTTGCGACCATGTTATTATGTGTTGCTGCTCTGCCGGTAGCTATAGTATTTCAGAAACATTTACTTCCAGACATAAAGGATGGGGGGGCGGTGTAGAGAGAGGGAGGTGAGCTTGCGTCATTTTAATTCCTTTTTTATGGGGTGCAAAACATGCCCACCATGGCACCGACTTTCTTTCTCCCTCTCTTTTCTTTATTCCTTTTCTGTGTCAATGATTTCCATGAAAAAGGCTTGAATAAAATTTCCCACTTGAGAAACGCATCTGTCAGGTGATGTCAACGCCTGGCTTACTCCTCTTCCTGTTGGGTTGCAAACATGGCATTCTCTCATGGTCCTGGAATGCTGACATGGTCCGGTGGGCAAAAGCCAAACACAGGTAGGGTCAAGCTGAAAAAATCCACCGGGGGCCTTCTGTCCTCAGCTTAGTTTTGGAAGGAATGGGAAGAATCGAGAAACAATTTATTATCTCCGTTGCTATGTAAATTCAGAAAAGGGGGATGGTGAAGATAAAAAACAAGACAGCAAACAACCCCCTCTCAGCGGCAGGGATGTCAGTCAAGACATTCATTCCAAGTGCTTGTCCAGTTGGAGATGTTTGCCTCAGGATAAGCAGGAATTCCGATCTGACCCTCACCCTCAACATTTTTGGAACTGGATGAAAGTGTCTTATCTGAACATGTAAGAATATTTCTGGCACTGAAGGCCAAAGACTAAAATTCAGAGTTAAAATAAATACTCAGTGAAGGAAAGGAAACAGCGAGGTTAAAGGTTTGATCAGATATGAACCTCTAAGTTAACTGGCTTTTACCATACCCTTGTTTTATTCTATCCGGTTTTCATGTACTAATCTATGCGACGGCAAGGGAGAGACTCTCTTTTTACTCTTCCTGCTTTTGTGTTGAAGGGTAACAGACAACAATTCCATTGATTCATGTAGACGAATATAAATAAGATAAGCAAAATAAAATTAAATAAGCCAGTTTAAAGAGTGTACCAGATAGGAGCATTTTCCATGATTTCCTGTACATCAGTATTTAGTAATATATAGTATCTGATTCTATTGAATAGTCAGAATTATTGCCCAGTAATAGAAAAAGGTTTTAAAATAGTACCCTTAGAATGACTTGGCCATTTTATGATAAAATAGAATCTGGGGGAAGGACATTGAGTGAAACAGACATATGTTCACACACACACACACCCACACACATTTTTTTTTAAGGAAAAAATGTGATTAGTTTAGCACGGATTAAACCTGAGGATTGGGGTGTTAGTCACCTAGAGACCTTCCAGGTGGGTCCTCTCTGGGCTGCTGGAGGTCACAGGAAGGACTCCCTGAGTAGGTGTTCAGATGGTGTTTGTGGTAATCCTTACATTATAAGCGTTTAGATGACAACCTCTCATTTTCCCTGCAGTTCTCAGGGTCTGCACGGTTGACTGTTCCTAATCAGAGGTCACCTCAGTGACACACCGAGTTCCTCTAAGGCAGGGCACCCGGGGGCCCTTCGGGAAGTGAAGCATGTGGTTACTTTAAGCAGACATCCAGTCTCCGTTGGATGACTATGGAGTGAGACAGGCTTTCTGACATCCACTGGCTTTTCCTTGTGCTCAAGAATTGTGGGTTTGGTGCTCGGAGCTTTGATTCAGTCCTGCCTTGTGAGGTCCAGGGCGGCCACATGAATTACCCATACTGCTTTCTGCAACAACTGCATTTCCTTTGATGGGATGCCTTGCAAATACCACTTGATAACTCAAATCTTCTCAGGATGAAATTCTGATAGATGGCAAAACGACTATGGGGAATTTTTTTCTCCTGACAGTGATCTTTAAAAGCTATTTAAAATCTCGTTTTAAAGGGCATAAGGACCTAGGTACACAAACTACTCAGTCATTTGAAAAAGTTACCTTCATTGGTTTGGAAATGTGATACAGAAGCTTTTAACACTATCAGGAAGTGGGAGATTGTGTGACCATTTGTTCCAAATCCAAAATTTGGATATACATTGTAAAACATCAGGACTATCTTCATGGAACTACAGAACAGACAGTTTAAAATCAAGAATGTTCCAGAAAATTGGAACAAGTGATTGTCACAGTAATAGCTTAAATAATTAATATTTTGGTGCCTCTAGTCATATTTTATCTGTTTTAATCTTTCCCTAACAAAGTAAAATAAAAACGAATCCGTAAAAAAGTTTCTACTTGAATCAACCAAGGAAATCTCTCAGTAGTGGGCAGAGAATTTAGACAGAGAAAGAGCAATAAAACTGCTTTCTTCATCCTGCCAGAAAGTTATCCATCTAGTGTGGCTTTCTGGTGCAGAAACTAAGCTTGAGAATGATCAGCAATGTTATAAAAAGGTTGTAATTAAAGACTTGGGGGTTTTCTTTATTGGTTTTATCTTTTACATAAGCATACCTCTTTAACTATAAACCAAACCTCTCGTGGCTATTTTTATTTGAGTAAAATTAAGTGATGAATCGTTAAATTCTATTCCTGAAACCAATACTACACTATATGTTAACTAACTTGAATTTAAGTAAAAAAAAAAAAAAAATCAGTGTTTAAAATTGTTAAAAATTGCAAGTTTTTGTATGCATGAAATCATGTTTTCTGTGTGTGTGTGTGTGTGTGTGTGTGTGTGTGTGGCCTTGTCATAAAGTATTCCATCAGAAGACTTGAATCCATTAAAAATGTTTGTGGGATGGTGGTGGTAAGTGGTTATATATGCTACCAAAGAAAGTTTTGTGTTTTAGGGAGGAAGAGAGAGAGTAATTTTCAATTAAATTTTATTCTTAGTATAAATTACCATAGCATAAAATGCTGTCTCTTATATTCTTTCTAACATATTATATTTACTGAAATGGCCAGTATTTTCCCTTTTCTTGTTTTCTATTTTCCCACAGGACACTATTAGATATAGAAGAGGAACTGGTACTCTTGACCAAAGGGAAATGGCCCTGGCCTTCCTTTAGGTTCGATGACTTCAGAGAGCTAATCCATTCAGGCAGTGGGCAATGTGCTGTACTTTGAAACCCTGAGGGGAGGACCTTTTGGTTGTAAAGTAGTATGCTTCATCTTGGTTATATGATAGTATAGTGTAGGGCGCCTGGGTGGCTCAGTTGGTTAAGCGACTGCCTTCGGCTCAGGTCATGATCCTGGAGTCCCTGGATTGAGTCCCGCATCGGGCTTCCTGCTCGGCAGGGAGTCTGCTTCTTCCTCTGACCCTCTTCCCTCTCGTGCTCTCTGTCTCTCATTCTCTCTCAAATAAATAAATAAAAATCTTTAAAAAAAAATGATAGTACAGTGTATCAAGAAAAGAAACAGGATTGAGATAAAGACGTCACTGAGAAAAAATACGAAATCACCTGTGTAATTAATCCTTTTTAGTTAAATACTTCTGACTGAGTTCTGTTGAGACGGCCAGAGGGAAGTGACTTTGGAAGACTTTGCCTGCAGACGCTCATGGTCAGTTATACCAAACAGCGTCTTACATCGCATCAGCACACTGTAAGAAGACAGATTGCTCTCCAGAATCCTAGCAAATACAACTCAGTCAGGGCAAGTAGGCAGTGATTTCCCTTTAGCCAATCTGTAATCTTTAATTGTACTATTCCACGTCCTTCAAAATTGAATGAGGGTTAATACAAGAGCTGATTGTCCATCTCACATTCTATCCAAACTATGGCTCATTTGACTCTATAATTCAGTTGTAATTTTGAGGGAGAACTTACATGCTTGCCTTTCTATTCTGTTTACTTTTTTTTTTTCATTGTTCCTTGACCTTCCATCATTGCAAAAAGGATAGCGGTAGCTCCTTCCCAAGCAGTTCTTGAGTGCCTGGGGGCCTCCCCACATACTGCAGGACCGTTGCTGAGAAAGCAAAGTTAGTCAGGAGGAGTCCTGGGAAATATTTTTTGATTTTGGCTCTGGAATTTAAATCATGAACTTTTATGTCTGACCATATTCAATACTAAAATGTTTATCAATAATTTGGAATAATTTCTTCACTCTGAACCACACTATTTAAGAATGAAAACTTGAGAGTTTAATGACAGAGCAGCTTAATATATACATATATAATTTATATATAATGATATACATGCAGTTATATATTATTATATATAATGAATACATTACAGAAGTATATAGGTATAATTTATACACACACACACACATATACACATTTTGCCTTGGTGTGTAAATGTATAATACAAGAAACAAAGTGAAACAGATTTCCCTTGTGCTTAAAGTTACCTTGTTGGATTTCGTATAATTCAAAAAACAATTTAGGGGCGCCTGGGTGACTCAGTCGGTTAAGGTCTGCCTTCGGCTCAGATCATGATCTCAGGGTCCCGGGATCGAGTCCCACGGCGGGTTCCCTGCTCAGCGGGGAGCCTACTTCTCCCTCTCCCTCTGCCCCTCCTCCCTGCTCTCTCTCTCTCAAATAAATAAATAAAATCTTAAAAAAACTATTTATAGAACAACAGCTGTATACTAGAGTTAGCAACAGAGAGGGAATAAGATATACAGATTTTTGTCCTTAAGGTTCTTACGGTGTAATTTAGGAGACTGGAAAATAAACAGAAAATGTAATTATGTGACTAGGTAAGCAGCAGAAATACTATGTTCAGGCTGCTGTGCACTCCAGGGGCATGCAATGCTCTAGAGGGAGTAAAAAAGTACAGAGAATAATTGAGAGAAAATTTGACCTACAATTTTGCATTCTGATTTGAGCTTCTCCTGTGGGTAATCATCAGATTTATACAATAACCTTCAAAGCCCACATTGTTGTTGTTGTTGCTTTTAGTTATGTCCCTGACTAGATGTGATTTTTTTCCTTTCAATCCTGACATTTTGTTATTCTGTGATTAAAGAAATTTGGTCTAGCTGCTTGTTTTGTAAGAAGCACAGGTTTAAAAAATAAACAACACTGTCCTTCTCCCCATTCCTATTTTTTATTGTTGTTGTTGACTTTTGTGAATTTCATAGACCTTAGCCCCACATATGTTAGAGACAGTTTGAGAGATCTTGTGAATCATTTAATAAATTATTACCTTGGTACTCAACTTTGATGTAATGATCATTACACAAATGAATGCTTTCAAAATTGCTGAGTTTTGGTTAAGTTTAGGTTATAGTAATGCAAATTAGGACATGTTTTATCTTTTATTTTGGTTATCAAGACCATACTGGATTAGCCTGCAGGAAATCTGGTCAATTTTCATGATAAATTGACTTGGCTAGGTAATGCATAATTCAGTTGCGCAGCCGTAGAGTCTGGTGTGTTCTCGGAGGCGTGTAGCTTTACTTGTAGATTTGCATCAAGAAAACCTACTCCAGTAAGTTTGATTTGTATCTCAGAAACATATAAATATGCGCATATTAATTTTTAACATAAAACCAAATTATATACTTTATTATAAACACTGCATTTATTTTTCCTAAAGTCCAAATGCCAGGTTTTGAAAAACCACAGGAATTGTTGTGGAAGTTTTTTCACAACATTCTTGCGGAATCCCTTGTTTACAAAAATCTCACTTTTTTTCTGCTCATAGTTCCAAAAAAAAAATGCTCCTTAGTGGGTATTTAAATTAGGTGTTGACTTTTTTATGGTGAAGAGGCTGGATGGCATAGTGTCTAAGATTACGAGAATTGAAAGCATAGGTTGTAAGTATTCCTTTTCTGTTTTTATAATTGCTAAATGCCATAACATGAACGAAACCCATATATACAAATGGTGGTTTGTATCTCCCCATCTGTGACTGAGACGAGGACAACAGGGGAATGTAGAAATCACTCTAGGATGGGTCCAGTCCCCACTGACGTTACCGTCCTGGTAACATAGACACAGAATACACGTCTGCTAATAAGGACAAAAGCTTAATGTGAGTCTTGAAGGTACTGAGGCCACCTGAGTTCAGTGACAAGGGTAGATAAAGTGACTAGTAAGCTATGTGGAAGCTGCTGACAGAACGGACGGTGAGAGCTAAGGTAGGTGTGCTAAGAAGCGTTTCCATGAACCTGATTAAAATACACCTCCTAGCCAAGAACAGCCCGAGGCATTCTATGATCTGGAAGAGCCTTACATAGATATGGTTCCAATGTGGAGAATATCTGTTCCACAGTCACTGAAATAAAGTTTCTTCCTCAAGCTTCAGCAACGTGTAGTTCTTAAGGTTTTAGAGGAGAGGCAAAAAAGTGTTTCCAGATGTTTGAAAAATATCTTTGTAGGCAGAATGCTCAGCAAATGAGTTTTTGCTTTGGTTGTGCTTACCTTTGAGGAAGTTCAGAGATTGCAACTTAAATAGTGGGTATGAAGTCCATCTTGAATTCAATTTCATGTGAGTATTAGGTTCTTTTTAATTTCCTCTTTTATGAGTGGCACAGAAATACCCTCTTTACCACCTGGTATATGTCAGGGAGAGTGTTGGGACACGGTGAGCAAGTTAGTTGCTAAATATCCGCAACTTCTTGCTTGCTACTTTATTGTTACTATTCATGGCCATTGTCATTCCTCAGAATCATCAGAAATAGTTAATGGAGGTGAGGAAATTAATGTTATATTTTTATTCCTTATTAGAATATTAGAATGATTATTTGACAGAGAGACATTATGTAAATTAAATGTCAAATATGTTTTTAAGATTTTATAGAGATGTTTATTTACTATTACATAAGCATTTTTGTGAATAGGAACAAGTTAAGGTTACTGGGTAAATACAAGGTAAAAATTATATTAAATGCTGCTGAACTATTGTATGCATCTAAGCAATATTATAGACAACTGAAATCCAAATTTTGGTGTGCTAAATATCCCCTAAGGGTTATGACACAATTAGAACATAGTCTGTGAACTATATAACTAAATTTCACCAATACTTCAAAATTTTCAGATGCCTTTATCTTATAAATTCATGATTGCTATATTTAGTATAATTTAAAAATATTGATAATTTACTAAAAGTTAATTAATAATTTTCAGTAACTTCTTTTGGTATATGTTTTCTCTATTTCTCCCAATACTCTGAGATCGAAGAAACAGCAGAAGGTTACTACCCAATCATGCAGAAAAACTGACCTGGAAAATTAATAGCACAGCTGGGAAGGCTAATGAATTTAGCATTTAAAAATGCTCGTAGAGGTTCAAAATCTATCCCTGGGTCCCAGAGGTGGCTCTTTGTGATATAATCAACCCAAACGTGAAACTTCAGAACCATTTAAATATCCACTGGTGAAATACATTTGTCTGTACCACAACTTTCACATTTTTTTCTCACAGTTGTCTTTCATCACTCATTATTTGCTTCTGACAATGTTCATTTCTTATATTCTCTTTAAAAAGACAAGTTGCTAATTGACTGGCAAGGTAGCTGGACCTGGTTAAAAGTCTGTTATTGAATTCCTATAGTGGGAGTGAAAACAAAAATAGGGATGGATACCCATGTTATGCCTACAATTAACAGAGTAAACATCTTAATAGGCATAGAAGACACAAACAGATGTTCTAACTGCATGTCTGTGAGAAACTGATGTTTACTGGTTCCACTCTGGCTTGGCCTTTGAGACCTCAGGAAGTTTCCCTCCCAGTGGGGATTTCAGTGATTTATTGATTTCAGTACAATGAATATTTCAGAAACTAGCAGGATTTTTAAGAGGTTAAATACATCCTTACAAAGGTTAGCATTAATTCATGCTTGAAGGGAATGCTTAACTCTGCTTTAAACCAGGCTAAGGATGGTCACATTTGCCACATTCCTGCCTAAGTGGGAAGGAACACGGACAGGGGAGCAGAAGGATTTCCTAATAGAGAATGTAGAAATAAAATATTAGCACAGATTTTTTTTCTCCCAAACTGAACAAAAATGAGAGATGTATGAATAATTGCAAACTCCTAAAGGTGCCTGGTTGAAATGCTGATTAGTTTTGATCATAACAGTAAAGATCTATTTTAGACTTGTACTTGAGACACTCAGAACTGAATAATGTAATAAGGCTCAGAAACTTGAAAGATTTTTAAATACTTAGAAATGCTTAATTTACCACTCACCTTCTATATTGAATTTACAAATTGATTCTGATGCAATTGTTTGGCCAGTGTCTACCAGAAAGAGTCTAAAAAACAATTGATGGGTACTTTGTATTCTTCTGCTTTCTTTCTTCTTCACCACATTCATGGATATTGATAAGCCGGATGTCCTCTTTGGTATTAATGATGATGCTCATTATTTACCCGGAATACTTATCCAGAATTTACTTCATGCCAGGTACTGTGTAAATGCTCTAAGCAAATGATCTCATTAAAAGAATGCCATTACATCAGATGAATAAGTATGAAACATTGATGGATTGTTATTTTGTAATAAATGCAAACAATATTTTATCTTCTTAGCTTCCCCTTTAAGTTGTGTTCAATGGCTGGTTACTTGACATAGGATCTGGCTAAATTTCTTCTTCCTTAGATTAAAGAAAATGCTGATACGAATTTTGTGATGGAACAGGTCTCCTGCTTGAATATTTTATGGCTGCAGACCAGTGCCAAAGGCACCACAGGTGGCCGTGGGGTGCCTGAAATGTAGCTGGTCTAAATCAAAGACTTGGGATGCAGCGAAGAATTTAAAATAGTACCTTAATATCTTTATATTGATTACATGTAAAAATAGTAATAATTTAGACATACTGGGTTACATAAAATATATCATTAAAATGAATTTCACCTGCTTCTTTTTACCTGTGGCTACCAGAGAGTTTAAATTTTAATAACCTGAATTCTTTCCCCGGTGAGCATGGTACCGCTTCTCAAATCTTGGTACCAGATTGGATACTGCCAACTTCATTTCCTGTTCCCTGCTAATTTTTGCATGCTACCTGCTTTTTATCACAGCAACCACAGATAACCCAGTTTCACAAAGATAGGCCATCATCTTAAAATATAGTGAGATCTAACATTGAAACTGTGAAACACCTTGATTTAACAGTTCTCATGGTGTCTAATACATGTCGAGTAGTGCTAGAATTTCCTCAGACATTTAAAATATCCAGTAACACCTCTCTGTGTTAAGTGAGGTTCCCTGGTATGCTTTGGCACACAGTTTGGGAGCCACGAATGTAGACTATTAGAAACAAGTTTTAGTTTTGTACATATCTCATAAGTAAGTCGAATTATAAATCCTACCATGGTATCAGAATACATAATCTAATTCACCTTTATGCTCGTTCACCTATCCATTCATTTAGTCATTCAAATTTTATCTAAAATGTGCTAAACATGGAGGGCTATATGCTAGTGACACAGCAGTCCCAGTCTCGTGGAGTTCGCACTCTAATAAAAAAAAAGAAACAAAGAAACAGATTTCAAAATTCCCAGTAAACAAACAGGGTAATTGCAAATCATGATAGGCGCTGAGAAAGAAGTGATGCCCCAGAGCACTGCTGGGGTGAGAGGGGGATGGTCCGCCAGATGAGGTGGCCAGAGAGGACGTCTCTAAGGTGATATCTGAGCAGATACTAAGCCTGGGGTATGGCGAACTGGAAAATAATCTGAAAAGAGTGTTCTGGAAGAAGCAACAGTGAAGACTTCGAGAGTGGAAATAACTCGGGGTGTCTGAGCAACAGGTAGGAGACACCGTGGAGGAAGGAAAAGGCTGATGTGAGAAGTAGAGGGGTCGGCAGGAGCCGTATCATGCAAGACTTTAGATGCGGCAGTTGTTGATTTAAGCCTGGCTGAAGCAACCTTGCACACAATGCTTTACAAGTAACAGGAGCCAAGGAAATGTTTGTTGAACTAACGTGGATAGGCAAATAATGGGTGCCAAAAATAGATACAGGGTCCAGCTTAAAAAAATGAGACTAAACCCTGGCACACAAAGAACTTTATCTCATCATTCAGGCCCAGAATATGCCTAAATTAGGTTTTTTTTGGCCTGCGCTACTAAAAAGTCAGAATTACTTTTCTAGTTCTAAACTATTCCTGCTTTGAGGCTGGCCTTTCTTGTCTACCACAAACTGCCTCCCTCTTTGAACTTCAGTTTCTACTCCAGGCGTAAATTAAAGTTATCGTTCCTGGCAATCCAAGCAGTATGCTGCTTCTGGTTTCCAGTTTCTACTGAATTAAAGTGTTTCCCTTTTTATAACTACTTCTTCCTCCTCAGCTTTCTAAGTTTCTTTTTGACTGATTTGGTCTTTTATTCTTTCAGAAATAGACTTGTTTTATTCTAGGAGGGATAAATGACCAATAATTTATTTTCTCATTTGCAGTTAATCCTGGTTATACTACATAGCTGAGGTTGTGGCGTTCGGGGAACTTCCTCTGGGGACCAGCTGAGACTAAAATCCTGTTGTTTGGAGAATTACCTTGATTCAGTGGTAGCCTCTAGGTACGCTCCCAGACAGATCATTGCAGAGCTCATGAAACAAAGACAGACTAAGTGAAGATGTTGGAATCACAAAGTTTATTAAATAAATTCCAAATATACAGCAATAACAAAGGAAAGGGCACTGAAGAGATTGACATGCTTATGATAGGGAGCAAGCAGATGGAAGGCCCATCCCACCCAAGTCCTGGGTGATGCCATGTTCACATGCTCTGGCCTTCCCTGCTAGTAGTGTGGTTACAGGAACCAGGTGTGGTAGCCAGAATAGCCCCCCAAAGATGTTCATGCTCTAATCCCTGGAACCTGCCAGTATGTTGTCTTACTTGGCAAAAGAGATTTTGCTGATGTGATTGTGTTAAGGGACTTGAGGTGGGGAGATTATTCTGGATTATCTAGATGAACCTAATCCAATCACAAGTGCACTTAAATATTGGAGAACATTTCCTAGCTACAGTCAGGGACAGACGTGAGGATGAAGTTAGGGTCAGAAAGATACAATATTTGTGGCTGACTTTGAAGAGATGAAGAAAGGAACCACTAGCTAGGGAAAGCAAGTGGTCTCCAGAAGCTAGAACAGGCATGGAAATGGATTTTCCTCTGGAGCCTTCAGAAAAGAATACAGCCCAGCTGACACCTTGATTTTTCTCCAGTGAAATTCATGCCAGACTTCTAACCTACAGTACTGTAAGATAATAAATTTGTGTTGTTTTAAGCCAGTAAGTTTGTGGCAATTTGTTATGGCTATCGGAAACCAATACAGGGAGTGAAACGAAGGGGCCGGGCAGGTGAAGGTTGCCTTAAGCCAATGCACACTTTTCTACCAGAGGCATGCAAGACCAAGGGTGCTGGCCAGGATCTGGCGTCCAGCTCTAGCTTTTATTTGCATTCTGCCAGCAGAGCACAACTGGGGAACAAATTGGTGGTTGCACCCAAGATACCACAGCTCTCAATGTAAGGTGGCGTGAGACATAGCTTATGAATATTTAAGGTTTTCTGGTTTGTCCATCCTTTTCTATCTAAAAATAAAACTCATTTGTTTCATTGTTTTTACCTGTATCAAACACCATATATTCCATTTATTCAATCCATCTTTAATATGCTTTACTGACTTACTCTTTGACATTTCTTATGAGTTTTGTCCATTCCATTTTTTCCTGACTTCTATAGCTGAATTGAATACTCCCAAATGATGTAGCAAACACGTATTAAGAATCCCACAGAATGCAGTCTCCACAGGTGTGAAGGAGTTGAATGTATTTAGCTGTGTCCCTGCTGTTGAATATAGTCAAGAATGGCTTGCTACCTTGATGAACCTCACCTTTGTCTCATATTTCCAGTGGACCTGGGGTGATTGTCTTAGAGAATTTTCTAGCACCTCAGGCTAAACAGACTTCAAATAGGTGTGCAGGTTTTTCCAGTTGAGAATTTGTAAATTCTCTGTTTACAGTCTGAAAGTGAAGTAAACTATTTAGTTATGCCAATACATTGGTGAGGAGGGCTTTATGTACAAGGACAAACTATATCTGTAGAAATTTGTTATATATCTAATGTACACTTGAGGGATAGTGTACTATGGTAATTGTAAGAGAAGTAAAAGCAATTTAAAAACTATATTTGGCTTTGTTTCAAGTTTTAAATATTAAAAAATAAACAACTGATTTTTATGTTTTCAAAATAATTGCAGATCAAGGAGGTCATTGTCTACTTAACCAGTTTAGAAAAATGTGGCTTTTGATAAAATTTTGAATTCAAAATTAGAGACCAGGTTACTTTGATTGTGTTTTCACAAACATCACTAGTAAGTGATTTGGTTTGTCTTCACTTTTCTTCATTTTAAAGTTGTTTATGGTGGTTGGAGATGATCTGAAAGTTGAAGCTTTTCCTGATATGGAAAATCAGTTATGGAAGGAACCTAAGTGTTTGTTGATAGATGGATGGATAAAGAAAATGTGATATATATATATATATATATATATATATATATATATATATATATAATGGAATATTGCTCAGCAAGAATGAGATCTTGCCAGGGCGCCTGGGTGGCTCAGTTGGTTAAGCGACTGCCTTCGGCTCAGGTCATGATCCTGGAGTCCCTGGATCGAGTCCCGCATCGGGCTCCCTGCTCGGCGGGGAGCCTGCTTCTCCCTCTGACCCTCCCCCTTCTCATGTGCTCTCTCTCTCATTCTCTCTGTCTCAAATAAATAAATAAAATCTTTAAAAAAAAAAAAAAAAAAAAAAAAAAAAGAATGAGATCTTGCCATTTGCAACAACATGGGTAGATCCAGAGGATATTATGCTAAGTGAAATAACTCAGACAAAGAAAGACAAATACTATAGGATTTTGTCTTTGTGAAGAATGAGAAGAGTGAGAAGGCATAGTTACTACTTAGTTATCTCAACGAGGTTTTATATCCTGATACAGAAGTCAGTGACATATTAGGCTCTCTTCAATTATATAGGAACTATTAAATATGCCAGTTTTTTGTTTTTTTTTTCCTAAAAGTCAGTCTCTACCAACTGGTTTTCCTAAGGAATTGATCAGTGGCCAATATAATAAAATTGTTTTCTTTGGTTTGGAAAAATTCAGTTAAACTATTCCATTTCATAGGAAGAAAGCAGTTTTTAAACAAATGTTATAATAATTGAATTGGATAAGTATTAATTTGATTCAGATTTACTAGGATCAGCCAAGAGACCACTACTCGCTAGTCTGTTACAATGAGGCTTAACACTGAATTTTCAGCTCATGTTGTCACCAGGTTGTTATTTTCTCAGAGATCAGTTCTTAGAGAATTAAATAAAGGCCATTTTAGTAATTAGCCCATGAAAGTGTTAAAATTGTCTTATGGCCCATTAGTTACACTTTGATGTTGCCAGCATCTATTAAATAAGTCAAGATTTAAGCAGCGGAGGGGAAGGATTATTGTAATGGAGACTTTATTGCTACTGAGAATTACAAAAGATGACCAAAAGTCATAATAAGCTTATTTAATAATGGTAATACATAAAATCTGAAAATTATTTAAAAATGCTACTGAAGCACTTTTTATTAAGAAATGGTATGGGAAAGAAGAAGGAACAGATTGAATTTTAGCCCATGCACACCCAGATGCAATGTGCATATGTGCACACCCCCACTCCAAATAAACAACACCCATAACAAAATCTAGTGCAAATATCTCTACATCACTATTACATTACAGACCATTTACATTTTTTTCTTTTTTTGGAGTGTGAAAGCCTTAGCGTTAAGGCTCAAATTTAGAATTCTAAAATCTAGAATTTACAGCTAGATCTTTCACTTAAAAAAAATCAGAATGCTTAATCTTGCCTAGAGCAACTATTGCTCAAACTGGATTGCAGAGAACTCCCCAGAAGGGGCTGCGGATGTGGTTCTTACCTTGGGAAGACTGAGGACCATCGCCAGCAGTTTGGAGGCTCTGTCCTCTCACTTTAGTTTAGAACAATGTGGGGACAGGTGGGAGCCAGTTGGAGCTTTAGAGCCTTAGGTAGAGAGAGGAAAACCAGAAGAACCAAGTCCCAGAGCTTCTTTACTCTGCCATCCCTTGCATATGTCTCATGCATCTAGTCTATGCTGTATGGACGAACCAATTCAGCAGTATCTCAAATCATCTCCTGACTCCTACTCTTCCTAATATGCACACCACCAAACTCTTCCTGACTGAAGTTCCAAGATTATTTTTCTCCTGTTCCAAAATTATCTTTAATGGCTCTTGACGTTGTACTGAATTAACTTAAATGATTAAACTGACATCTAGCATTTAAGGCTTCTATAATAAGATTTGTTTCCCCTATTTCCAGTCATCATGCCATTGATGTGTACTCTCCAGTCTTTTAGGCATATGGAGAGAGTGAGTTGATAGAGAAATCCTCAACTAACACAAATGCCTTGGAATTACCAGTGATGTAACACAAGCGTGGGGTTATGTGAAAATGAATTTCCATCCAAGGTTTTAGTGCATTTGTGTATGGCAATATTAGTATTAGTTCTATAATGTGCTATCTTGATTTACCCGTTGTGCTGGAAATACACATATAATGCGGGATCCTCTATTTTATCTGTCCACGGTGATTGGTTAGCATTATGGGAAAGCTCCTGGGAGGTTTATTGTAATTGCAATTGCAATCTTGACTCCTGTTTCTTTCTCATATGTTGAGTGGTCTTAGGGTGTCTTTGAAATCCAAGGGTCTGACAGTGTCTTGACTCCATAGATACAGCTGGAATTTACTGTCTGCTGAGAAAAGAGGTGATTGGTTGGAACTACACCTGCAACAGTTACTTCTGGAAGAGTGACCAAGTATCTAAATGGGTTCCTATCTGGCCTGATAAAAAGGCAACTTCCAGAATTTAAAATCGTTGTGTTTTAATATTGCCACTCTATGTTGTGTGGCCTTGAGCAACCTCTGAATCTCAGTTTCCATCTTTGAAAGAGTAAAATAAAAACCAGGATTAAAGAGTTATTTAAGTAAAAATATTTGGATAAAAAAAGAGCTTTGTCAATATCTATTTTCTTGAGAACTAGCGTAAGTCACATGCATGGAATGAGAAGTAGCATGTGGTGAAGGAATTTGTATTTTGGCATATACAAGGACACATGTTGACGATTCAGCCTCCATTGGAAAAAAAGCTCTATAAAAAGATACTTATGTAGATTCACAAATGCCTTGTAATCATTTAATTCTAGTTCAACATTTTCCTAGTTGGGGGGAAGTGCCATGGAAAATTTAGAAACAGCCAAGGGTTAAGAATGGAGATGATAAAAATAGATATTTCTGCTTTGAAACTACAAATATTATTTCTCTCACTCTGAAAATAGGTCAAACATAGCTTTTAAATATAATCTATCTTATGGGGATTGCCTGCTAAATAATGCTTTAATGCAAATATTTAGACTTTTATAAAAATAAATGATAAAGGACAAACCTCTGTTTTGAAGTATCCATTAGATATTTAGAGATATTACTTTCTAATTTTTTTTTTAAACTAGCTGATTTTCCAGAAGAAATGTAAGTATTTATTTAGCATCTGCTGGGTATTTTGTATGATGCCAGGTGCTGTGAAGGATAATGCTCTCTTTCCTTATTCAGATATATCCAGATATAGTAAAAATGGCGTCTAAGTCCTAGTTCCCCAGAAAACAAAGCCTGTGGTGAAGCTTACATGTTAATGTTTTCTTGGAGGAATAAAATTCTGAGGGAAGCGAGAAAGAGAGAAGAATGGATGTGAGTCAGAGAAGGAGGGAAAGTAAATACAAATGTTACATAACTATGCTGGTCAGAGCTTCACAAGAAAAGACAACATAAATGGGGCGGCTCTGGAGAAGAAATATGGGGTGTTGTGCGCTAGAATGATTGTGAAGGAAGGTAGGAGCTGAAAGAATTTATTTGCCGGCTCTTCTCCTTTCCCCTCCCTCCTCCCTCTCCCTTCTTTTTCTTGAATTCCTTGCACTTCCAGGTTCTGTTCTGCTTATCTGAGCAGCTCCCAGAGCAGCCCTGGTCTCCATAAACCCCACTGTATAGGACTTAGGTGCTGAGGACTGTTTGACCTCAACTGTCCAGGTGCACAGGAGGCCATGCTACTGGAAGATGGGGCTACATTGAGACACAGGACCTGCCTTTCAACTGTGGGGAAGCAGGGCAAGTGGTGGAGGCAAGAGGAGCGCCAATGAGAATGGTCAGATCTGGGGAGAATGAAGAGATCACTGGCTCTTTTGGAATTGTTTTTGGACCTTTATTTTAAGAAAGAGGAGGAAACAAACATCGAAAGTATGCCTGTACTATGCCAAGACCATTTTTTTTTTTTTTAAGAAAGTGGGAATAAACACCGGATACACAAACTTTGTAGTGGAGAATAAGACATATTCAAAAAGAAACTAAGAAACTTGGAAGAGTGAAGGGTCATATATTCAGAATACTAAAATGGATTTAATCATGTTTAAATTAGAATTTGTCCAAATGGTTAGCCAGAGTTATGTTTTATATTTCATGGTTCTGGTATCAAGAAAAAAATCCTCTTTTATTACTTTGATGATCAGTCTTATGACACACTAGAGAAAAAATATAAAGTCAACCAAAAATAAATTCCTAGTTTTCAAACATGATGGTGGACAGAAATAGCTAGCCTTTGTTAAGATTTCTGATTTATTTATATACTTCTCTACCTCATGGAAAACATTTTGGTTGCTTTTTTATTGTTCTAAAAGGATAGAAAAGCATTAATAATTTTTTTTTATAATTGTGAGTTCAAAGAACTGCATAAGAGGGCATCTGGAGAAAAAGATCCAGAGACCCAGGCAACAGTATAAATAGGTAATTAATAAAAAATGATCCTAAATTATAAAAGTAGAATTCATGAGGTTTGTCTTTGTTTTAGGCTCACTTTTTTCTTCCCAGAAAATTTTGTATTCTAGCCTCTAAGAGACTGCTTCTATAAGGGCAGTGTGCTGCTTGATGATGAAATATGCAGCACAAAATGCATTTTATGTCGATAAATAGAAAATTCACTCCTTAAAGAAAACTTGTGAAACTAGTTGCTAATGCGGAAAGGAGTAGAAAAGCTGAGATTTTTGTTAGTTCTGTTTCTAGTGAAGTGGCCTTGCAGGTGAGGCAGGGTTGGGGGGAACATGGAGCACGTGCGGCCGCCTGAAGTCGTCTGTCTCAGCTAGTAGCATAATTCTCTCTCTGTAGTGAGCTTTGGGTAACAATTATTGATCTAATTATCTGTGGTTTTTGCTTCTCAGGGAATGCTGCTTTTCTTGGACTTCTTATAAATCCTCTGTAGGATTATCTTTACCAAATTGGACACCAAAGGTCAGGGGTTCTTCACCACTTTTCTGTCTCCATAACAATCACTGAGCAACACACACTGAGGGGAAGGGGAGGGTGACACGGGCAGCTTAGAGTCTTGGGACTTCATGCCCTATGTGACAAAACTTCCTTATAATTGTGCTGCATTCCTTCCCACCCTTCCTAATGGAGCATATGGGTTGTAAAAATCGAAGAAACTCTTCAAGATTGTGTAGCATAATCTTTGCCAGTTCTGAACACAGTAGAGCTAAATGTCTTTGAAGCTTTCAAACATCTAAAGTGAAGTCTGCATGTAACCTCTAGACTGCTGAGGCAGGCTGCTTGTTGAATATTCTTTCATAGGATTTGTCTCATTTTGTAATGTGACTGTAGCCATTCTCAACCCATCATCTTGCTGCCTCTGTGAGGTTCCTCTAGCATTGTTGTAGCTCAAGTTCTCAGTCAGTAGCACAAGTATCCCTCCAGTCAATAGAACTCATAAAATATTAACGTGGCAAGCTTTAACCCAGTTTGGATAAGCAAGATATTTTGTAATCTCTAAAACCTCATTAGCATTACTAATATTTGTTTCTTAGGACAAAAATACTCAATACTATTCACTTTCACTACACATGTAGTGCCCACAAGCATGGACATTAGATATCCAATTCATTACTGTAAACATTGGTTGAACATTTTTATTTGACCATGTGTTAGACCCAGGCATTTAAAGATAACTAAGTTAAAACAAAAAAAGAGACAGAAAATATACAGGAAACAAAAAGGACCAAAATAAGATAAAGCACAACCATTTTTAAAAATTTTTTTTTTAAAGATTTATTTATTTATTTGAGAGAGAGAGACACAGAGAGAGAGTGCAAGTTGGGGAAGGGGCAGAAGGAGAGGGAGAGAATCTCAAGCGGACTCTCCACCAAACATGTAGCCCAACGCAGGGCTCTATTTCACGACCCTGAGATCATGACCTGAGCCAAAATCAGGAGTCAGAAACTTCACTGACTGAGCCACCCAGGTGCCCCAAGCATAATCATCTTTTAATGTAAGGGCAAAGATGTCTAGTCACATTATTAGACCTTGAGGACATTACAATATTTTAACACAATCATTTCTGAGCCTGGGATAGCAAGAAAACTTAATTTTCTTTAGGCATATTCTGCCGAAGGGGCATGGAACACAGGTATATACATATGGAAAGCTCCACCAAGTTGTATAGGAAAGATCTATGTACTTTTTTGTATGTAAATTTTAATTCAATTAAAAGAAGGAAGCATAAAAATGTGTATTGCACTACATTCAGCATCATTAAAAAATGTGGGATTCCCTGGATACTCCCTCGCCCATTCACCCACCTATTTAGAATATTTGTTATCTGTGGGTTCTATATCGCTCATGCTTTTTACACTCCAATGTATAGTCTGCGTTAGTATAATATTCTTTGCTTAATTCATCATTGCTTTTGGTGAATAGTTTAGCTTCTTAAGCATTACCATTGAGTACCTGCTCATCTGCCTAATGTTTTTAAATGTGTACAATATAATTCTCATACTGTGTTAGTATCACATTCTTCAGTCTCATGCAAGAGACTAAGTGTTATAATTATAAAAAGAAGTTCACATTGTGTCATGCTTTGGAGGTTTTCTAGAACAGTGGACTGGGCCAGAGCAATTTTCCACAGTGGCCACAGATCTAGAACAAATACTCTGGTGTTCTGAAGCCCTTGGCAATACCCCAGAACCTGTTTCTGGGGTTGCCGATTTCTATTTTGAACATTATGAAATGTCCTCCCAAACAATAGGTAGACAAATTGCTTTTGTGGTCAGAAAGTCTGTACTTAGATAGAAGGCAGGCTGAGAATGTGAATTTATGCAGTTTGGAGAAGGCAGAGAGATAATGTCAACTTTAATTCCTGTTTTTTTCCAAACACAGAGAATAGGCCAAAGGTCGTGAGTGGAAATTAAAGAAAAATGGAAAACAGATGTTAGGAAGCTCACTATAGGAATGGAAACACAAGCAACACTGAATATTATTAAAGAAGAAAAAAAAAAAAGACCACTGCTTTAAAAAAATAAAAACCCCAGAAAGTGAAATCTTATGAAACTTCTATTTTCATAATATGTTTAAAAGAGATAGACTTCTTAATATTTTACTGAAGTGATTTAATTCCCTATAGTCTCTTTCTTATATCTAGAGACACACTTTGGGAGCAAAAGAAGATCTTAAAATCCTCCATTATAAACCACATCTAAAACGATGATGCCTGGGAAACAGTTTCTTCTCTACGACCGAAAATACAGGCGCACCGCTCCCCCCCCCACCCCCCGCCCCGGCCCCAGCATCAGACTTGAACAAAGAAAGTTTTTCTTCCGATTGACAGTGGTAGTTCTTTTTCGAAATATATTTGTTCTTAAATTATCTTTACATTAGGAAACTTGAGTAAGTTTCCTTGGCATTAATAAGAGATGTGCACATTTACTATGGTAAGAAATAAGCACCTGGGCAGAAATTTAGTTTAGATTATGAAATACATCAAAATGACTCTCGAATGCATGGTTTACATTTTTTTTTTTAATTTAAAGAGGATCTATGTGTTTTGACATGTTTTGACTTTTATATGTTCTATTCAGCTAAAATAAAGGGGAATACTGTAAGATCAACAAAAATACATAAATACGTATGATGTCTTGAAATCTTATAAACACACACACAATGGACATCCAGAGTCTGTCCTCAAGCTTTTTCCTTTGTTATCTTTTAGAAATTCAGATAAGATTTGTAAAAATGAAAAGGAGGTGTTGTAACACGATTCAAAGCAATTCCCCAAATTTACAAGACCACAAAAAATTATCAGAAGTTATTTAAAATACAAATTCCTCAGCCTATCTTTTGATCCCAAAGCCCCTACTGATGATTTTCTTATGTGTCCATGTATTTGTTTAGTTGAGTATTAACCAGCTGACTAAACAGTGACAAAGAGGAGTTGGCACGCATCTGCAGTAGGTATGTAATTAAGAGGATGTAATTAAGGATCATTGCTGGATGCATTTACATTAGAGATGTAATTATGAAGAAAGAAGAGTCAGTGCGGTAGCCAAGGCAAGAATGCCAAAGTGAACTTGGAAACCCAGAAACTGAAATGAATTCTTTTGCAGGGGGAATGTCCACAGTCCTGTTGGTCCTGTGCTGTAAGAGCCTGACAGTGGTGGAATAAGGAAGAGCCTGAGAGCCACCATGTCCAGATGCATTGGCCTCTAGCAAATTATCTTCCCTTGTCCTCTCTTGTTCTCATCCTACCCTGCCAAAAGAAATTCATGGCATACCGTTTTTATGTGTAATTCTATTTTCTTATAAGTAGACGCATTAACATGATGGGTTTAACCATAGTTCATCTTATTTATGAGCCTCTGGTTAAATGTTAATAGCCTGAAGTCAAGTATCAAACACAGGAATTTAGAGCTAAGACCTTGCAAGCTGTAGTTACTGACTACACAACAGGATCTCCATCCAGCCAGTCCTGTTTCTTCAGCTGTTTCGATATTATCGACCGTGAACACTTACCATGCTTATTAAATGCCAGGCATGGTTCTAAGTGCTTTAGATATGTTAACTCATTTAATCTTCATGATAATCACTTGAAGCAGCTATTAATATTATCATTTCCATTTTAAATTTGAGAAAACTTAGACACAGAGCGGTTAAGTAATTTGCCCAAGGTCACACAGTTAATGGTGGCAGAGCTGGGCATGACTGTGGGATCTGTGCTCTTAAGTACCGTACCACCATCTGTGCCTTTCCACAATTGCTGGATAAATAATTTTATGATCATCTTTTATTGTTGGAAGGAGTCAAAATTATTGAATTGGAAGTGTGCTGACTTGTTTGTGTTGTACAGATGGTGATGGGGCGTTTTCCCCAACTCCATGAGCCTAAGTGTTGCACATACAGCTTGTACCATGCCACGTATCATTAGACATACTAATCTAATCTAGTATCACCATGTAAGTTCATCCTCATCCTGTCTGCAGTGTGAATAACTCACAGCCTCAGCATTAGCAAGATAAACTGATTCTTAATAAAACAAGACAAGATTAAGTTTGAAGACTAATTAAAAAGAAGGAAGCTGATCTCATGCCCATTAAATTCCTAGTTTTGTCTGTTTGGAAAACATCCAAAGGGTTAATATATGTGGTTCACTGAAGAGTAATGAAAATTCAGGACTGGTGGGAAATTAGATAAGGTGAAAAGAAAGGAGACACAAAGTACAAAATAAAAAAGACTTTACAGAAATAACTCCTCTTCCTTCACATTAAACAGTCTTCATATATAGGAAAAGGTTAACCTTAGAGCCATCCTGCCTTGCATATCAGTTATCTTTATTATTAAGACACAACAACTTTATTTCATAATCATTTTCTTCCGGCCAACCAGCTGTGGTTACTCAAGGCAGATTAACTAGAACCTGATGGATTTCAGCCCCTGTTCAGCAATGCCAGCCAAATACTATAATTACACAGGATGCAGGCTGAGATAATGTCGACCTTGTACTTAGAGATAGTCCGAGATAAGTCGAATTGTTAGATTTGCAGATCAGGCTTTTCAATCACTGGTACTGTATCTGTGAAGAGAAAGAGAAAGAAAGAGAAAGAGAAAAGAAAGAAAGAAAGAAAGAAAGAAAGAAAGAAAGAAAGAAAGAAAGAAAGAAAGAGAAAGAAGAAAGAAAGAAAGAAAGAAAGAAAGAAAGAAAGAAAGAAAGAAAGAAAGAAAGAAAAAGAAAAGGAAATAGAGTGAGAGGGAGAAAGAGAAAGAGAGAGAAAGAAGGAAAGAAAGAAGGAAACTCTCATCATTTTAGCTGTTCTGAAAGAAACTATCTACTAGACTAAGACTTCAAGAGATAGAAGTAGATTCATCATCATAGATCTTAAAGAGCTGTATGGAGGACGTGCCTGTACTGAGACGAATATAATCTCTGTCTCTCCTGAGCCCATATATTCTGTGGCTACAGCGTGTGAGAGCCTCTCCATTGAGCAGTTTGCGTGGCACACTGCTGATGTTATGAAATTTACATTAAGTTGGAAAAACAGTTCTTGTCATACTTTATCCTTTTGGAGGAAATGGATTTCCTTAATAAGAGCACTGCTTTATTTCCCCTATGACTTCAGATAGGGAACACATTCCTGAATGGCATTCTACCAAATAGACAGACTGTAAGGGAATGGCTTATTATTCTAAAAATTTTAATGACCCAGAAGCAAAATATTTTTGGTCTTTATATTATAGACATAAATTCTTAAATTCAGACATCAAGTGCCAAGACCTCTGAGATATGACTGTTGGAAATCAACCAAAGATGAGGGACCCAGAGGGTATTTAATAATGGTTAATGAATAAATCCCTAAATCATTTGGTTATTATTAACTAGTTCAAAATGTCTCACCTCTAGGTCCTTGTGACCATATTAAACTATACAAAAGTTCCTTGCTTCAGTAAACTTGTTCAATGTGAAAATACTTTATGTATTATATATATATATCAAATATATTTATTTTACATATCAAATGTTGTGCCATATTTTCCTTTTAGTTTAATACTTTATGAAGCTCTGCATATGCAAATATCTGTACCTTTGCCCGTGGATATTCTTTTTCCAGTGATATCTTTGTTCCTGCCCACTTTCTGCTAGTGAGCATCTCTTCATCTTTCAAAGCCTGCATTATCTTTGTCCCTTTTCCTTTCTTCCAGTAATTAATTTCTCCTTCACTTTTGGGCTCACAGTATAATATTCCTGCCTCTATTTTCCTGTGTATCACTTAGCATCATCATCATCAGTTAAAAGGCCATTTCTCCAGCTAGAGCTCTTTAATGACATAGAGGTTTATTCGCCTTTGATCACTAGCACAAAAGAACCAGGAGTATGGTAGGCATTTAATGTTTGTTGAATGCATGGGTGCATGAGTAAACAGGAAAACAAGTCATTCTAAAGAAAGAGGTTAGTCTTTAGGATTGAGCAAGGTTGTGTTTTCTAACATGTAAAGCCAATGGTAGAGTAAGAGGCAACTGAAAGACAAGTATATTGCCAGTATATTAGAACTGTTCTATTCTTCATAAAGAAGAGGAAACTTCCTCTTAGCTTTCCAGAAGAATTTGTAAAAGAAGTACTTCTAGCTTCTTTCCACCTGCTCGCTCACTGCCTTCCACTGATTATTGCAAATAGAGAAGAAACAAAGCAGAGCTGGCTCCATGTTTTCTGGGTCCCCCCAGTATTTCTGCTGCTCTGCTGTCCACTCTCTGGCAGCCCGGGAAGCTTACATCTTTGTTGGGGGGGGGAGGGTATTTTTAATGCAGGGGTTATTTATTATGCCTGCAGAAGAATGTGGCTTATCAGTTAACAAAGTTTATCTTTATTGGTAACAAAGGTGCTATTTGACCTTCCATTTATCTGACTCATATGTCCATCTTTCCTAAGTACCCACATCAGTTAAATATTTATTGCTTTCCTCCCAAATAACTCCACTACAATGTCTCTAGTTACGCATTCCCAGAATATTGTGGAATTATGGTATTTCAGTGAACTCCTTTATCAACACTGAACTTATTTTAAAATTAGCATTTTAAATACAAAATTAAGGCAGAGATATCAAATCATCTTATTTCCTCAAAATATTACTTCAAAATCACTCAAAACCTGTCTCTTTTTTCTCAGAGAGGAACATCAGATTTGTGGAGGTCTAAACCCTCATCCAGTACAAGTACTGAATATAGCTCACGTTCTGTTTGATTAGGCCATATTGTTTCGGCCTGAATCTAGTAACAGGAAGCTCATTAACTCTTGGGATTTCCTATTTGTTTGTTGAATAACTCCAAGAATTAGAGAGTACATTATTTTATTAAACAAAAATTTTCTTCTTTGTAAGTTTTACCAGTTCTACTCTCTGGTGGAATATAAGCAAATCCATTTTTTTTTTTTCATGATATATCTTTAGATTTTTAATGTATTTCCTTGAAATCAAAGACCATATGTCTTTCATCTGTATACTGCCTTTTCTACTTAATATTAATAAAACAAACATCTTTTGAGATACACTGGATAAAGATATCACTGGAAACAAAACAAAGATATCACTGGAAAAAGAATATCCACGGGCAAAGGTACAGATATTTGCATATGCAGAGCTTCATAAAGTATTAAACTAAAAGGAAAATATGGCACAACATTTGATATGTAAAATAAATATATTTGATATATATATATAATACATAAAGTATTTTCACATGCCTGGTGTTGGACGTGGACAAATGAATAAGACATGGTTCTTTTCCCCCCTGAAGGAAAAGTGTACATGTAAAGAAATGCTTACAGGCCATTGTGTAAATTTCTGTAATGAAAACATGTACAAAATGCAGAAGAACTCAAGAAAGAGGTTATAGGAGACTGCACAGAAGAAGGCCACAGGAGAAAGGATTTTTGTGTGAATCTTAAAAGATAACTTTTCCAAGTACGAGAAGAAGGGAAGGATTTTCCAGTCAACAACATCAGCATGAGCAAAGGCGCAGAGGTAAGAAACATCAGAGCACACGTAGTGAATATAAGTGTCCAAAGAGACTGAGGCATGGGTGAATGTGTGGAGAGTGATCAATGAGCCCAGAAGTGAAGGTATACACAGTATGAATGGCTTCTCTACTCTGCTAAAGATATGGATGTTGACCTAATAGGTGAAGGAAGGCCACTGTAAGAGTGTGAATAGGAAAGTGGCTATATTAGATATTTTAGTAGAATCACATGAGTTATTGTATAATGAAAATTGGATGAAATTAAAAGCAAGAAAGCTACTTAGGTAGTTTTTGGTTGTTTCTCTTTTGACTTTTGCAGTGGTCCAGCTGACTGCTGAATAAGAGTCAGTGGGAATGGAGATTAAGAGAAAACTATGAATATGAAGGATAATTAGCCTGTAGAATAAATAGGATTTTGTGGCTGGATGAAGATGGGGTGAGAGAGGGAAGATATTTAGAAAATAAGTCTACCATGGAAGAGATTTGGTTTCTTTGGGGGTATTCAAGTGAAAAAAAAATCCAGAATATAACATATATTATAGCAATGAATCTTGGGAGTGTTCTGACATTGATAATATTATAGGATTGGGATCCTTTAACAGATGACTAGTACATGAACCACGGGAATGTGCTGTTCAAGGAAATCCATGATCAAGATCCTAGGGAACATTAACACTTCAGGGACTGCCAGCCAAGTAGACTTAGAAAGATTGCTCAGAGAGGTGAGAGGTAACCAAGAGCAAATAGTACTACAGAAGCCAAGACAACAGAGAGTTTTCTGGAAGTGGGAAGTATTCATCATTGTCAGAGGTTACAGAAAGGTCATGTTAAACAAAGGCTGATAAACTTCTGGTGGATTTCATGATTAAGCCATCACTGATGACCCTTATTCAAGAGTGATGTGAGTGAGTTGAAATGTAAAAAAGCAGGGATGCTGTATTGGCTCATGTTATGTAAGTGGATATATAAACAATATATAAATATTTAAACTTCTTTAGGGTCCTCTGCTTGTCTATCTAGTTTATTATTCTGCCTTATCACCTTTTGAAAAAAATGTTAGGCTGAACAGATTTTAATACAAGACTTCATAGGAAGATGGGGATATTTGAATCATATGCCTACAACAGGGTTTATTTTGTGGATCTGTTTTCAACATGTTCTGTGGAACTAAGTGAGAGTAACCACTGTCCTGATCATAATGGAGTCAGTGTGGCCCACGTTGCTCACTGAGCATGGGAAGTGTGAAGGCCATTATCAACTCCAGTCTGCCCTATGGTGCCCAACAGCTGTCACTGGCCTTTCACCTGGAAGGTCTCCAAAAGGTGAGCCACAGAAATACCTACCTTTCCTGAATATAGAAATTATAAAGTTTCCAACTGCCTGTAAAATTCTTTGTGAAAAGATATAGGTAGAACTTAAAAAAAAAAAAAAAAAAATGATGCCATCTAAGAAGTTTAAAATACCAGTCAAGTAAAATTATGCAACTTTAAAAGCAAGAAATCAAAAGAATAAAAAGATTAAGTAAGGAATATCTACTCTGTGCCTTATAGAATTATTTGGACGATTCTATTAATAGCTTGATAATGGTAATAGAAATTTCTTTAAATTAATTGTGTTTGAAATAAATACTGATTTTTTTTTTTTCAAATTGCTAAGTAATGCTCAATCTTGTATGTTTATTTTGTGCTTTGTTAATTGGGGTGGGGAGCCAAGTAAATTTCTAGGAAATTAGGTTTTTTTAAAATACCCTAAGTTAGTTATCTTTTCATTGTGCAGACTGATTTTCCAAAAAATGGTGTACCACTGTGAAATGTTTTGCTGGTTCTTCTACCAATCAATTGCAGCCATCTTTAAAGGGTTAAGAGAGATTGGCCAGAAGTTATATTTAATTTCACTGCAAGTCAGCTTGCACTTATTTTCAGCCCAATTTGGTAGGAATTGGCTAGAGCTATTTCAATGCAAATGATCCTTATTTTTCTTTTTTGACCCTGTGATCTCTTCTTGAAAATAAATCTCTTCAATGACAGGCTCATTTAGAGTTGGTCTCAAATATTTTCCTCATTGCCTTGGTCTTCAGTTGGAAACTTGCCTGAATGGCCCTCGGGGATAACAAGCTTCTAAAAGCGTTACAAGATCACTCTTTTTTGTAAATATATTCTGGTATCCATAGTTTTGATTTCTTATGAAGTAATTGATTTTGCCATTAAGTTAGGTATTTGTTATGTGTAGTTACTCTTTTATTGTGTAGAATATCACCAACGTGGGACTTGCTTCAACAGGAGAAATGTTCATTTCTTAATTACGGAAATTAATCTGGGGGTAAGCTCTTAGTGAGCAGTATGGCACCGCGTGGTTTTGGAGCCCAAGGCTTCTTCGGTGGGTCTTGCTGCTCCACCGCCTTCGGCATTGTACCTCATGTTTCCAGAGCGCTAGTCCTGTTGCCGCCCTTGTCAGCTTTCCAGCCATCAAGGAGAAGCTGTGGAAAGGCAGGGCCCCCCCACCGTGGACATTTTCAGGAAATGGCCCACAAGGTTTTCATTTACATTCTATTGGCTAAAAACTTAATCACAAGGCCACACCTAGCTGCAATGGGGTCTGGGAAATGCAGTCTTTATTCCAGGTGACCAGTTAAACTCTGAGGGTTCTAAACTAAGGGCAAAAGGGGAACACTGGATCCTGCAGAACAGCCAGTAGTCTCTGCCACAGCTTTCTTCTTGCTGCTCAGTCGGCCACATGATCCCCTCCATCCATTAAACTCAGATCATGAACCTCCTACTTCACTAAAGCTTTTTGGATATTAGCCATCCCTTTTCTTCAGCTGTTAGAAAAATGACCTCTATGCTTTTGTTTTTATATATTTATATTTCTGTTCATGATGTTTTCCTCGTCTACTAAGTAGTATTCCTTAAGGATGAGGGTCTCATGTATCCCAAGCCCAGTGCACGGTTATGCACCCTGAAGGAATTCAATAAAACCATGACTAGAGGTCAGAGGCACAGAAATTAGAGAGAAAAATAAATATTAGGTAGTACTATTCTTGCCAGATGAAGATTTTTTAGAAATATTATAAAACCTATCATGTATTCCTGGAAAGCTGTTGTGCTCCACTGAATCACTCCTGTGTGAACCACTGAGGAGCTCTCTTCTGGTCAGGCGCACTGCGGCTTTCCACCCTCCAGGAGATCAGAACAGGTCCTGGAAGGGGAGAGCTGAGGGACAGTGTCCTTGGATATAAATGGGGAGAGTGCTGGGAAATATCTACTCACCATTGCATCACTGGATCATCACCTTTATGACTGAACGGATAGTTCTTCATTCTCTCAGTGCATTGGGATGTGGGAAGGAAAATGAAGGTGAATAAACTGCTAAATCTAACTTGTACATTAAGTCAACTGATGAATGGCAGAATCATGCATCTAAAGATAATGAAATAGCTAAATAGAAATTGTTTTTTCTGGCCTTGCCACTTTCTTTACTGGTGAGCTGTTAGTATTTATAAAGAGCTTGAAACTCCTACATTTTAAAATGTTTCCTTGTACATATATTTTTAACAACATTTATTGACTGAGATTTCCTAAATTAAGTTGTAACTGTTTTATATGAATTAAAAGCCCATGTTTGTGGTAAACATTTTAATAATGACCATTAATTAGTGGTGCAAGATAAAATACAGGACACTCAGTTAAATTTGGAACAGATTAACAAATAATTTTTTTAGTGTATGTATATTTTATGCAATATTTGGGACCTACTTATGCTAAATAAAAATCGTTGTTTCTGAGATTTAAATTCAACATTGGCCAAGTTGTAGAAATTAGTCTAGGACTGTGCGGCTTCTTCTGTGGGAATAAACAATTGTCCCAGGACCATTTATTGAAATTTTTCTTATCCATTTTTGATTATTTCTCAGTCAAATATCATTTTTTTTATAAATGCCTAAGTCTATTTCTGGGTTTTGAGTATAGTACCATTATTTTAGCAATAGTGTATTGTCTTAAATGGTATAGATTTGTCATAAGATTCAGTATCTAATAGATTCAATACTTCCCTGAGTCCCAGATAAAAGAGACTCTGCCCCAAGTCCTACACTTTAGAGGACCCCCAACTCAAACACAAGGGTATTTTGTTTTGTTTTCGTCTTGATGTCCATAAATTGTGTGTGTGTGTGTGTGTGTGAAGGTAGACTAATCAAATGAGCAAAAGAGAATTATGAGAGAGATTGTTGAGCCAAAACAAGCCCCCAAGAAAAATAAGGGGCTGAAATCCACATATATATGTTTGGGAAAGAGAAAATCTGCTTTGCCTTGAAAATCACAGAACAAGTGTCTTTTTTTGGTTAAAGTTGACTGCTCCAAATCACTCAAAGCAGTACCCAAGCAGACAGGGTTCCCCAATTAACTGTACTTATTCCTTCCCTTTTGCTTGGGAAGTAGTTTTGAGAGACATTAGAACTGCCTGGAAAGGCTCAGGTGGGACTTGAGAAAGGAACCTGTTACCTTGTGAGACAGAGTAAAAACTCTATCCTCCGGTCCCCAAAGTTTGAAATCTGGAATCCTGTTCTCAAATGTACCTAGGATTTATTTCAATCAGGTATGGTAAGACACAGAGACATAGAAATGATTGCTCTGAAGGAAAATTTTATACTCACAGATCCCTAGAAACAGGAGGCGTGTAGCATGCCACATGGGAAAAGTCAGTCAGGAGACAGAGAAGCAAGGGGAAAACACTGGCTAAAGCCTTAATTGTGGTTTTCATGGGAGGTGACTGGCAAGGCAGGGTAAGCAGGCTAAACAGGTTTAGGATTGGCTTTTTTGAATAATTTCAACAGGCTCTGAGGTGTAGGGATTGTTGCCTGGTACCTGGCCCCGAGGTGATGTCAGGGCAGAGGCAGAGTGACTCAACCTGTGAGAGTTTGATAAAGAAGGTGTAGTTGGGTCTGAACTCAGGATTGGTCAGTTTGCACATAAAAGACACATCTCAAGGGAGTCACTTGCTATCTCTAGGAATTAGCTAACCCTGGGAGATGCAATCTCATCAGGATCAGCAAGGACTCAAATTTCAAAGCGTTATAAATCTGTATATCATTTTTTCCTCTCAACACAATCTGACTCTTACAGATGAAAGGCATATCTTTCACAATTTTTGTACTTAAAATGAACTTCAAAAGATTATTTTGGGAGTTTAAACTGAACAAATACCTGATCTTGTCTTGGTTGAGTTTTGCCCTTTCTGTGAACCATGTTTCAACCTGAGTGGGTGAAGAATTTTAAGAATAATTATTAATAAAAAATACAATGGATAATTAAAAAAATACCATTCTGCAATAAAGTAATTTTAAACCATTATTAAAATAACAGCTATGGGGTGCCTGGGTGGCTTAGTCTGTTAAGCATCTGACTCTTGATTTTGGCTCAGGTCGTGATCGCAGGGTGATAAGACTGAGCCCCATGTTGGGCTCTGCCCTCAGTCAGGAGTCTGCTTGAGGATTCTCTCTCTCCCTCTGCCTCTGCCCCTCCCCCTGCTCATGCTCTCTTTCTCAAAATAAATAAATAAAATCTTGAAAACTTAAATAAAATAATAGCTAATAACAAATTATTCATTGCTTATTTATGCCTTTATTTTTGCTACTAAAGTGCAAGTTAATATCCACAAAGATAGAATGCATGGAAATATGCACAAAGATAGAATGCCTGCACATTGAATATGATGCTGACTGCATGTTTAATATAGTACCGATGATTTTGTGTTTTGCATGTTTATAATCCCATATGACTCTAGGGAAGTTATTGTTGGGAAATATTCCTATAGATAAGGTAACTTAACAGAAAATATTAAGAGTTACGATCAGATTCAGTTTTCAGAAAAAAATCCTACTGCAGGAGCCTGCAAACTACACCAAATGGGCCAAATCTGGCATGCCATCTGTCTTTGTAAATAAAGTCTTATTGGAACATAAGCATGCCCATTAATTTATAATTTGTGTATCTCAGTTCTTGTACTCTATCAGCAGAATTGAGTAGCTGAGACAGAGACCTATGGTCTGCAAAACCCAACATACTCTAGCCCTTTATGGAAAAGTTTGCTGACTGCTGCCCTAGGGGATGGACTAAAATGAAAGAGAATATATTTCCATGAAAATGAACAAAAAGTTAGTGCAATAGTAAGATGGCAACTGTTTGAACTAAGACAGTAGCAGTCAAACAATCAGATGATGTGAAATATTCAGAACTTGATGACTAATTGGATAGGTAATGAAGTCAAGGAAGAAACCCAAAATGAGTCTGAGGTTACACTCTGCGTGACAGAGTGGAATTTGATGCCATTTACTGAACTAGGAAGCATATGATAAGCTGGAAGCAAACGAGTGTGTGTGTGAGGGTGTATTGTAAAATAAGGGGTGGGCAGTGGAGATTTATAAGAACACAACGGAAAAAAATGAAGATTGGGAGCAGTTTGGATTTTGAGTAACTATAAAGTAAGACACACAGGCATACCTTGGAGATACTGTGGGTTTGTTGTGGGTTTGTTCAAGACTACTGCAATAAAATATTACAATAAAGTGAGTAAAATAAATTTTTTGGCTTTCCTAGTGAATATGAAAGTTATATTTACACTATACTGTAGTCCATTAAGCATGCAATGACATTATGTCTAAAATGTCTATAACTTAATTAAAAAATACCTATTGCTAAAACAAAAATGCTGACCATCACCTGAGCTTTCAGTGAGTCATCAACTTTTTGTTGATGGAAGATCTTGCCTTGATGTTGATGGCTCCTGACTGATGAGGGTGGTGGTGGCTGAAAGCTGGAGTGGCTGTGGCAATTTCTTACAATAAGGCAACAATGAAGTTTGCCATATTGATTAACTCTTCCTTTCTTGAGTGATTTTCCATACAATGTGATCTTGTTTAATAATAGCCTTTTAGGGGTGCCTGGGTGGCTCAGTCATTAAGTGTCTGCCTTTGGCTCAGGTCATGATCCCGGGGTCCTGGGATTGAGCCCCACATCAGGCTCCCTGCTCAGCGGGAGGCCTGCTTCTCCCTCTCCCACTCTCCCTGCTTGTGTTCCCTCTCTAGCTATCTCTCACTCTCTGTTAAATAAATAAATAAAATCTTAAAAAAAAATAATAGCCTTTTACCCACAGTAGAACTTTTTTCAAATTTGAAGTCAACCCTCTCAACCCTTACTGCTGCTTTATCAACTATTCTAAATCCTGAAAATTTCCACAATTTTCACACCACCTTCACCTGGTGGTGTAGGTTCCATCTCAAGAAACCATTTTCTTTGCTCATCCCTAAGAAGCAACTCCTATTCTGTTCAAGTTTCATCATGGGATTGCAGCAAGCCAGCCACATCTTCGGGCTCCTCTTCTAATTCCAGTTCTCTTGCTATTTCCACCACATCTGCTGTTACTTCCTCCATGGAGGTCTTGAACCCCTCAAAGTCATCCGGGAGGGTTGGAATCAACTTCTTCCAAACTTCTGTAATGTTGATATTTGATTTTGATATTTGTAATGTTGATTTGATATTCACCTCTTCCCATGAATCATGAATGTTCTTAATGATATCTAGAATAACAAATCCTTTTCAGAAGCCTTTCCTTTTACTTTGCCCAGATCCATCAGAAGAATCACTATCTATGCCAGCTATCACATTACAAAATGTATTTCTTAAACAATAAGACTTGAAAATCAAAATGACTCCTTGATTCATGGGCTACAAAATGGTTGTGCTAGCAGGCATGAAAACAACATGAATCTTGTTGTCCATCTTCATCAGAGCTCTAAGGTGACCAAGGGCATTGTCAATATTTTGAAAAGAATCTTTTTTTTTTTTTTTCCTAAGAAGTAGTTCTCAACAGTAGGCTTGAAATATTCAGTAAACAGTGCTGTAAACACATGTGTTGTCATCCAGGCTTTGTTAAACCACTAATAGAGCACAGGCAGAGTAGACTTAGCATAATTCTTCAGGGCCCTAGGCTTTTCAGATAGATAAATGAACACTGGCTTCAACCTAAAGTCACCAGCTGCATTAGCCTCTGACAAAAGAGTCGTCCTTCGAAGCTTTAAAGCCAGGCGTTGACTTCTCTCTAGCTATGAAAGTCCTAGATGCATCTTTCAATAGAAAGAAGGCTGTCTTCTCTGAATTGAAAAATCTATTGTTCAATGTATCCACTTTCATTAATAATCTTAGCCAGATATTCTGAATAACCTGCTGCAGCTTCTACATGCTGACTCATCTTGCATTTTTATGTTATGGAGATGGCTTCTTTCCTTAAAACTCATGAACCAACCTCTGCTAGCTTCAATTTTTTTCTGCAGCTTCCTCACCTCTCTCAGCCTTCACAGAACTGAAGAGATTGGGGCCTTGGTTTAAGGGAACATTATGGCTGGTTTGATCTTCTACCCAGACCACTAAAATTTCTCCATTTTAGCAATAAGGCTATATTTTGCTTTCTTATCATTCATATGTTCCCTAGAATAACACTTTTAATTTCCCTCAAGAACTTTTCCTTTGCATTCACCACTTGGCTAACCAGCACAAGAGGCCTAGCTTTAGGCCTATCTCAGCTTTCAACATGCCCTGTTCACTAAGGTTAATACTTTCTAGCTTTTGATTTAAAGTGAGAGAGATACAACTCTTCCTGTTGCTGGAGCACCTAGAGGCCATTGTAGGGTTGGTTATTAATGGGCCTAATTTCAATATTGTTGTATCTCAGGGAATAGGGATGCCCAAGGAAAGAGACAGATGGGGAAAACCTGGATGGTGGAGGAATCAGAACATACACAACATTGTTGATTAAGTTTGCTATCTTATATGGGCATGGTTCATGGTGCCCCAAGACAATTACAATAGTAACATCAAAGATCACTGATTACAGATCACCGTAACAAATACGGTAATCATGAAATAGTTTGAAATATTGTGAGAATTACTAAAATGTGACACAGAGACACAAAGTGAGCAGATTGGTGGGAAAACGGAGCCAAAAGACATAGTCCAAACAGGGTTGTCACAAACCTTCAGTTTGTAAAAAAATGCAGCTTCTATGAAGAACAATAAAGCAAAGCACAAATAAAACAAGGTATGCCTAAGGAATGTTTTTAAGGTGAAGAATCTTGAAGAATCTTGAAGAAACTAGAATACAGTTATTTTTTAAGAACACAGGAAAAGATGAATCTGTCCAGGTAGGACTAAGTAGAGTGGTGAGAAAAGAGGGTAAAAAGTAGGAGGCTTGGAACGGAAAAAATCACCTAAAAAAAAAAAGAACAAGAGGCAGTAGTGACTGCCAGGGACCTAATCAATATGGACATTAGTAAGATGTCAGAAATAGAGTTCAGAATGATGATTTTAAAGATACTAGCTGGGCTTGAAAAAAGCATGGAAGATATTAGAGAAACCCTTTCTGGAGAAATAAAAGAATAAAATCTAACCAAGTTGAAATCAAAAAGGCTATAAATGAGGTGCAATCAAAAATGGAGGCTCTATCTGCTAGGATAAATGAGGCAGAGAGGGAATTAGTGATATAGAAGACCAAATGATGGAAAATAAAGAAGCTGCAAAAAAGGGAGATAAACAACTACTGGATCATGAGGGCAGAATTTGAGAGATAAGTGATATCATAAGATGAAACAATATTAGAATAATTGAAATCCCAGAAGAAGAAGAAATAGAGAAATGGGCAGAAGGTAGATTGGAGCAAACTATAGCAGAGAACTTCCCTAATTTGGGGAAGGAAACAGGCATCAAAATCCAGGAGGCACAGAGAACCCCCCTCAAAATCAATAAAATAGGTCAACACCCGACGTCTAATAGTAAAACTTATGAGTCTCACAGACAAAGAGAAAATCCTGAAAGCAGTTCCGGAGAAGAAATCTGTAACCTACAATGGTAGAAACATTAGATTGGCAACAGACTTATCCACAGAGACCTGGCAGGCCAGAAAGGACTGGCACGATATATTCAGAGCACTAAATGAGAAAAATATGCAGCCAAGAATACTATATCCAGCTAGGCTGTCATTGAAAATAGGAGAGATAAAAAGCTTCCAGAACAAACAAAAACTAAAGGAATTTGCAAACATGAAACCAGCCCTATAAGAAATATTGAAAGTGGTCCTCTAAGAAAAGAGAGAGCCTAAAAGTAACATAGACCAGAAAGGAACACAGACAATATACAGTAACAGTCACCTTACAGGCAATACAGTGGCACTAAATTCATATCTTTCAATAATTACCCTGAATGTAAATGGGCTAAATGCCCCAATCAAAAGACACAGGCTCTCAGATTAGATAAAAAAACAAGACCCATCAATATACTGTCTGCAAGAGACTCATTTTAGACCCAAAGACACCCCCGGATTGAAAGTGAGGGAGTGGAAAACCATTTACCATGCTAATGACACTAAAAGAAAGCTGGGGTGGCAATCCTTATATCAGACAAATTAGATTTTAAACCAAAGACTATAATAAGAGATGAGGAAGGACACTATATCCTACTTAAAAGGTTTATCCAACAAGAAGATCTAACAATTGTAAATATCTATGCCCCTAACATGGGGAGCAGCCACTTATATAAGCCAATTAATAACAAAAGCAAAGAAACACATCAACAACAATACAATAATAGTAGAGGACTTTAACACCCCCCTCACTGAAATGGACAGATCATCTAAGCAAAAGATCAACAAGGAAATAAAGACTTTAAATGACACAGTGGACCAAATGAACTTCACAGATATATTCAAAACATTCCATCCCAAAGCAACAGAATACACATTCTTCTCTAGTGCCCATGGAACATTCTCCAGAATAGATCACATCCTAGGTCACAAATCAGGTCACAACCGGTACCAAAAGATTGGGATAATTCCCTGCATATATTCAGACCACAATGCTTTGAAACTAGAACTCAATCAGAAGAGGAAAGTCAGAAAGAACTCAAATACGTGGAGGCTAAAGAGCATCCTACTAAAGAATGAATGGGTCAACCAGGAAATTAAAGAAGAATTAAAAAAAATTCATGGAAAGAAATGAAAATGAAAACACAACTGTTCAAAATCTTTGGGATGCAGCAAAGGCAGTCCTAAGAGGAAAGTATATAGCAATACAAGTCTTTCTCAAGAAACAAGAAAGGTCTCAAATACACAACCTAACCCTACACCTAAAGGAGCTGGAGAAAGAATAGCAAATAAAGCCTAAACCCAGCAGGAGAAGAGAAATAATAAAGATCAGAGCAGAAATCAATGAAATAGAAACCAAAAGAACAGTAGAACAGATCAACGAAACTAGAAGCTGGTTCTTTGAAAGAATTAACAAGATTGATAAACCCCTGGCCAGACTTATCACAAAGAAAAGAAAAATGACCCAAATAAATAAAATCATGAGTGAAAGGAGAGAGATCACAACCAACACCAAAGAAATACAAACAATTATAAGAACACATTATGAGCAACTGTATGCCAGCAAATTAGATAATCTGGAAGAAATGGATGCATTCCTAGAGATGTATAAGCTACCAAAACTGAACCAGGAAGAAATAGAAAACCTGAACAGATGTATAACCACTAAGGAAATTGAAGCAGCAATAAAAAACCTCCCAACAAACAAGAGCCCAGGGCCAGAATTCCCAGGGGAATTCTACCAAACATTTAAAGAAGAATTAATACCTATTCTTCTGAAACTGTTCCAAAAAATAGAAATGGAAGGAAAACTTCCAAACTCGTTTTATGAGGCCACCATTACCTCGATCCCAAAACCAGACAAAGACCCCATCAAAAAGGAGAATTACAGACCAATATCCTTGATGAACATTGATGCAAAAATTCTCACCAAAATACCAGCCAATAGGATCCAACAGTACATTAAAAGGATTATTCACCACGACCAAATGGGATTTATCCCTGGGCTGCAAGGTTGGTTCAACATCCACAAATCAATCAATGTGATACAATACATTAATAAAAGAAAGAACAAGAAGCATAGGATCCTCTCAATAGATGCAGAAAAAGCATTTGACAAAGTACAGCATCTTTTCTTGATGAAAACTCTTCAGAGTATAGGGATAGAGGGTACATACCTCAATATCATAAAAGCCTTCTAAAAAAACCCACAGCGAATATCATTCTCAATGGGGAAAAACTGAGAGCTTTCCCCCTAAGGTCAGGAACACTATCACCACTGCTATTCAACATAGTATTAGAAGTCCTGGCCACAGCAATCAGACAACAAAAAGAAATAAAAGGCATCCAAATCGGCAAGGAAGAAGTCAAACTCTCACTCTTTGCAGATGATATGATACTTTATGTGGAAAACCCAAAAGACTCCACCCCAAAACTGCTAGAACTCATACAGGAATTCAGTAAAGTGGCACGATATAAAATCAATGTGCAGAAATCAGTGGCATTCCTATACACCAACAACAAGACAGAAGAAAGAGAAATTAAGGAGTCGATCCCATTTACAATTGCACCCAAAACAATAAGATACCTAGGAATAAATCTAACCAAAGAGGCAAACAATCTGTACTCAGTAAATTATAAAATACTCATGAAAGAAATTGAGGAAGACACAAAGAAATGGAAAAACATTCCCTACTCATGGATTGGAAGAACAGATATTGTGAAGATGTCAATGCTACCTAGAGTAATCTACACACTCAATGCAATCCCTATCAAAATACCATCAACTTTTTTCAAAGAAATGGAACAAATAATCCTAAAATTTGTATGGAACCAGAAAAGACCCTGAATAGCCAGAAGAATGTTGAAAAAGAAAAGCAAAGCTGGTGGCATCACAATTCCGGACTTCCAGCTCTATTACAAAGCTGTCATCATCAAGACAGTATGGTACTGGCACAAAAACAGACACATAGATCTATGGAACAGAATAGAGAGCCCAGAAATGGACCCTCAACTCTATGGTCAACTAATCTTCAACAAAGCAGGAAAGAATGTCCAATGGAAAAAAGTCTCTTCAACAAATGGTGTTGGGAAAATTGGACAGCCACATGAAGAAGAATGAAACTGGACCATTTCCTTACACCATACACAAAAGTAGACTCAAAATGGTTGAAAGACCTAAATGTGAGACAGGAGTCCATCAAAATCCTGAAGGAGAACACAGGCAGCAACCTCTTCGACCTCAGCCACAGCAGCTTCTTGTTAGACACATCGCCAAAGGCAAGGGAAGCAAGGGCAAAAATGAACTATTGGGACTTCAACAAGATAAAAAGCTTTTGCACGGCAAAAGAAACAGTCAACAAAACCAAAAGACAACTGACAGAATGGGAGAAGATATTTGCAAATGACATATCAGATAAAGGGCTAGTATCCAAAATCTATAAAGAACTTCTTAAACTCAACACCCAAAGAACAAATGATCCGATCAAGAAATGGGCAGAAGACATCAACAGACATTTCTGCAAAGAAGACATCCAAATGGCCAACAGACACATGAAAAAGTGGTCAACATCGCTCGGCATCAGGGAAATCCGAATCAAAACCTCAATGAGATACCACCTCACACCAGTCAGAATGGCTAAATTTAACAAGTCAGGAAATGACAGATGTTGGCGGGGATGTGGAGAAAGGGGAACCCTCCTACACTGTTTTTGGGAATGCAAGCTGGTGCAGCCACTCTGGAAAACAGTATGGAGGTTCCTCAAAAAGTTGAAAATAGAGCTACCATAAGACCCAGCAATTGCACTATTGGGCATTTACCCCAAAGATACAAATGTAGGGATCCAAAGGGGTACATGCACCCCAATGTTTATAGCAGCAATGTCCACAATAGCCAAACTATGGAAAGATCCAAGATGTTCATCAACAGATGAATGGATAAAGAAGAGGTGGTATATATATATAATCGAATATTATGCAACCATCAAAAGGAATGAGATCTTGCCATTTGCAACAATGTGGATGGAACCGGAGTGTATTATGCTGAGCGAAATAAGTCAATCAGAGAAAGACTTGTATCATATGACCTCACTGATATGAGGAATTCTTAATCTTAGGAAACAAACTGAGGGTTGCTGGAGTGGTGGGGGTGGGAGGGATGGGGTGGCTGGGTGATTGACACTGGAGAGGGTATGTGCAATGGTGCGCACTGTGAATTGTGTAAGACTGTTGAATCACAGACCTCTACCTCTGAAACAAATAATATATTATATGTTAAAAGGAAAAGAAGAAGATATTAGGAAGGGAAAAATGAAGGGGGCAAAATCAGAGGGAGAGATGAACCATGAGAGACTATGGACTCTGAGAGACAAACTGAGGGTTCTAGAGGGGAGGGGGGTGAGGGGATGGGTTAGCCTGGTGAAGGGTATTAAAGAGGGCACATACAGAATGGAGCACTGGGTGTTATACGCAAACAATGAATCAAGGAACACTACATCAAAAACTAATGATCAATGTATGGTGATTAACATAACATAATAAAAAAAAGTAGAAGGCTTGGAAAAATAAATTTAAATTTTTTTTCTCTACATTGGGTACAGAAAGAAGTAGTAAAGAGGCTCTTAGAGAGGGGACATGTTTCCCCAGGACTGGCTTGCCTTCCATTCCTTCTGTAGCAAACCCAAACAGTGTGCACTTAAAACTTACTTCAGCAGAGGGTTTTAGCAAATGTCTCTTCAATCATCATCAACAAGTGAATGAATGTTCCGTTTGAAACCTTTTTCTTTTGTGAATAAATAATACTCAGCCCCGAATAGTCTCCCTTTCTACTTACGTCCCTCCAGTTATGTCGTAGTCACCTTTTTAACCTCATAAGGAAAGATATTTTTAATTTTGTAATTTGTACAACGTCTTGTGTAGTGCCATGTGTATAACCAATGTTTAATAAATGGATGAATAAAACACTAACCCAGATTTTCTTTTTTCCTCAATAGTTACCCCGGAATTTCAACACCTTACAAACAGACAGTAGTTTTGAGAAAACAGCCTGGTTTGCTGGACTCCAGACACTAAGCTGGAGGAACTTGTGCTACTTGGCATAGTTTGCAGTCGTGGTGCATTTTGAAAATGAAAGCACAGGGGATCTTCTTGAACATGTCAGAATTGTTTATTTTTTTCTTTCCTGTTGCTATTAATCATTGTCTTACTTTTGAAGATGTAACTTAGAAAAACATGTTTTATCTCACTTATATATAGAATCATGTATTCAAAGAAGTCCAAGTGATGATCAAAAACCCTCCAAGAATACAGTATCGATGGGTTCATAATTATATAATGCCATTGAATTCAGTTTTCCTTTTAGTATCTTACTTGACAGTTTTTTTTTCTTTCTTAAAAATTTTTTAAAAAATGACAAGGGAAAGGAGCAATTCAAGTATTTCTAATTGAAGTAGAAGCACTTCTTCTCAGTGATCTAAGCTTCCAAAAAAAAAAAAAAAAATCTGGAAAAAGAAGAGAATATTAAACACTGAGTAAAGTAGAAGAAAAAAAGAAATATAAATTAGAGATCAATTAAATAAGAAAAAAGTCAAAACCTAGAAAGATGAAAGAAACCAAAAGCTGTTTTTTGAAAATTTGTAAAAATCCAGCCAGGCTATTCAAAAAGGAATGAAATTAGAGACAGAGACAGAGATGGAGACAAAGATAGAGAGAGAGAGACAGAGACAGAGATGGAGACAGAGACAGAGATGGAGACAGAGATAATAAGACCTGAAGTTCTGATCCTGTTTCAGTATCTCTAGAACTGCATGGTGTCACTGCTCACATGGGTATTACAGAATAGAGGCAAACCTGGATGCTAAATCTCTCCTTTGTCAGACCCCCTCCGCAGGGGCTGGCTCACTGTTCAGAACTGCTCCGACTTGATTAGTTCAGAGGGTCCCTCTCTCCTAATTGGAACATTGCCTGAACATGGCTACTAATTCTTGTATCCTTCTCTCCAGCCTTGGAGTTTGCAGTTTTGCCTAGCTGGACTGCTTGCCATATTTATCGATCCACCTATGACTATAAAACAACCATTTGTTCCTTTGTTAACAGCGGATTTGCTTGTGGTATCTAGATCTGTTTCTTTGCCTATGAATGAAAGCGTTAGACTGTACATCATGGTTATTCGTTCTGAAAAACCACCCCGAATTTAGCAATGTAAGACAGCAAACATTTTATTATGCTTGTGGATTCTCTGGGTCAGGAGTTTGGAAAAGGGACGACATTGAAGGCTTGACTCTGCTCTCTAATGTCTGGGGCCTCAGCTGGGAAGACTGCAAGGCTGGGGTTGCCTTGAGGAATAGAGGCTGGAATCATCTGAAGGCTTGTTTATTCGAATACCTGGTCCCTGGGCAAGGAGAACGCCAAACTGGGGCAGCCAACCAGAGTGCCTCCGCTTGGTCTCTCCAAGTGGTTTGGCTTCTTAATAGCATGGTGACCTCGGTGTACATGCTGGCTCAGGAGTCCAGTGCAAAAGTTCTAGATAACAGGGTACAAATGGGATCACCTTTTCTGACCTAGCCTCGGAAGTCATGCAGCTTACCCTATGCCTCAATATGAAGCCTACCTATATTCAGAAGGTGGTTCATAGACCCTGCCATTTGATCAGAGTAAAGGTCTTGCTGTAGATGAATATGGGAGGTAGGAGATATTTGTGGAAACTCCAGTCTGCCACACTATCTGAATAGAACTGGCAATAGAATTTTAGCATCCATCTTCCTCACTCTGCCCTCATTTTCATCTCTACAGTGGCCTCCTTCACTTCAGCCACATTTTATGGTAATAGTTCAAAGAATCAAGTGGGATCAACTTTTATAATTACATAGTTGTGTGTGTGTATTTTCTATAGCTTTCCAGGGACAAAGAAGGAAATGTATTATTATAATTTTAAAGACTTACTGCTGGATGCTTGGGAGTAAAGCTGAATATAGAAAACACATTGCTAATCAAATTAACTTATAACATTTATTTTGAAAGTTTGATAATCAAGAAAAATTTTCTCCCTTTAATTGTAAAGTAAAAATCCAGGCTTATATTTTATTCAAAATATAAGGAGTCATAATAAGCCACTTTAAGAAAAATATTATGTATTTTAATTATTTTGTTCCAGCATGTGAATTTCAGTTGTAAGATAATTAAATGCATACTTAACCATCGTGTTCCCTCTTTCCTTCAGATACTACATGAGTACTGGGTCTGCAAGGGTGAATCAGATGTAGATTGAAGCTGTCTTTAATGGAGCATTTAGTCTAGCTGGGTAGGAGATACAGAAATAGGTAATGAGAGTTTTCATATAAGTAAATACCTAAATGAATATGCAAGTCGTGATAAGCAAAGGGAAGAAAAAGGTTCGGGTACCACAAGAAAGAATAAAAAGAAAAAGCCTATTTAGATTAGATGAGCCAGGAAAGAAATCATTGAGAAACTGACAGTTAGTTGGTACCTGAATGATGCTAACTAGTGTGGCAATTTTAGGAGAAGCTTTTAGGAAGAGGGAAGAACTTTTCCAGAGGATCTGAGTCAGATAAAACTCTGTTAGATTTTATTTATTTATGATTGATTTCAGGAACTGAAAAAGACAAAACATTGATGTTTGTTTTTTGTTGTTATTGTCATTGTTGTTTTAAGAGAGAAAGACAGGAGGGGGAGAGGGAGAGAATCTTAAGCAGGATCCAGGCACAGTACGGAGCCTGACGCAGAGCTCTATCTCACAACCCTGCGATCATGACCTGAGCCCAAATCAGGAGTCTGACACATAACCAAATGAGAGCCACTGATAAGTTTTCAACAGAGAAGAGAGGTGCTCACATCTTTTTCTCTGGCTGCCGCTATACAGAAAATAGACTGGGGCAGGGCAAGAATGGATCGGTCTTTGCTGATATGTTTGTGAGGATGAAAAGAAAAATTAACTGAGAAAAGAATTTATAAAGGAGAAGAAATGGAGGACCTTCGCAAATTTCCGAACTGCATAGAAATCACTGAGCCCATAATCTCATCTGAGAGGCATAAAGGGCTGTATGAGTCTATACACAATACCACAGGAGAATTCCCTAAGCTACTTGTAGATTTCCTGAATTCTTACCTCCTGCCTTTGCACACACTGTTAATTATAACTCCCAGAGAAAGCCCTCCTCTCTCTCATTATCTGTTGAAATCTTAACCATCTTTCAAATTTCGATTTAAATGCTTCCTCCTCCAGGAAAGGCTGATGCCCCTACCCAGATATTTCCTCTACCCCAACTCCAACTCTCTTGCACTTACTTTTTAAAAAAGTTATTATTAAAGTATAGTTGACATATAACTAATGTTATATTAGTTTCATGTGGACAACATAGTGATTTGACAATTCTATACATTAATCGGTGCTCACCATGGTAAGTGTAGTCACCATCTGTGTTTCTTATGTCATTTTTCTATTGACTGCAGACATAACATTTACTTTTATAGTGCACTGTTCTGGGTTTGATTCATTGTTGCAGACTCAAGGCCTAGCCATAGGCCAATATTTCCTGAATATCAGGAATTATTGAATGAAATTCAGGATATTCAGGAAATATTGAATGAACCAATTAATTTACAACTGAAATTTACATCCTGAAACATTATCACGAAAGTATATGATTTTTACTTTTTTAGAAGAGTGGGTTATTGTGATTCCTTTTTTCTTTTCTTTTCTTTTTTTTCTATTCCATATTTATTAATTAAATTCAATTAATTAACATATAATATGTTATTAGTTTCAGGGGTAGAGGTCAGTGATTCATCAGTCTTATATAATACCCAGTGCTCATTCTATCACGTGCCCTCCTTAACGCCCATCACTCAGTTACCCCATCCTCCCATCCCCTTCCCCTCCAGCAACCTCAGTTTGTTTCCTGAGATTAAGAGTCTCTTATGGTTTGTCTCCCTCTCTGATTTCATCTTGTTTTATTTTTTCCTCTCTTGCCCTATGATCCTCTGTTTTGTTTCTTAAATTCCACATCATATCAGTGAGATCATATGATAATTGTCTTTCTCTGATTGACTTATTTCCCTTAGCATAATACCCTCCAGTTCCATCCACATCATTGCAAATGGCAAGATTTCATTTTGTTGATTGTTGAGTAGTATTCCATTGTATATATATACCACATCTTCTTTATCTATTCATCTGTGGATGGAAATCTGGGCTCTTTCCATAGTTTGGCTATTGTGAACATTGCTGCTATAAACATTGGGGTGCAGGTGTCCCTTCGGATCACTACATTTGTGTCTTTGGGGTAAATACCCAATAGTGCAATTGCTGAGTCATAGGGTAGCTCTACTTTCAACTTTTTGAGGAACCTCCATACTGTTTTCCAGAGTGGCTGCACCAGCTTACATTCCCACCAACAGTGTAGGAGGGTTCCCCTTTCCCCACATCCCCGCCAATATCTGCCGTTTCCTGACTTGTTAATTTTAGCCATTCTGACTGGTGTGAGGTGGTATCTCATTGTGGTTTTGATTTGTATTTCCCTGATGCTGAGTGTTGTTGAGCATTTTTTCATGTGTCTGTTGGCCATTTGGATGTCTTCTTTGCAGAAATATCTGTTCATGTCTTCTGCCCATTTCTTGATTGGATTATTTGTTCTTTGGGTGTTGAGTTTGATAAGTTCTTTACAGATTTTGGATACTAGCCCTTTATCTGATATGTCATTTGCAAATATCTTCTCCCATTCTGTTGGTTGTCTCTTGGGACTGTTGACTGTTTCCTTTGCTGTGCAAAAGCTTTTTATCTTGATGATGTCCCAATAGTTCATTTTTGCCCTTGCTTCCCTTGCCTTTGGTGATGTTTCTAGGAAGAAGTTGCTGTGGCTGAGGTCGAAGAGGTTGCTGCCTGTGTTCTCTAGGATTTTGATGGATTCCTGTCTCACATTTAGGTCTTTCATCCATTTTGAGTCTACTTTTGTGTATGGTGTAAGGAAGTCGTCTAGTTTTATTCTTCTGCTTGTGGCTGTCCAATTTTCCCAACACCATTTGTTGGGAAGAGACTGTCTTTTTCCTATTGGACATTCTTTCCTGCTTTGTTGAGGATTAGTTGACCATAGAGTTGAGGGTCCATCTCTAGGTTCTCTATTGACTCCTTTTTCCATAAGCCATCTGCAATCAATCCCTACCATGTATCTTCAATAGTGCCTCTATATTCAATAAATTAAATTTAAATAAGACTCATATTTTAAGTTTATTTTAAAAATGATTAACTAGGATTTACTCATTTACTTGTATGTATTCCTTTCTTACTGCCATTCTAAAAGAAAATTTGTATCGATAAAAACTACATTAAAAATGACACATTGTTTTGTGCAGTGGCAGCATCGTAGCCAATGAGGTTTATCTAGAGCATGATTATTGCTAATTGAAAAATGACACACTCACAAAACAAAAGTAAAATCCATCTTAAATATCATTTTCCAGTCCTAGACATCACTTAGCTAAGTAAATTGGTTAAACTGGTGATAAATTTAAGTTATCATTCATTCCATCTCTTAATGCCTTTAAGTCTATTTTTATTATTCAAGTCTCCAGTTCAACTGAATCATTAGAGGGATTACTTGCAAGCCTAGAGTTCTGCAGTATTATGTAATATTACTTAGAGTTTAGGATTAAATCAATACATGTGAAAGAGATTAAAAAATAAAGAATGAGAAATCAAGTGGTACTTGTACAATAGAAACAACACAAAATATTTTGTATTTAAAATAAAATAAGATGTTTAATTTAGGAAGATGTAAAATTCATGTGCTAACAAGCACGTCATATGGTCCCTGAGGAATTATGACTAAATGACACATCCATACAGGAACTGATTGACGTTTTTTTCAAGGCTTGTTCAGTAAGATCCAAGCACCAGAAAGCCTCTCCTAGATACTGCCTTGAAATCTACTAAGTGTAACTTATAGTATATTTCCAGTATTCACATTTGCCTGCAAGTTTATTAAACTTAAGAAAGAAAGAGATAACACTCCTATTTCTTCATTAATAAGTAAGCAAATAAACAGCAGGCTTATTTGGATCTCTTCAGAATTTCTTCCTTTTGCATAAGTACTATTTGTGATTTTATAATGGCTTAAACATAGCTGTACTCAGTGCAGCATAAAAAGAAACAGCTATTTAGCGGAATGAGGGTTGAAAAAAGCAATGTAATAAGTCACATGATTCAAATCTCTTCCTGGTTCCCTCACTCCCAATTATGTAAGCTTGGACTATGTTTTTTAATAACAAAGAAAGAAGACCCGTTTTCTTCTTTTGTCACTTATACTGCTGGATCAATTAACCTTATTGTTTTGCTCCCTCTTCTCTTTCCATAGACTGCTTCCAAGTATAGGAAATGACAGTACCAACGTTCCACTTGGTCACTAGCCATGCCTCAAGACTTTCTCCGTGACCTTATGTGGCAATTTGCTTTAAAATTGTGGCCATTATTAGTTATATTTTTATCTAGGCTGATTGTGGATTAGTGTATTTGGAGGAAGGATTAAGTATTTTACCTGCTTGCATCAGAAGTATGTAAAGAGCACTTCTGGATAATATCAGGTAATAGATAATTAGTTTGGCACCTGACGAGAGTGAGGTCCAGACACTAGTATTTTATTACTTACTAACACAAGTGAGCATTCAGCTTTTGGGTCAGCTCAGATACCTGAAAAACAGCTACTCTGGCACATTTACAACCTGGTGAACAAATTTATGCAATTTTACGTCCCTCTGCTGATTTACCTGGAAAGACCATTATGTAAGATAATGAATTTAACAGATGAAAATGCTTTTGCACACTGTCACTTTATATCATAAGGTATGATTTAGCATTTTCTCACCTAAACATATCCATACTCATGTGGCCTTTCTTTTGAATTGAAGACTTTCCTTGATTAATTTTCCCTTGAATATGGTATATATTTAACCAGAGTATTTTTACCTAAGTCAAGTGCATGTATTAGCCAGACATCTTCAAATATTCAGGCTAAAATGGCAATGCAAACACAGAAATTATTTCTTTTTTCCTGTATTTGTACCTTGAAAGATAAGTGAAGCAGGGCAAGTACTGCATGGAGCACTGGGTGTTACATGAAAACAATGAATCGTGGATCACCACATCAAAAACTAATGATGTCTCAATTAAAAAAAAAAACAAACCAATGACACAACAATGAAATTAAAAAAAAAAAAACTAATGATGTATTGTATGGTGATTAACATAACATTAAAATAAAAATAAAATAAAAATAAAATAAAATAAAATAAAATAAAAGATAGGTGAAGCTCTAGCTAGTGTATTCCCTGAGATGGGGTTAGGATTGGGGTAAGAGTAGAGGTTGGCGTTGGAGTGAATAAGGAAAGTAGCAAAGAGAGGGTATTTTCTTCTTTCAGTATATCATACTTTTTCAGGAATGATGACCTGGGTTATTCATTTAGACATTCTAAGATTCACCAGTAAATCTAAGCTAATTAAACAAACACACTCACGGAGAGGGGGATAATTGGAACAAACTACAGAAAAGACTAAGAAATAGACTAAAAAGAGTCAAATAAAATTTTATTATTTTCTATTATTTCAGAAAAAAATACATCAATAGAAATTACAAACCAGCAAACACAAGAAGACAATTCATAGAAGAAATTAGAAACAGACACTTGAAGACTCTTTTGAAAAGATAGGGAAGACAAGAGTGAAGACAGGAGCGAGAGTGAAATTAAAAAGTTTACATTTTAAGTAAGCTCAAGTTACTTTATTAAGGAGTGGCTTTGTTTGTAACATCTGTTGGTGGGACCGATAACACTGTGATTTTTTTTAACTGTGTAGTCAATATACAAAAAAAAATGAGAGTTATAATCACTTAGGTATCTTTTATATTAAGATAATCTCTGAATGTCATTCTTGATTTTAATAGTTTTTAAACCATTATAAAAATAAGCATTAAGAGTGAGCAGTCAAGGAAGCAAATTGTTGCATTTGAACCTTGGCTTTACCTTTGACCATCTCAAGACACTTAACCTCCTATGCCTTAGTTTTCTTATCTGAAAAATGGGGTATAAGAATATCATCCATTTCTCAGAATTTCTGTGTACCTTAAATGAATCAATATATGTTAAACTCTTGGAAAATAGTGCTTACAACATAGTAACTATTATCTAAGTCTTATTACTATTTTTGGATGAAGTCTTATAATAGTGTATAGTATTGTCCCCGTCTTCAGAATCAAATAAATTATTTTTCTCTTCATAAGGAATCTCAATAATTTTGCAAGTTGTAGGGTATATCCTTGATCTTTTGTCCTGTTTATATTTTGGACTGAGGGGCAGGTGGTTTTTAAAAATTATTTAAATTATGGAGATGATGAGGCAATCATTTTGAGGAGTTCTGTTGTAGATAACTAGAAACAAAAAGAGATGGTTTGGGATTGTGGGCACAAAATCTTCATCTGTTCATTCTCTGAATGCAATTTTCTTTACTTTAAATCTCTTTGTCCAAGAGTGGTCAGGAAAAACACTGGGAATGAGTTTGATTAGAAATTGAAATAAATCTGCTGAAAATCTAAAATTCGTGTTGGTTTATCGCATTCTTTCTATAATCTAATGTGCCTCGAGGAGTGATACTGGATGATTAGAATTGCTGGTTTATGAAAGCAGCTGGTGTGGGTTTAACAGTTTAAAACTGCACTGAGAGCAGAAACCGACATCACATATGTTTTAGCTTAATCACATATGAGTTAGCTTAATCTCCTGATATGAGTTGAACTTATTTGGAAAGAGTTAATCAGAAGTCACAACGCATTCATGTGTGCAACAGTGACTGGCCATAGCATTAACTGACAAAGAGAAGTACATTATTGAGAAAGAATGTTATATTCAGTTTTTGTTTCTGGAATTCTCCATGTGACTTGCAACAAAAAAGTTTTGCTTTTTTTTCCCGCAACAATAGTAAAACAGCCATGACTGCTAATACTACTATACTACTATCTTTGCTACTATTACTTCCACCCAACCAACACTACAACAACAGTAGCCTTGGTTGATTACGTGACTGTGGACAGGCCCATGGTAAGTGCATTCTAAATATAATTTCACCTAATCTTTAAAAGGACTTTCCAAAGTAGTCACTCACAAACCCATTTTGGGGTGATAAAATTAAGGATCGGAACACTTAAATTATTAATCCCAAGTCATCCAAATCATAAGTAGTAGAGTTGGGATTTGAATCCAGTCTATATGACCACCAAACCACTTGCACTTTTTATTATACCAAAGATTCCCATAATTTTGTATTTCACAGGTCTTAAAAATGTCAAAGTAATTTGGAGTCCTTCATAGAACTAAGTCAGGATATTTTTTTAAATTATCAATTTTAACCTCAGAATAAACTGAATATATTGAGTTTTTAGTTTGCATTGATATGTTTCTATAACTGAATATATTTAGCCTTATGATGATAACTCAATACATTGTTCACATTTCTTATTTGTACACATACTGATGAGGACTCTTTTCTGGATTGGCACTGGCCTAATGATTTAACATTTGGGAAGCACTGTATGACACCACACTGACTCGATTGCTTCTGGCTATATGTTAACTCCATATTTTATATTAGAGGAATTATTGGAAAAGTTGTGGGTAAAATTACTCTGCCTATATTAGACTACATTTTCTCGTTTATTTCCATTATGCCATTATGATTGAGAAATGTGTTCCTATAAACAGTGATGTGGCTCTAACTCATAATACACATGATGCTTAAAGATCCTAGAGTCCTTATGATTTTCATAATGTGAGGTTGATATGCATTTGTTTTTAATCACTGAGACATGTTAAATAAATAGTCAGTCAATATGATTTCTCATGTTCTTTCTAAAGTAAAATATTTTAAATGTTAACATTTTAAATGTTTAAATCTTTTCATTTTTTAAAAGGTTTTGTTTGACTTCATGTAATTTGACATTGCAATTAACCTGGAATAACAGTATTTAGCAAGTTCCTTAAATTCCTTTATGACTTTTCAAAGAGCATATGTAGACAGCACTTGAATTTTTTAACTCTAAAATTGACACATAAGTGTACATTATTGTACACATAAATGAAGTATTTTCCAAAATTGTCTCTGTATATAAAGCCTAGTACATTTTTATGATTTTGCTTTTCTGATCTGTTCCTAGATTTTCAATATAGGATTTCTATGTTCTCTTTTACGATCAAGTATCGCTACATGGAGCCAGCTAATTAGCTGGTCTTTCTCAGAATAGTGACATAAAAGGACTAAGCTATGTCTACCAGCCTGAGGCCAGTATTGTGCATGATTTAAATACTCCTAATCTCTGCTCAGTGTAGCCCTGTGGGGGCTGAATCGTTGTGCTCACCAACCCAAATTCACATGTTTAACCCCTAATCCTTGATGTATATTTGGAGATGGGGCCCTAGGGAGGCAATCAGGGGTAGACGAAGTCATGGGATTAGTGCCTTTATAGATAGAGACACCGGATTGCTTGCGAGGACACATGTAAGACGTATAAGTCAGGAGAGAGTGCTCACCAGAACCTGACCATGCTGGCACCCTGATCTCCAACTTCTAGCCCCCAAAACTGTGAGAAAAAAGTCTGTGCTAAACCACCCAGTCTGTGCTATTTGTTATGGGGCCTGAGCTAAGACAACTGCTAAAATCTGTCTCTTTCTTCTGGCGTTTGAATGTTCATTAATCTTAAACTATCCCAAATTTAGCAATAAAAAAAAAAAATTAAACATCGTCAAGAACAGATCTTAAGCAAACAAGACAAAACCAGAGAGGAAGACAAACCGTAAGAGACTCTTAATCTCAGGAAACAAACTGAGGGTTGCTGGAGTGATGGGGGGTGGGAGGGATGGGGTGTCTGGGTGATGGACATTGGGGAGGGTATGTGCTATGGTGAGCACTGTGAATTGTGTAAGACTGATGAATCACAGACCTGTACCCCTGAAACAAATAATACATTATATGTTAATAAAAAAATAAAAGAATATTAAAAGAAAAGAAAGCATGGGGCATCTTCAAACACTTGTGGTGATGAGGAACTGGAGTGTTAGCAATTTATTTCAGGCTGCACTACCAACAAAGTCACCCACGTAGTCCAAGCTGGGCAGCTAGTCAGCAAACCTGCTTACAACTTGTATTTTCACCTTTTCAAATCTATTTATTAGGAAAGGAAGAGGTAGTATTTGTTTAAAGGGAATCTTCAAAATCGTGAAAAAGCTTTATTTTATTTATTTTAATTTATTGTTTCGGAGAGAGGTATAATTTCATGGCTAATAGTAAGCTTTAGGAAATTTCCGGCACAAACCAACTTAGATTCCCATATCGTTTAGATTTGAAGATGGTCTTGATATATCTTTAAACATTTTTTAAATGAAAATACGGCTAGATTTTAAAAACGCAAGACAATGTAAATAACAGGTAGCACGCAGTGCTTACTTTGTTCTAGATATTGTTATAGAAATTTATATATATTTACTTCTCACAGAAACCCTAAGAGGTAGATATTATAATTATTCCCATTTTATAAATGAGGAAACAGAGGCCCACAGACGTTAAGTCACTTGTGCAAGATCGTGTTGACAGCGAGTGGTAGAGCAGTAATTTGAACCTGGGCAGTCTGGCTTTAGACTCCAGCTTTTCACTACTATGCCACACCTGTGTCTTTTCCCTGTTCTGTCCTCTGCTCTGCCATGGCAGGAATGCTTAGTAGTAATTCCTTATATTTTTTCTGAACATGTTCCCTTTGGCATCAGTATCTTGATAATTGTCTTTTCCTAATATGTGACTTCGATTCCTTTAAAAATACTGTTTTTTGTCATTTTAACAATTTTAAATATTAAATGGATTCCTTTTTCCTTTTCCTGTTACTCACTCATTTCTCATGAATTGTTAATTGGTAATAAGTATTGAATGGCAAAGCCATTCCACTGTAGGAATCAACAGCGGTACGTGGAAATAGACTGAATATTCTACTCTCATTGGTAAGCCTTTCTTTAGTGTTAGAGGTATCAGGGCATCTTTTCCTGTTACCATTAACCATTAGATTTTAGATCTTTGTTCTGTTTTATATGTGTCACTCGTCAGTTTTTGTCTTTCTGTTTGGAAAAATCGGGTTAGGTCATCCTGCTCTCCACCTAGGGAAAGAGGATGCCATACTGACATCAGGGTATGTCGAAGTTGCTTATCATTATAAATTAATTTTAAAATTACTTGATTATTATGTAAATTTCCAAGTGTGACTGATAACAAAAACTATAATAGTGACCAACTCATGGGTTGTTCTGAGGACTGAATGAGCTAACCCATATGAAGTGCTAAACTAGTGTGCAGCGTGGTGAGCACTTGCCAAATAGTACCTGTCATTATTATTATTGTCGTTTTGGGGAGAGGGACTGATCAGGTGACTTTGAGTATGTTGGTGCCTATGATAGCTTTTATTTATTTTTTTAACAATGAAATATATACATTGGTATTCCGGCTTTAAAATAAAACCTAAAAAATAGCATTTAATTCTTATAATAACGTATAGGTTTATGTTCAACATAGGTCAATAAGACCTATTAAGACCTGGGTATCACCATTACAGACCTTTCAGTAACACTGGGGGAGAAATAACAAGCTCATATGAACAGTGAACACCATGCAAAAGTATATAATTAAGTGTGGTATAAGGATTGTGTGGTGTTCGGGAGAGTAAAAGCAATTCAACTGGAGTTGAAAAATTTATGAAGAGAGGTGCCTGGGTGGCTCAGTCAGTTGAGCGTCTGACTCTTGGCTTCGACTCAAGGTCATGATCTCAGGGTTGTGAGATGGAGCTCCATTTGGGTCTCCGTGCGGAGTCTGTTTCTCTCCCTCTCCCTCTGCCCCCTCCCCCTCCCTCTCTTGCACTCTCTCTCTCTAAAATAAATAAATAAATCTTAAAACAAAAAAGAAAAATGTATAAAGATCTTGTCATGGTAGTGCTGGAAGGTGAATTTTCCTTTTAAGAAAAGGGACTGTCTGGCGAAGAAGGAAAAATATAGGCATAAATATATACACAGAAATAATGTGGTATATATTTGTGGAATATTTGTAATACTAATGGGTAAATCATCATTGATTCTTATGTCTTTCTCTTTGCTTATAGCAGACACTAGGCAAAACTTTTTCCCATGAAGGAGAACATAATTTTCAAACAAATCCCAGATCATTTTTTCTGTCAGATTCGATGTTACTTTCTAACTAAATGCTGAAACTAATGGCTTTATAATGCTATTTTTGCAGACTTTTATTTATTTAAATACTCTCATAGCTATTAAATTACTACATTGGATCAGTCAGATGAAAGTATCTGTGCTTTGCTTTACAAATTTGTTTATATCAAAGGCTGCCTCTTCAAAAAAGAACAATGACCTTGGGGTGGGGTGATCATGTCATTCTATTCTAAATAGGTCTGTTTCTCACTTATAAATCAAAAGGGCAGGGTTGTGGACTTAAATGCGCAGAGAGTCCTAATTCATTCTAAAATATCCAGGCTGGCATTCATTTAGGAAAAAATATACAGAAAAAAAACAAAAACAAAAAACCCCACACAGAAACATTTACAAATGAGAGCAGTGTTTATACAGAAGAGTGGATTAAATAGGTATGAATGGATTTACACCTGCGTCTCCCTCCTCCTTCCCCTCTTTCTCCTTTTCTTCTTCCTCTTCCTCCTTTCTCCCTCTTCCTTCTCTAGTCTTTCTTCTTTGCGTCTAACCTAAATTATAATTATCTGAACTTCTACCAGTTTCATTTTCAGAGGTTAACTCCCACAAAACGTCTCCCAGCTGGAATTCCTCAGGCTGTGCTTTACCTGTGCTCAAAAACAGATTCCTCACCTGCTGTGGGTGCTGTCACCGTGCCTTATTTTCTTTCTTTTTTTTTTTTTTTTAAAGATTTTATTTATTTATTTGACAGAGAGAGACACAGCGAGAGAGGGAACACAAGCAGGGGGAGTGGGAGAGGGAGAAGCAGGCTTCCCGTGGAGCAAGGAGCCCGATGCGGGGCTCGATCCCAGGACCCTGGGATCAGTGACCTGAGCGGAAGGCAGACGCTTAACGACTGAGCCACCCAGGTGCCCCACCTTGCTTTAATTTCTTTCAGGTAATCAACTAGCTTCTCTTGTGAGTCTGGTATTTTCTGGAAAAGCTGTCTTCCATCATTAATCACCAGAGTGACCATTACCTTGGTCTTGGAGAGAAAAAAGAACACTCATTTCCTTGGGATAGTCCCCTTTTCTGTAATTTCCCACACATTGAGACCAGATCTAATTTTTAACAGGGTTTATTGAAGGTTAAGGAATAATGGAGAGAAGCTATATTAAGACATTAAGTTACGGCTACTGCCTGTCCTCGATCCACGTCTTGCTACAAAACTGTCTCCACGTGAGAGGGGCTACTCACTTCCCAAGCTTGGAGCCATTTCAAGCAAACAGGTGACAAACAACTGGGTCCTGCTTAGCTCATGCCAATCTCAGTCCAGTCCCTCTCCCATATTTCCCAACCAAAGATTAAAACAACCTTGGTGTCTAGACTCGTGTGGAGTTGCTTAATACATGTATTTATACATCTCCTGATCCCCTACAGATTTTGAGGCTGCTTTAGCAATATGGGAAATCTAATGCAAAATAAGAAATCGGGCTAGAGAAAACAAGGATAGAAGCAAGAAATGGGTGAGAGTGATGGGGAAAATAGTACACAGATATATATGCTATAACCTCCAAGGTTGATCAGAAATTTGGTCATGAGCTTTCTTTTAGGTAAAGAAAAAGTGGAGACATTGTTGTTAGTTATTGAGGTCTTAAAGAGTTGACTTGTGTGGACACTGCTAAAGAGAATACTGAGTAATAGAGAAATAACACAGAGAATGCAAGAAATTATGTCTTTAACTTGCCTAAAATAAAGTTACCATTTTATATCTCCTTCTCTATCAACATGCTAGTGTAAGACTCCATCATCTTATACCTGGATTACATAAAACTGCCTTCTAGTTAGTCTCCTCTTGTCCTATTATTGCAATTTATTATTTTTTTTAAAGCTTTATTTGTTTATTTGAGAGAGAGTAGGGGGGTAGGAGCAGAGGGAAAGAATCCCAAGCAGACTCCCCACTCAGCACGGAGTCTGATGTGGGTGGAGCTGGATCCCACCACCCATGAGATCATGACCTGAGCCAAAATCATGAGTCAGACATTTAACCAACTGAGCCACTCAGGTGTCCCTAACTCATTATTTATATGGCAGGTCTTCAGTAGTGTCTTTTTTCAAAACTTCGATTAGATCACATTAGTTTAATGGGAAATCTTTCTGATGGTTTTACATTATGAGAAGAATAGAATCCAAACTCCACATTGTCACAAATGCTCCATGTGATCTGGCCCTTGCTTACCTTTCCAGCACCATTTCGAACACCCTCTCCCCACTACCACACTCTGCTGTGACCACACCAGGCTTTATTCAGTTGCTGGAACACACTAAACTTGCTTCTCCTAAACACTAAGCTCCTTTAGTCACATAGCATGCCCCAAAGGCAAGGATACATATTTTAGGTTTTTATGATCACACCCATGTTCTGGTACCAAAACCTTCCAATTATCTATGGCTGCATAATTAGCCATTCCCAACTTAGTAGCTTAAAACAACAATTATTTATATAGCTCATGAATATGTTTGAGTAGGTTTTAGCAAGGAAGGTTTGTCACTGTTCCATTCAGTATTAGCAGAAAAAGGGTTTGAAAAAATTCAATAACAATTTTCTAATTAAAAAAATTCAGTCAGCAAGGGAAGGAGCTAGAGGAGCTTCCCCAACATATGATAAAGGGCATATGTGGAAAAAACAAAAAATCCCCCAAAACACATCTAATATATGTTTATTGTTGAAATAGTAAAACCTTTTCCCCCAATAATCAGGAAGAGGTCAAAAGTCCATTCTCACCACTTCCATTCAACATTGCAGTAAATGTTCTAGAAAGTACAGTAGGGAAAGAGAAGAAAGAAAAAAAGAAAGAAAAGCCAATTAACAATAGGACAAGAAGAAGTAAAATTGTTGTTATTCCCAGATGACATGTTTGCTTACATAGAAACCCCTATGGTATCTGCCCCCCCCCAAAAAAATTCCTGGAACTAGTAAGTGAGTATAATAGTTTCACAGAATACAAGCTCTATACACAAAAATGATGGTATTTTTCTATATTTGTAACAAGAAAAAACTTTAAAGTATCTTTTTCTGTGGCATCAGAAATCATATAATGCTCCAGAAAGAATTTCACATAAATGTTGTAGCAGACACAACATAAGTCGACCTCAATGTGCTATGCCTTGTATCATACCTTCCCCTTTAGTGTGGGCAGAACCTGTGGCTGGCTTCGAACCAATATAAGATGGCAAAGGTGATGAGATGCCATCCCCCTGATTAGGTCACTCTGTCTTGCCAGCACATACTAGAAAGTTTCTTCTTCTGGTCTTGGAGAAGCAAACAGCTATGTCAGGAACTACCTATGGAGAAAGCCACATGGAGAGGGATTAGAGGCAACTTCTAAGATCCGATTGAGAATAGCAAGAACAAGCCTGAAAAAGAAAACACAAAGTTGGAGTACTTAACCTATTTGATTTTAAGATGTACCATGTACCTATATTAGTCAATAGAGTGTGGTATTGGCATCAGGATAGACAAATAAGTCAATAAAACAGAGTAAAGACAAGAAATAAACCCCTTCATAGATGATCAATTGATTTTTGGAAAAAGTTATCAGAGAAATTCAGTTTAAAAAAATAGTATTTTAAACAAATTTTTTTTTTTTTAAGATTTTTTATTTATTTATTTGACAGAGAGAGAGATAGCGAGAGCAGGAACACAAGCAGGGGGAGTGGGAGAGGGAGAAGCAGGCTTCCCGCGGAGCAGGGAGCCCAACGTGGGACTCGATCCCAGGACCCCGGGATCATGACCTGAGCCGAAGGCAGACGCTTAACGACTGAGCCACCCAGGCGCCCCTATTTTAAACAAATATTACCAGAACAATTGGACATCATATAGAAAAACAGAAATCTTAAGTGTTATCTAACTTTTTACCCCCAAATTTTTTGTGACAGATCATAGATCATAGAATTTTAAATGTAAAATTCACAACCATAAAATTTCTGGAAGAAAATGTAGGGAGTATCTTTGTGAACTTGGAGCAGGCAAAGGTTTCTTCAGTTGGATGAAAAAAGATCCCATTAACCTAAAAAAAAGGTAAATTAAACTTCACCAAAATAAAAAAGTATGCTCAACAAAAAACATCACTTGGAAAATCAGTAGACAAGGCACAGATGGGAAAAATATTAAGAGCACATGTAATCTGAAGAAGTGTATCCAAAATATATTAATTACACTTAAAAATCAACAAATAAAATAATCCAATTTAAAAATAGGCAAAATATTTGAATAGATATTCCATAAAAGAATATGTGTGAGTGGACAAAAACATGAAAAGTGCTCACTGTCACTAGTCATCAGGGAAATGAAAACTGAAACCACAATGACCACTTCCTCTTCCCTTTCTTTCTGGAAAACATTGACCCCAAAGCCATTAGTTTAGAGCACAAGAGGCATCAAAGGCAGCAGAGACAGAGGAGAGCATGGTGTCCCAGAGCAGGGATCAGAGCCCAGGAAGAGTGACCAGGCATTTGGTATCAGAGCCCAGGCAAGGTGATGAAGCTTCCATGTGGTAAGGTGAGCTGGAGTGAGGTGTCAGAACCCAAGTAGGGTGAAGAGGGCATCTAAATAAGAAGAGGCATGGCTTTGGATATTGAAGCATGAGTGGGGTGACATGTGGAGACAATCTGCCTTGACTGAGAATTTGGAGCCCAAGTGAGGTGAGGAGAGCATCTTTGTGAGGGAAGAGGTGTTGGCAGATGCGTGATGGGTTATATACAGAAGGATTCCTCAAATCAGGATTTGGGAGTTAGGTTTCTTACTATTGGTAGAAGGGATTTGAAAATATGGGTGGTTCTATAAATGTGTACATACAACATAAAACGAATTGAACAATTAAGATCTATCTATCTATCTATCTATCTATCTATCTATCTATCTATCTATCATCTATCTATCTAGTGAATGCTTAAGTCAAAGGATGTGAATGAGTTAGGGAAGTCTAATGTAGGCTATCTATACCTTTCTCCAGCTGTCCAGGAGTCTTTTTCTAACGTCGTATCTATGAAGAGAGTACATAAATAAGGAGCCTCCATATTTTTGTATCATTAATAGTTATTAATTGCAAACAGTTGAATCAATTGATCATGTTTGATAAAAGAAAGGAAAGGAGGGGTTTTTTGTTTGTTTTTCTTATTTTGGTTGCACACTGAATCTTCAGGAGAGCTGAAGAACTAGATTTTTGAGGTCATTTGGCCAGCCATCACTCCACAGAACTAGTTCCAGTAAGGACACCACTACCATCTATGGGCACCAGAATGGCACTTCACACCCCAAACCTAGACATGGCTGCTAGAACAAAACCACTGCTGCATTCAGACACTGGCTGTAGCTACCACAGCCACCATCCCAAGATGGAATGGATTTGTCATCATGCTTTCTCTTTGCCCCACTAACTTCTAATTTAGTTTACAAAACACTTGGTCAAGAATGGATTCCACTAACTCTCATTCACTCCATGATTATAAAAGTTATCAAGAGAGAACAAAGAAGAGAGGCAAAATTTATGAAGAGTTTCCTTTGGAAGTGAGGTATGGTAGAATGCTACCTCCTTCCCTTCAGATCTGCTCTCCATAGAACCCTCAAAGAGTTTGAAATGTGTTTTCTACAGATGAGAAACATAGGACTGGAACCTGATTCTGGACTGAGAAAAGGAAAATGGCCTAGACAGTAAAAGTGGCTGCCCTGGCATCAGCTTCACTCCCAGGAAATCTTTGAAGCAAGAGATTCATGGAGTAGATGTGGACCAATGGGAGAATAAGCACTCTGGATCCTTGACAGAGGCAGAGGGATTGAAATAGGGTATTGGGAATAGAATGGCATCTGTCTGGAAGTATGAAATAGTGAAAGAGATTGTCCCACAGATTGTTTCACAAGAGAAAGTTAGGTTTGAAATACGGTCAATTCCAGAGAATGGGAAGGAAGCTTATCAGAATATCCTCCAACACTCCACCCCTCATGGACTGTGAGGGTAAAAAAAAAAAAAAAAAAAAAAAAAAAAAGGATGTGCTAGATAGAGAAGGAGAGAAGGTCCTAAGCATCTGCACCCCCCTTCCCAGTCTGGTCTTCCAGGTTGCCAACAAGAAACAGGTCTAAATGGTGAAGAGGAGGATTCTCATTAAATCAAATTCACAGTTCTGATTGATACTTTGGAGTAAAACTTCCATCTTCTGAGTTGACACTGTGTGACTGTTCATTATCTGAGGAAAAGGTGAAAAGTCATGGACCCAGTGGGATTTTTCTCTAAGAACAAGGAAAGTAACCCCATTGAATAAATTGTGAAGAAAAAGTGAAAGATTTTTAAAAGTTGCATCTTAATTATAAGGGTATACCTGTATCAGATGTCTATTGCTGTATCACAAACCACCCTATGATGGTTGTTTAAAATGGCAACAATTTAATAAATCTCTCATAATTCTATAATTGGCTGAGTCTTGATTAATTTCACATATTTGGTTGCATTTATCTGAGGGATGACTGGGGTTCAGCTGAATGGCTGAACTTCTTTATGTGATTTTTCATCCCTAAGGAGGCTAGAGAGGACATTCTCACGTGATGGCAGCAGCTTTTTGGACTGCAAATCTTAAAATGCAATTGCTTATCAAGCCTCTATGTGTGTTGCATTCAGTGATATCCCATTGGCCAAAATAATTCATGTAGCTCAGCACAGAGTCAATCAATATAGGAGGGGAATATATAAGAATGTGGATACTGGGAGGTGTGATGCTTTGGAGACCATTCCTGTAGCGATCTACCACAATCTGCCTTCTGGTACCAGTGGTTCTCATATCTCCCATGTGCAAAATACACTTACCTCCTTTCAAGTCCCCCCAAATCTCATCAGACTTGAAGTTCATGATTTTGTGAATTGCATCAGGTTCAGAGTCAGACAAATCTTGGATGTAGCTCCTCTTGATCTCAAGATCTGTAAATTAAAGATAGTTACCCTCTTACCTTGTCCGCCCAATATGAAATGGTGGGTGAAACAGGAACAGGACTATCATAATAGACACTCTCGTCCAGGATAGGGAGAAATGGGAGGCACCTAGCAGTCACAAGGCCATAGTACCTCTGAAGTCTGGCTGAGAATATGTTGTCCAGACCTGTACTCTGGATGCAAAGAATGTGTCTTACCAAAGCTCAGTTTTGTTCCCTGGGATACATATGTCTTCTGGGTTCTTGACTTTCTCAATTGAGGTAACTTTCTTTTTCCACAAGAAAGTCTCTTGTTTACCACAGAGTAGTTTTCTAAGCCTATCTCTTGCCTACAGAAAAATTGGGGGTCCAGACACCTCCTTTCATTTTTTGAATAGTCTCAGTGCCTTTTAGGTCTAACATGGCAATTCTTTTGTAACTGAACCCAAGTTTATATGCCCACCACACAGCAAAGCCAACCACTAAGACATGGAGTGTGCAGCAAGGAAAGTGTTTATTCGAGAGGCAGCCAAAAGAGGAAAAAGGAGGCTGGCTCAAATCTGTCTCACCCGATTGAGATGACAAGTTTTCATAATCACAGGGGCTGGGATTACATACATATTGATGAAAAGGGTGGGAAAACTTATGACTATTCATGAGGAAAGATAGAGCATGCACATTGAGCAGACACATATGTAGCATATATCCCGTGTTTACTTTGGGGTGGAGACTTAACATTAAAATTAGGCAAAATTTGGCGCCTGACATCAGAAGGTCATCTGTAGGGCAAGGAGAGGGGCTATGCGCATGCTCTGAGAGCTGGTGCAAACAGGATGGGCTCTGGGGCTGGCTATCTCAGGGATGGAGTGCAGGACCTTTTTGTTCATAGGCTGGAACCATTATCAGTGACCTTTATTTGTGTCAGTCCATGCCTCTGTGGAAACAGCTTAGTGGATTTGTTAGTCGGGTCTGAAAAGGAACAATGGCTGATTAAGGGGAAGTAGGTCTCCAAAAAACCAGCTTTAAATTTTCTGTTAGTCTTAACTTCATTACCCCTATGGGGCATGGTTTTGCTTTCATTAATTCTATTCTCTTGACAACATTGAAGGTTTTCTATGAATCTTATTGGAGTTCACATCCCACAGCCATATCCATAATTCCTTCAGGAATTTTCTACAGTAAGCAGAATAATGTCCTCCTAAATTTGTTCACATCATAATCCCAGGCTTGTGGATATGTTATATTACATACAAAGGGGAATTAAGGTAGCAGGTTAGGTTGCTAATCAGATAACCTTAAAATATGGAGATTCTCCTGGATATCCTGGTGAGCCCAATATAATCACAGGGTGTTAACCTTGGAAGAGAGAAGCAGGAGAATCCGAGTGTCAGAGTGATACAATGTGAGAAAGACTCAAACGGCTACTGCTGGCCTGGAAAAGGAAGCGAGCCATGACCCAAGAAATGTGGGCAGCCTCTAGAAGCTGGAAAAGACAGGAAAATGGATCATTCACTATATTCTTCACAAAGGAACACAGTTCTGCTAACACCCTGATTTTAGATTACTGAGATCAATTTTGGACTTCTGACTTCCAGAAACATAAGATAATAAATCATGTTGTTTTAAGCCACTAAGTGCTAATTTGTTATGGCAGTAATAGGAAACTAATACATTAGTCTGCATTTGGACAACACCCTTAAGCTACCTAAAAGGCCTTTGTCCAAATGCTACCTACTGTGGGTTAATCTGAGATACTAGAATTTAGACATTAGAAGATGTGATCAAATGATTTCATAGCAGCAGTGTTCATGGTAGCAAAATTCTGAAAAGAACTTCTAGGGACACCTGGGTGGCTCACTCGGTTAAGCGTTTGCTTTTGGCTCAGGTCATGATCCCAAGGGCCTGGGATCGAGTCCCACATTGGGCTCCCTACTCAGTGAGGAGCCTGCTTCTCCCTCTGCCTGCTGCTCCCCCTGCTTGTGCTCTCTTTCTCTGACAAATAAATAAATAAAATCCTTAAAAAAAAAAGAAAAGAAAAGAACCTCTATACCCATTGCTAGTAGAATGGATAAATAAATTCTGGAATATTCATAAAATGAACACGTATTTTCAATTAACATTGGGCACATATCTATGGTGTGGGATTATGGGAAAAAAGTAAGTCCTCCTTGAAAACAAACTATGAATCCTTTTATATAAAATTCAACAATATTATGTTGTATGAGGATACTTGCTTGTGTTCTAAAGCTGTAAAGAGCAGAGTAAGTATTTATCCAGAATTCAGTATTGGTGGCGCCTGAGGAAAATGTAATCAGAGAGGAGAGCACAGGACTCTTTAAGGTATTGGTGACATTCTACTCCTTAAACTGAGTTTACAAATGGCCATTCCATCATTCTTTAAACTATATATTTATATTATTTAGGCCTCTTTGCATATAAAATTCACAAAAAAGTGAAGAATTAAAAAAGAAAAGTAAAAAATTAGAAAGCATATACATATTTCCCAAAGAAAGGTGATATAGTACTATGACTATTGGACAAATAAAAAGGTAAATTGTTGGCAAAAATAGAAAAAACAAAAGAGGTCCATTAAGCATAACAAAAATAATAATTCCCATAGAAGACATAACATTCCATAGTCTAAGTTTTGTTTTGTTAATTCTTATACTTCTCCAGTGAGTGACCATTATTGAGAAATATGTAAGATTTATAATAGGTTTTAGAAAACCAAGTAGTAATTATTTGTTGTTGTTATACTACTTTGGGGGCAATAGTCTTATGTGTTGGGGAAGGCTCATAAGAGAAGATAGAGAAATATTTCAGTAAGATATTGTAATGTTAATTAATACAATTTCATAATTTTAAGTAATTTATTCTGTAAAACCCTTTTGGAATGGATAAATTAACAATTATTATAGCTGAATACAATTTATATTTCCCCATTATTTACAAAATAAGAATGAACAGTCAAAATACAAGATCATGTCATAACATGCCCTAACTTTAAAAAGCCAAAGAAGGATGATCTTCTGTTCTTTTGAAGGCTTGGTTGGCAAAGTATAAAGGGAAAAGAATTCAGGAAGATGGCTTTAAAATTTTTTGATGATCTGAAGTGGATTGCAAAAAATTTAATATTATTAATTAATACCAATTTCATACTAAAGACATATCTTAAAACTTAGTGTGGACTTGACTTATTTCAGAAAACAGGAATTTAAAAATGGGTGTCAAATAAATCAGACAGTCAGATATGGGGGGCCTTTAAGATTAAGATTGAAGTCAATTTTTCATGCAAGTTTTCATGGTAATCCTCAATGTGAACCAGACAATAGACTGTGGCCAGCACCCAGTCTCTTAGCACCTCTCTGCTTCTTTTCAAGGAGCTGTTGGCACAGTGTCTGTGACTTACACCATGATGTTAGAGGACGTTCAGGAGCACCCGCTGGGTTTGACGTGGTGCTCCATTACTCATCATCCTCTGAAGATGCACTAATCATTGCACACCCGATGTACAGCCTAGAACTAGGCATGTGTGAGGCACTTAAATACTTGTTGAGGGACTGGATGAAACATTGCATATTAAAAAATAATAAGGTAGTAACTTTTGAAAATAAGTTGTAATTATGTTACTATTAAGCATAGTTATTTAAATATTAGTTATTGTGAACGATATGAGAGCTTTATTGCAGTTCTGCCACTGGCTTGCTGTGTTATCTCAGACAAGAGAATGAACTATAGCGTTTTTGTATCTTTATTTTTTCCTTGCAGTTCTAAAATGTTACGACTCAGGGCTCCCGGGTGGCTCAGTTGTTAAGCATCTGCCTTCGGCTCAGGTCGTGATCCCAGGGTCCTGGGATCAAGCCCCACATCGGACTCCCTGCTCTGCAGAAAGCCTGCTTCTCCTTCTCCCACTCCCCCTGCTGTGTTCCCTCTCTCACTGTGTCTCTGTCAAATAAATAAATAAAATCTTAATAAAATAAAATAAAATGTTATGACTCATTTGTCTCATTTGGCCTCCTTTTGGGAATTGCAATATGTAAAACTTTAAAGGTTTATTTATTCTGTTCTTAGGTAGAAACTAATGTAATGGTCTTGCCATTTTATATGTTTAAAAACAGAACGGTTAAATGACTTGCTCAGGTTAAGCATGGTAAAAAGGAAAAGGCTAGACTTCACCATGGGCAGAAATCTGGCAAGCTCCTGATGTCGTTCTGTGGTTTTCCTAGCTTTCTGCCTTTTCTTTAGAAAAAGAACATTTTCATAATTTTCTCATTAACAAAGTTATACATGTTCAGTTCAGAAAACAAAAGGAAAAAAGCACAAATGAAAATGTCCTCATACTTCTACCACACACGAACAACCAGTTTTAAGGATTTTACTCTATCTCTTCCTAGCCTTTTTCTATTTTTGCGTATATTTAAAAATGCATATTTTCATACCAAGAATTCGCTCATTTTATTTGGCAATATGTCAGCAACATTTTCATGTCATTAAATTCTTAAACTTAGTAAATAATGCTGATTTTAACATAATTTAATTAATAATATTGATTACTGTAAATTATAAAGATTACAAAAATTTACTTAAGTAAACCCCCTATTTTTGAACATTTAGGTTGCTTTTAAATTTTCATCATTGTAAATTGTAATTGTGTTTGGAAACAGATTTCCTTCACATAAGAGATTATTTTTAAAATCTTGATAATGATTTATAGATATCCATATTGAAGATGTACCAAAGTTCCCTCCCTTCAACTTCTGTATTTTCCCAAAATCTGATTTTAATGTTTGGAAGGCCAGATTTCCAAATATTTATCTCAACATATCGTTTCTGGTTTATCTGAACTTGGGCAACAGCCATGATCATGTGATCTCACAGATCACAACTATTATCTTCATGTTCTTGCCTTCTTGTTTGGAAAATTACTTACTGGGGGACTGGGCTAGACCCTGCAAAACAGGAAAATAACCCCAAATATAATTCTTGTGCTGGGTTCCAGTCACACGCAACCATTGATTGGTTATTTCCACCTGTTTCAATGAATTTGAGAATAATTTTGTCTTACTTCCCGAAAAAAGCCATTTGAAATTTTTATTATTTATTTATTTATTTATTTTGAAATTTTTATTGAAATAATACTCCAATGAGGGTGTGATGTACAACATGGTGACTCTAGTTAACAATATTGTATTATAGATGTGGAAGTTGTTAAGAGTAGATTTTAAAAGATCTTATCACAAGAAAAAAGAATTTGTAATTATATATGGTGATGGATATTAACTAGACTTACTGTGGTGATCACTTCAAAATATATACATAAATTGAATCATGTTTTATACCTGTAAATGAGATAGTATTATATGTCATTCATGCCTCTGTCAAATAATAGACTCAATGTGTTATTTAATAATAGGAAATACTGATATCTGTAAAATACTGAGGCTTCTTATATATTCCTGAACTTATTTCTAAACATTAAATATCATCTATAAACATTTATCTATACATTATCTCTAAACATGTAATTTCTTAACATATTCAAGTCACTTAAGTTCTTTAGTTAAATGTCGCCATTTCCTTCTTAAGGCTCTATTAAGTCAATGGCTAATAATTCTCAAATATACCATCAATTATTCAATGTTTGCTAGATGCCAAACACTATGCTGAGCATTTTACATGAATGATCTTATTTAATCCCCACAACAACCATATGAAGAGGGAACAATTGTTATTCCAGATACAGAGATGGAGAAACTGAGGCTTCAAGAGGTTATATATCTTACCCTGGGCAATACATGAAGTAAGTGGTGGAAGATTTTGAAACCAAGTCATTTGGAAATTTTTTAAATAATTTTTTAAAAAGATTTTATTTATGGGGTGCCTGGGTGGCTCAGTGGTTAAATGTCTGCCTTCGGCTCAGGTCATGATCCCAGGGTCCTGGGATCAAGTCCCGCATCGGGCTCCCTGCTCTGCGGGAAGCCTGCTTCTCCCTCTCCACTCCCCCTGCTTGTGTTCCCTCTCTCGCTGTGTCTCTCCTTGTCAAATAAATAAAATCTTTAAAAAAAAAGATTTTATTTAATTATTTGATGGGGATGGAGGAGGAGTAGAGGGGGAAAGAATCTCAAGCAGACCCTGTGCTGAGTGTGGAGCCTGATGTGGGGCTTGATTTCACAACCCTGAGATCATGACCTAAGCAGAAGCCAAGAGTAGGATGCTTAACCAACTGAGCCACCCAGGAGCCCCTTAAGTAATTTTTTTTAATTGAAGTCTAATGTATATAGAGAAATGTGCAAAATAATAAATGTACAGCTCAAATGTACACACACTCATGTAATGTCCATCGAGATAAGGATAGATAACATTACTGGCACCCAGATGCCTCTCCCAGGCTCCCTTCTATTCATTAACTCCCTGTGGGGTGAGCACTGGTCCAGTTTTTATCACTATAAATTAGATTGCCTGATTTTGAGTATCATGTAGCTGGAGTCATAGAACATGCATGCTTCTGTGTCTAGCATCTTTTTTTTTTTAAGATTTTATTTATTTGATAGAGAGAGAGAGAGAGAGCAAACATGAGCTGGGAAAGGGGCATAGGGAGAGGGAGAAGCAGGCTCCCCCTGAGCCGAGGGCTCGACATGGGGCTCGATCCCAGGACCCTGAGATTATGACCTGAACTGAAGGCAGACCCTTAACTGACCGAGCCATCCAAGCGCCCCATGTGTTTAGCTTCTTTTATTGAACATTGTATTTCTAGTTTCTTGCTGGGTTTAGCTAGTTTGTTCTTTTAAATTGTTGAATAGAATTCCATTTTATGTATAAACCACGGTTTATTCATTCTATAGTAGGTGGCATTTCTGTTGTTTTCAGTTTGGGACTACTACAAACAATGTTGCTATAAACATACTTTATATGTCTTTTGGTGTATAGGTTTTTGTTAGCTCTGTACTTAGGCCTGGAATTGAGGGGAATGTGTAAGTTCAGCTTTAACACATATTCCAGATTTCCAAAGTGATTATACATTTTTCCACATATCACTGAAATTTATAAGCGTCCCTGTTGCACTAGAACTTTTGCTTTTGTGTTTTTAAATTGAGAATTGCAAATAGAATAGAAAACTATCTTTTCTGTATTTTTTCATTATATGTATTCTGCTATGTACTTCTCACACTTTAAAAAAATGCTCTACAACCCAGTTATATCTCCATTTTTATTTCTAATTTTGTATATTTATACTTTTTAAAAATTTTATTTATTTATTTGACAGAGAGAGAGAAAGTTTGTGCACATATGAGTGGGGGAGGGGCAGAAGCAGGCTCCCCACTAAGAGGGAGCCCGATAGGGGGTTCCATCCCAGGACCCTGGGATCATGACCTGAGCAGAAGGCAGATGTTTAACTGACTGAGCCACCCAGGCGCCCCTTATACATTTTTATTACACTAATAGTTTTATCTATTATTGGTTAGATTTCTATCAAAATATCTATGAGAATTATTTATCAATTCTATTGTTTTGCAGTTTTAAAAAATCAGTATTTTCTTCTTTCATCTTTATTCATTCTAGTCTTTCTTTTGTGAAGTTTATTTTGTTTTATTTTCCTAACTCCATTAACAGAATACTTAATTTGTTTTTGTTGTATCATAGCAAAATTATCTCTGTTCATGGAGTGATCAGGTTGAAGAGAAATCTGTTATTGGTATTTTGATTATTAAGGATTTTTTTAGTCAAATGACAGACAGAGAGAGAGAGAGAGGGAGGGAAAGAGGTGAGTAAGGAATTAATTATCCCTTTCCTTCTCTAGGACATTGCCACATCTCCATGCGTGGATGAAAAGTGTGATTTTAATCTTGAAGCTAGGAGGGCAGTTAGCCACAGGGATAACTGCAGGGTAGAAAACTAAAGATGCTTTGGTCTCTTCTGACATCACAGAGTCACTGCATTTCTTTCAAACTTCCTCTTTTTCTTGAAAGACCAATTAAAAAAAAAGGAAAGAAATGTTTTCCCTGATTTTTATGCGGTTTTGAGTTTGGCTTGCTGTTATTGCCCAAGGGGTCCTGATTCTCTATACCTATATTTATTCATTGTTGTTTTGCTTGGTTTAACAAGGACTGAGAGGTACGATGGAGTGTCCTGCTACTGTTATTACTTTCCTCTTTTTTAAAGCCAGTTTCGATTTATATCATTTTGTATTTTATTATTCAGCTTCAAGGCTTATGAGTTATAATTTCATGTTATAAACATATTATTCTCTCCCGCCATATCCTTTTAAAAATATGATCTATAGGGGCGCCTGGGTGGTGCAGTTGGTTAAGCATCTGACTCTCGGTTTGGGCTCAGCTTGTGATCTCAGGGTCATGGGAGCGAACCCTGCATGAGGTTCCATGCTCAGGGTGGAGTCTGCTTGAGATTCTCTTTCCCTCTCCCTCTGCCCCTCCCCCCTTTCTCAAATAAATAAATCTTTAAAAAATAATATAATCTATGATTTTGTACCCAGCTTCTTATTTTAAATAAGATATTATGTGATAGCTCAATTACTTTCTTTCAAATATTATTAAAATGCACAATCTGATATAATATTGTTAAAACAATTGTTTACACTTAATGTTATGTTTTAATGTTTTCTAATTCTCTCCTGTGTCCTTACACCATGTCCCGTACTTCTATATCTTGGTAGGGTATGTTCTCAGGTAGTTTTTTTGGTTGTTCATTTTCAGGAAAAATATATGGGTGCCCTCTTTTCAGTCACTTTTATACTACCCTTGTCATTAAGATCAAATTAAGAGAGTTCTAGAGGTTCATGATTATAGCAGCAAACATGTATCACTTACCCTAACTAATACAGTCAACTGTCCATTAAGTCTTTCAACATAATGATCCTTGAATTTAACCAAGATGCTTTCATTTTCTGCTGACTGCTCCATCAAAGTAGTGTCCTGCCACTTTTGTGTAGAGCTTTTCCCACTTATGCACCCTCCACATCCCATGTAGTTCAGGTTCCAATGTCTGGACTAAAGGAAGGTGGGAGACACAGCATTGGGAAGACGAAGAAGCACAACAGTGATACAGCAACATGGCAAGCTGCTCTGCAGTCAGAACTGCCATCCAGCCCGTGTCCCGTTTGTCCCTGTGGGGCTGAAATCAGGGCTTTGTGTTTCCGCCTCGCACGACATCACACAGCTGCTCCCAGATGGGAGGGATGGTGGCTGAGTCGGCCGCTACAGCGGAAGAAGGGTGGCGGGAGTCAGCAGCTGGACACTATCTGCTGGCCTCACTCCCCAGGGTGGGCCTGACTGCCACCAGATTCATCCCCTTACACTGGCATTTCCCCTCACACATCCTCTTTTGTCTCCGGCTTTCCTACCTTCTAACATGCCATTTCCTCATCCCCTAACCCCCCCCCCCCCACCCCCTACTGTAATATCTGGCGTCCTCTGGTCCCTCCTTTTCATTAAGAGAAAATAGCTGTGCTCAAAGTCTGTGATAAGTAGAAGAGGTACCTTGGAACAAGTAGCTTTTTTTAAGGATTGATTGATTGATTGATTGATTGATTTGAGAGAGAGAGAGCAGTGGGCGTGGGGAGGAGCAGAGGAGAAGCCGACTCTGGGCTGAGCATGGAGCCCAGCCCAGGTTTGATCTTACAACCCTGAGATCATGACCTAAGCTGGAACCAAGAGTCGGATGCTTAACGGACTGTGTCACCCAGGCGCCCTGGAACAAGTGGCTTTTGATCATCAAATAATTACTTAAGAGTTTGCCAAATTTACCTAATTTATTTGGCATTTGAAGTAAATCATTTTTTCACATCCCCTTCTCTACTTAATAATATTACTTTTAGTAAATTTCATAAAAATGAAATAAATAGTAACAGATTTTTAAATTGAACTTCATATACATATAAATACAACAGCTTAAAGTATTTAAAAATGTAAAACAAAGTAATTAAAACAAAGATAAAATAAAAAAAGAAAAATGGAAGGAAAACACAACAAAAAGTAATTATAAAGTATAAAAAGTGACAAAAGCACAATTAATTTAATAGTTTCATATCTACACATCCATTTTTTTTTAAGATTCTATTTATTTGACAGACAGAGATAATGAGAGAGGGAACACAAGCAAGGGGAGTGGGAGAGGGAGAAGCAGGCTCCCTGTGGAGCAGGGAGCCCGATGCGGGACTCGATCCCAGGACCCTGGGATCATGACCTGAACTGAAGGCAGACACTTAACGACTGAGCCACCCAGGAGCCTGTTACAGCTACACATCGATTTAAACCTTGAACTTTTAGTTATAGTCTTATAAAATAATTCTGTTAGTAATGGTTTGGTAACGAATAGATGAATTACAGTAAAAACAAAACATCTGTAAAAGTTGAAATTTAAGCAACTACTAAGTCATACCCCTGATGTAACATTTTATTTTTATGATTTATTCATTATTTTGAAAACAAACAACACACTTTCTTAAAATGTGAAACATGAATTTACCATATGACCCAGAAATTCCACTCCTAGGTATATCTGCAGGAGAAATGAAAACATATGTCTATCCAAAGACTTGTACACAAATGCTCATAGCAGCATTATGCATAATAGCCACAGGGAGAAACAATCTAATGGGCATCAACTGGTGAGTGGATTAACAAAAGGTGGTATATCCTTACATGGAATATTATTTGACAGTAAGAAAGAGTGCTGTACTGATACTTGTTACAACATGGATGAACCTCAAAAACATTATGCTATGTGAAAGAAGCCAGATGCAAACTATTACATAGTGTATAATTCCACTTAAATGAAAAATCCAGAAAAGGCAAATCTACATGTGGAAACAGATCAGGGGTGGCCTGAGATTGAGGGTGAGAAAGGGGATTGATTGCAATGGGCACAAGAGGTCTCGTAGGGGTGATGGAAATGTTCTGAAACTAGATTGTGGTGATGGTTACACAACTCTTTATTTTTTTAAATTTTGTTTATATTTTATCCAGGTATCTATTTTTGAATATAATTCAAAATTGTCAACACACAATGTTATATTTGTTTCAGGTGTACAACCTAGTGATTTGACAAGTTTACACATTATGCTATATTCACAAGTATAGCTACCATCTGTCCTGTTACATCACTATTACGATATCATTGATAATTCTAAATTTCTTTAAAGACATTGTTTGCTTAAAATGGGTGATTTTTATGCTGTGGAAATTATACTTCAATAAAGCTATTAAAAGCAAAAAAAAAAAAAACACCCCACCAATTAAAAATAAATGAATAAACAACTTAAAGATATTAAAACTAGGTAAAATATTTCACTCATTTGTACTAATAAATATTAGACTTCGCAGTTCATATTCTGTTTCACTGTTTTAAATTTTAATTTATTTTTATTTTATCTCAGGACCCTGAGATCATGACCTGAGCTGAAATCAAGAGTCAGACACTTAAATGACTGAGCCACCCAGGCATCCCAACTATTTTAAATTTTAAACACAAATAAAAATGCTAAGTGTTCACATAGAATGACATAATTTAAATAATTAAAAATACATTTTTATGATTACTATGCTATCATTATTTTGAATCTACTATTAAAACATGCAAGTATGCAGCCAAAGAACTGGAGACACAAACAGCACCTGATGTGAGAATGGGGCATTGAACTTACAGGCTAAATGAATGCATGATGCTAAAGCTGCCTGTTTAGGGCAGACTCTATAACTGACACTCCTCTGAGTTAACCTTCTTGTAGAACACAATGTTTATTAAATGACAAGTAATTAACATGTGCTCATTTAAAACTGATGTTATTAGGGGGCACCTGGGTGGTTCAGTCCCATTAAGCATCTGACTCTAGGTTTCAGCTCAGGTCATTATCTCAGGGTTGTGAGATCCAGTGTGAAGCCAGCTTAAGATTCTCTCTCGCCCTCTCCCTCTGCCCCTCCTCCTCCTCTTCCTCTCTTTAAAAAACAAAAAACAAAACAAAAAAAAACCCTGATGTTATTAAAACAAAGCTGTTTTCATAGCAATTATTTATAACAGTGAATTATATTAATAAATAAAAAGAGAAAAAATACTTCAATGGATGTCAAAAAGTATCATTTTATTAAATTAGATATACTTATTTTAAAATGTAATGGACATAGTTTTAATATACAAAAAATTGCTTTGCCTCAAAAGGGAAGCTAACAGTTAATGCTCATTCACTAAAAGAAACATCATTTTAACTTCTTTGATAGATATAGATATAAATACATAGTAAACTATCATTATTTCCAGATTACAAGATTGGACTGTTAACCAAGAAAATCTAAAAGAATCAGTTAAATCACCAGTCACGAAGAAAATTCAGAGTGGCAATTATTTTTAAAATAGTGAATTAAGAAAAATAGCCTTTTTTTTATATACAAACAACAGCCTAGTAGAAAAAGTGGAGGAATTTTCCTTTTACATTTCCAACCTCAAACAGAAAATATCTAGAAATATGCCAAATATAAGAAATATAATACCCAAATGAAATGAAGGTAAAAACTTTTCAGAGGCATAATGGATCATTGAAATTAATACAAAGATACTCTATATCCTTGAGTAGGAAGAGATTCAGTATTACAAAGACATCAGTATACCTGAATTTATTTATAAATTCAATGTAATCCCAATTATTAATATAATGTCCATAGGATATTTTTACTGATAATCTAATGAAAAACTCATCTGGAGGAATAGACAAGCAAGTATATTCAGGAGAATTCTGAAAAAGAGAATTAATATTGATGAACCAGCCTTACCGTTTCTAAAGTATGTATAATAAAGCAACAAAAATAAAAAATTTTTAGTCCTTTTGAATAAATAGACGGCGACAGAACACTCTCCAGGAGCCATCCCAAACACATACGGAAATTTAATTTATAACAAAGTGACTACATATTTAGAACAAGATTAAGTAAATCTGAATCTTTATTTTTCTCTTTATACCAAATATTTAAACATTTAAAACAAAAACACAAATTCTAGAAGAAAACAATAATCACTTTATTATTTTAGAGCTAGAAAGGACTTCTTAACTGTCCTCGAACTCAGAATTCATAAAGGGTCCATGAGAAACCAAACTAGCCATTCACCTAAACAGAATAAACTTCTGTCAGGTGCAAAAAATTGTCCACATAGTAAATACAACTGACTTTTTTTAGGGGAAAAATTGTAATACATATGGCAGAAGAAAGTCCAATTTCTTTGATTTATAACAAACAAGTATCACTGCAGTCAAAATTGTATCATTTAAATGAGCCAAGAATTAGGGGTTATACTTGCAACAAAATACTCATGGACTATAAAAAAAGAAGGTCTCTAAAAATGTTAATACTTATTTTCATTGTTTTCCCTTTTGTGTTCCTGATTACGCACCAAAGATTTTACTTTGCACCTCAGATTGCTTTCTTTAAAATGTCCCTTTTTCCTTGACTTTCTGAGCTACTTTCTCATTTTTGTTGCTGATTACTAAACAACTGAAAGATAAAAAACACATGTTTTCTCTATAACTTTTTAATTAAACTTTTGGTAAAATAGAGATGATTGTAATTACTCTTTCATTATCTTTAAGAGTCTTCTCCAGCTTCTTCAGTTTCTCAGATCATTCCCTGGCAGCAAAGCAACCAGAAAGAGGAGACTTTATTAGCTGGTGGCAGCTTGCTGATTAGGAGCTTCCTGGGCTCTATCTGGAGGGAGTTCTTCAAGAACATTGACTCTACATCCTTCATTTTCTAAGCTACTTCCCCAATCTATTTGCCATTGCCTTTCTTTCTTCCTATTCTGTCTCTGAAACCTCCACCCTTAGCGTCAGGAGCATGCCTCATAAAAACTCATAGATGTCATTTAAGAGACATAATATACCCCCAATCTTAGGTAAAAATTTGATGTCCTTTTATGTGTTCTTTTTTTCCCCCCTTGAGAAAGGGCTCTGGTGCTTTTATCAGCTTCTTAAAGTTGTCTTTAACATTTTCCCTCTCTGCTCCCTCCTCCACCCCACAATTGAAGAACCTTGCTTAAAAATTAGGATCAGAACTTTGGTTCCAGTAATAAAGGCTGTGTTAACGTCTTATAGGCCATTGGGTCTTATGTAGGGAAATAAAGCCTCCAAAGGGGCAAGCTGGAAAGTTTTAGTGATTGGTGGGTTACTATAGGCAGTTAGTGGGTGGGGCCCAGGAATCCTAGACATTCTGCAGTGAGCAGGATTGTCTATATATGGAAGAATTCTCGTATGTTCTGACATTTAAATGTCCCACTGAATATAACTCTAGGTGACAACACTGTGATGATCTAAGTCTCAACCTGTGTTTCACATGTATACATAAATAATTTTCATATGTTTTTATTTTACACTGAATATATGAAAAATATAACTGCATTTTTTTTTTTTTATTGCTGCATAACAAATTGCCATATACTTAGAGGCTTAAAACACCTATTTGTTATCTCACAGTTTCTGTGAGTCCTGGGTCAGTAGTCTGGGCACACTTAGCAGTGTCCTCTGCTGAGGGTGTCACAGGGCTGAATGAAGACGTCAACCTGAGATACAGTCTCCTCTAAGGATTGCATCCCCTTCCAAGTGCACATAGCTGGTGGCAGAATTCATATCCATGCTGCTGCAGAAGTCACAGCATCTTCCTGATTCCAGGCCAGCAACAGAGGGGGTTTCTGCTCTGGTCTTTCCCATTTCTACATTCTCATTTAAAGGGCTCCCCTGATGAGGTCAGACCCACTCAAGATATCAAGATAATTTCTCTTTTGATGAACTCAAAATCAACTGATTAGGGATTTTTAAAAAAGATTTATTTTTGTATTTGAGAGAGAGATAGAGAGTGAGCAAGCACACAGAGAGAGAAGGAGAAGCAGACTCCCTGCTGAGCAGGGAGCCCAAGTGGGGCTCGATCCCAGGACCGCGGGATCATGACCTGAGCAGAAGGCAGACACTTAACCAACTGAGCCACCCAGGTGTCCCAGGATTTTTTTTTAATTAATCTCTACACCCAACGTGGGGCTCAAATCCATGACCCCAAGATTGAGAGTCCAATGCTGTTCTGACTGAGCCAGAGAGGCACCCCTGATTAGGGACTCTTAATTATATCTACAAAATCCCTTCATCGTTGCCACCTGGTGTGACATAATCACCATGTTGGTATCTCGTCACATTTGCTGAACCTTTGGTAAGAAGCAGGTCACGTTCAGCTTCCTTCCTCATCCAAGGGGAGGCAGTCACAGAAGGACATGACTAACTGGGGGTCTTTCTAGGGTGAGTGCAACAGCAACCATTGTGTAAATCAAAGAAAGACTGAACTCTGTTTTATTTGAAACTTTACTAAGGTGGTTCACCATTTTGAAGAATGATGTCATTAGCAGCAAACCACCTCCAGTGGTCAGTACTTAGAAATACCCTAGTCATCGAGATTCCACACAGAGAGCAAACAACTGACTGCCTCACTATGTCTTCTAGAGTACCCAAGTGTGCATATAGAAATGTTTTGTGTTCTATAAATGATTCTCTTTTATTTTCTTTATATTATACTTAATGGATTATATAGACTTTTAATATATCTGTAGGTAGTTTTGTTGCCTATGAGTTTAGTTTTTGAACAGTAAAGGCAGCATTACAAAATATTTGTTTAAAAAGGAAAGGAAAAAAAATAAAAAGGAAAGGGAACATCTAGTTGGGTTGAAATTTATTGTGATAAGTAGTTATAGTTAAAATCTCCTTTTTTACAGTCTCAAGAACTGAGACTCCTCCGGCCATATCCTTAATCCATTAGCACAGAATCATTTATCAGATTAACATGAAGGCAGGGGAGGTCTGCTTTTGAATAGATTAAATAAAATAGCTAATTTTTAAAGAAGATTTATTTATTTATCTGAAAGACAGAGAGAGGGAGAGGGAGCAGACTCCCTGCTAAGCAGGGAACCGGACTTGGGACTTGACCCCAGGACCCTGGATCATGACCTGAGCTGGCCGCTTAACCAACTGAGCCTCCCAGGCGCCCCTAAAATAGCTAAATTTTGAAAGTAGAAGAGAGTATGCTCCACTAGGTGAGGATGGCAAGAGAGAGCTCACGGTTTATCTGACAACTATGGGCTTCTCACCCAGGCAAGGTAGAGGAATCTGGGATGAGGACATCGAATGTGGGAGCTGTAGGTAGATATGGAGCCCCGGCAAAACATACATAATAATGAGTGTGGTTGTTCAGTTTAGGATGACCCTGGTTAAAACAAGACTAATCTGTAGCATGAAATGTTGCATTTGTTGATTTTTTTTTATGATCAACTTATTCTGAAACTAAATAGATCACTTGTACACTGTTATAAAAGTAATAATACGTGTATATTGATACACAGGTATAGTCCTCCGCTTATGAGAAGACTATTTCCCCCCAAATAATCAAGAAGACTCTCGCTTTCTCTTTCTCTCTCTCCCTCTCTCCCTTCCTTTTTCTCTCTCTCTTTGTCTCGAGCCTTCTCTTCCATCTTTGGAAAGATCAACAGAGTGTAGCTAACAAGTTGACATTCGGGCCACATTAGCTACCACACACTATTTGCATAGCAAGACTGTCGCTGATTTGTATAGCAGGCAGACAGAGTAATTAGGGGTATCTCATTGAAAGAAGCAGTCACTCTTTATTGAATTGCTTTAGTGCTCACCTCCATCTGCCCAAAGTTTCAGGGAGCCTGAGGGAGTGGCCCCTTTTTACGCTGTTAAGAAAGCCATGTTCCTGGCCAGTGGTGGTGTCTGCCTCACTGGTTGAAGACAGTTGATGTGTGTGAGGTAAAAGCTAGAGGATTCTTATGTAAAGAAAGGCGTTTAACACTTATAGAGGAAATAGGTTCTTTAAATGTAGGATTAAAGCGAGGGTCGGGAAGGGTTCAAGGGTAAGAGAGAACATTGGGAATTTTCTGTCACAAATTCTCATTTTTAATTTGAATACAACCTCCACAAGGGTGGTAAGATTGTAGGAAGCCTTAGAAACACATTTAAATATCCTCATTTCTTGAGACTTGAGTAGCTTATGAATACATAATTATATGGTAATGGAGAGAGTAGCTGAATTTGGTCATGACACCTGGCCAATTGGGTAGAGGGTTTTGCCCTGGAAGGGCCTCATTAATGACATTTATATGTAAGCTTAAAAGGCTAAAGATTTCCTATAAAACCACACATTCTAGTCACTTTCTAAAGATAAGCTTAGGTTCTGAATATGAATTTATAAATGCTGCAAATCTAGGAAGGAGGAGGCAAACACTGCATTTGACAGAGTCGTTTTTGTTGTGCGATTTTTATACTAAGAAAATGCATTGCAACCAGGCATCAGTGTCCTTCTAGCCCCCGGCTTCTAACAGCCTCCCTGGATGCTTTTCTTTTTTCTCTGCTCCTTATCTGCCTACAGTGGATAATTTGAAAAGTGAAGAAAAGATATATATAGTGCAGGGACCTTTCTGTCCTGCAATAATGATGATGGTGGGTTTTGGCCTGACGCATGATTCCTTGCGTGAGCTTGGTTGCGAGGAGTGTGTACAACCAACTGACCTTTTAGATCCGCTAAGCATCTTTCGCAAGGATCAAATGTTAAAAGGACAGTCTATGTGATGAGAGATTCAAAGATTGAAAAATAGGCCTTATAAATTAAGTCAGCAGCAGTACTAGCAGCAACCAAAGGCCATTAGGATAGGCAGCGTATGTGGGGTGGGGAGGGGGTGGGTCCGTGTGCTCATATCTCCCTCATAAAGCTTAGGTACTTTTCAGAGGTCACACACACTTTGATGCTCCTCAGAAGAAGGAAGCTGATGAAACATCTGTGGAGGTACCCATGACCCTCTTGGGTGCAAAAGACTTGTAACAGCACCCAATCTGTTTTGTGGAATTCTGCTTCTAGATCAACTCACCAAATGCCTGTTCACCAAATGGTCAATCTCCAATTCCTTGATGTTTCTGAAAGTTGAGTTTTTCCTCAGGCCTGCCTCAGCACCTAGATAAGAACTGGTGGACATTTTTTAAAAATGAAGTTGACTTTCTTCATGTTGTGAACACTCTTTTCCTACCTGAAAATGTATCTGCCTGTAAACTATATTTCATATATAAAACAATGAAGGCCGTGGCTGCTGATGGGCAGGGCACGGGTAAAATAAACTTTATTTATTTATTTATTTTTTGACTCTTCCTTTTTTTTTTTTATTATTATGTTATGTTAATCACCATATATTACATCATTAGTTTTTGATGTAGCGTTCCATGATTCATTGTTTGCGTATAACACCCAGTGCTCCATGCAGAACGTGCCCTCCTTAATACCCATCACCAGGGTAACCCATTCCCCAACCCCCTCCCCCCTGGAACCCTCAGTTTGTTTTTCAGAGTCCATAGTCTCTCATGGTTCATCTCCCCTTCCGATTTCCCCCCTTCATTCTTCCCCTCCTGCTATCTTCTTCTTTTTTTTTTTTTTTAACATATAATGTATTATTTGTTTCAGAGGTACAGGTCTGTGATTCAACAGTCTTACACAATTCACAGAGCTCACCATAGCACATTGGGGAGGGTATGTGCTATGGTAAAATAAACTTTAAAACATTTGACCAGTCATCATTCAACTGATTGACTTTTGCAAACTGGCTTTCAGTGACCAGGTTTGCTTTTGTGGAAACCTAAATCATGCCTCCTGGATTTCTGAAAATTCCCAGAATTTTATTTTCTCCTTGGTTCCTATGTGGGACATGTCTTGCATTTCTCTAGCTGGTCCCAGGCAAGAAACATATCAGTACCTTTATATCTTCCCAAAAAATCCAATTACATAAAGCATTCCTAAGCAATATAGACCATTATGAGTTTTAGTGAAACTTATACAGGAAGAAGGAGAAAGGGTTTACCCAGCAGCTAAAGAACTTATTCCAGGGGATAATTTAATTTCTCCACTTGGGAGACTCTTAAGGAGTGGATGATTTCTATCCAGACCCTTCATACCACTGGGCCTGGTCCTCCCTGTTCCTCACTGTTTACAGAACATTCTCCATAACTCCTATCTCTCATACCCCCTCTCCCAGGTTTGCCTCTTATGCTCTCAGGCTATACCACCCCTTTGCACCCCTTTGCCATGGTCATTTACTGCCTTCAAACTCTCCCTTACTCATTCCTTGATGACTGGCTCACTGTCACTCTCACTGATGCCATTCTTATCATAATTCTTGGGATTTTAAAATACACTTGAAGAATCCTTCCAATTGCCTCTTAGATTCCTGACCTCCAATGATGTTGTTCTCTATTCTTAATGTCAGCCACTCTCTCCCACAGAGATACCCTAGAATTTGTTGTTCCTAATAATGGAAACACCTCCATCATCTCACTATCATGCATCCCACTCTCTGACCACCTCTTTCCATCTTTTCAGTTTACTACCTTTCAGAATGTGACTCCAAAAATAATCTTTAGACTCCACTGGGAAATAAAAATCCGTTAGTTTTACCATTTTTTCATTATGCATTATCCCTCAGCAAATCCTAGTTTTCTCCTTACCCAGGTAAAATTCCATGGCCTGGGACTGTAAACATTCTCTTGCCCAAAGCCTCAACCTCCTTCCCTGCTTAGTATTCAGTTGGTAAAGCCACCATCCTGTTTACAATTAAATCTAAGTTTAACCTATTCTTACATGACTGAAAGTGCCTGGAGAAAAACTCAACCATGATGACTTGTCTCACTTAATTTGGGGGCACCCTCCTCAGCTCTTAGAGTTGCCCAGCAATTTTGATATTTTTCCCTAACACATTTCACTGTCCTTCTTTGCTAGATGATGATTCCATGCTTTCTTCTCTCTTCCTAGCACTTGCACCTTTCCTTTTCCCTGCCTCCTGCTCTGCGGATGACTTTGCTTCCCTCCCCACCCCCCACCCCCTTACAACTGAAGTGATCAGAAGAGGTCTGTGGCCCCCACCATGGCTCTTCCTTTCTATCTACAACTGCCCTCTGCACACTGGCCTTCTCTCTGTCACTGTGAATGAGCTGTCATATCCCAGCAAAGTCAACGATCCCACTTCAACAAATCTCATCACCTTTAACCTATTAAGGCACAGAAAATTTCAGACCATTATCTTCTCTCTGTTTAACATTATCATTCCTTTCTCTTGCTACTGGATCTTTATCAATCAGCATATATCTGCTCTCTTATTTCTCTCATCTTGAAACAACAACAACAAAGAGAGATTATCACAGTCCGCTTCCCTTCAGCTATTGCAATATTTCCGTCTTTCTTTTTATAGCAAAATGACTCATTTGTCTATTTTCACTGTCTCCAATTTCCCTCCTTTTCTTTTCTTTTGAAATCATTCTATTTATGCTTTATCCCTAACCATTCATCATAACTACTGCTGTTAAGGTCTCAAATGACCTCCATTTGGCTAAAACTCAACTCTAATTTCTCTATGCTCATTTTATGCTGCTGCCTCCTTTTTGGTTTCTAGAACATCACCATCTCTTGGTTTTCTTCCCACCTCACTATCCATTCCTCCTTGGACTCCTTTCCTTTTTCTTCCATCTCTTCAACCTTTTAATGTTGGAGTTCCCTAAAGTACCATCTTGCATTTGTTCTCTTTTTCATCTATACTTCATCCCTTGGAAATATCATGTTATTCTTACGGCTTTTAAGACCATTTATACATTATTAATCCCATTTTCCCATTTTTTTTTTGTATCTTCCATCTGACCCTCTTCTCTAAATGGCAGTCTTGTGTATATCTAACAGTCTACTTGGGGTTTCCACTTAGATATATTTCCAGTTAGCTATATAATTTATATCTCAAATTTATCAAGTCGGAAACTGACTATTCCCTCACCGCAGATCTGCTTCTCTAATGTTTCTCATCTCAGTTAAAACAATTCCATCTTCCAATTGCTCAAAACAAAAACCCTAGAATTTTAATGGTCTTCCTTTTTTCCCCCACTTAGTTCTTGTTCAATTTACTAGCAAATCGTTGGACCTCTAACTTCAAAATATATCCATAACCTGACCACTTCCCACCATATCCAGTGCTTCCCAATTGGACCAAGGTACCATCGAGTTTCACTTGTATCATTCAATAGGCTTCTGGTTGGTCTCTTTACTTCTGTCCTTGCTTTGCTTTAGTTTATTCTCAACACAACATACAGAATAACTCCTAAAAATTTGGTTTAGACTTTGTCACTCCTTTACTCCAAACCATCCATGGCATCACATCCCAGTCAGAGGAAGTGCTCCTAAATGATCTGGCCCCTCATTACCCCTCTGACCCCTTTGCTCTGCTCCAGCATTTCCAGCCTGTTCAGCCTTCTGATGCCTCCTGACACACACTAGGCATATGCTATCTTTGGAGCTTTTACATGTCTGCTTTCCCTGCCTGAAAGGCTCTTCCTCAGATACCGTCACCCTGTCTCCCTCACTCTCATCATCTCTTTTATAAAGCGTAATTTTCTCAGTGAGATCTTTGCTGAAAAACTTTTTTATATTGGCCACCGTTTACCCTATATTCCCTGTACTCTCCTGTGCATAAATTTGTCTCCTTAGCATTTTTCTTATACCTAATGCCAAAAAACCTCTATCTATCTACCTATCTATCTATCTATCTATCTATTTTTCTATTTTTCTATCATCTATCTATCTGCCATTTATGTCTGTCTGTCTGTCTGTATCTACATCTATTTGTCTAGTTTATTATCTGACTTCCTCAGAAGAGTGAAAGCTTCTTGAGGAGAGGTATTTCTTTCATTGTTCATTTTTATGTAACCAAACATAGAATAGTTCCTGGTTCATGTTAAAATGTTCAATAACCCTTCATTAAAGAAATAAAAGGCGATATTACTAAAACCCTGTTGGCAGCCCTGTGTCGGGTTTCCCTGGCTCCTTGGCTCACTGTGGTTTTCTATTGTACAGGCTCCTCAACGTCCCTTTGTCTTTTCTCTCTCTTTCCTTCCATTTGTAGATCATTTTCTTTACTTGCCCTAAGCAAAGCAGTCCAGAGATCATTTTGCTGCTTGAGGATTTCCTTGAATTCTTACGCTCAATTCCATGTAGGTTTTTCAAGTACTTTTTCAAAGCAAATATTGTGATCTCCCCAAGGAAGATAAAAGGTCTCTACTTTCTTTCATAATATGTTTAGCTAATTAAGTAAACTTTAGTCAAACAATAGTGAGAAGTAAGGATCATATTAATTTCCAGATTCCAGATTAGTCCTCTAAACAAGTTTCTCTTTCCAAAAGTCTTTCTATGTATGTATTTTAGAAAAGTATGAGATAGCTCTTCACAACATTTTATTTGTACTATATGTTCAAACGTTTCTGGGAATAGCATATACAATGTGATCATGTTGATTAATATTAACTAAGGCTCATGGCACTTTAAAATAGAATAAGTAGTGGAAGAGGTTTCAAGAGAATATGGAGATCTATTTCTAGAGACTAGATTATGCAAAATTATTATTAGAATAATTTGAAGATAAGGCAGCTCATAAATGAATTTAACACATGATACTAAATTGTGAGGTACTGTAAACATCACCCAAGTCAGAAACTCCAGGCAAATGGAATACAGGATCAGAATAGAGGACCAGAATACAGACAAGAAATTTATCATTCGACATACAGATAAAATCTGAGGGATAAAAATAATATTAATAGCACATATTTGAAAATTAGTTGGTAAAAGCATGAATTCCGGGGAGCTTTAGAAATGATAACTTTAAACTAGAAATGAATTTTCAATAAAAGCACTCTCTGTGGTGGGGAAAAAAGACAGCTCTGCTTCCCAGGATTTCCGAATTAAATGTCCATATAATTGGTCTGATGGAAACATTTCTCACAGAGTAACTTCAGACCAATTAAGTACCTCTGAAACAAATAATACTTTATATGTTAAAAAAAAAAAAAGAAGATAGTAGGAAGGGAAAAATGAAGGGGGGGAAATCGGAGGGGGAGACGAACCATGAGAGACTATGGACTCTGAGAAACAAACTGAGGGTTCTAGAGGGGAGGGGGGTGGGGAGACGGGTTAGCCTGGTGATGGATATTAAAGAGGGCACGTACTGCATGGAGCACTGGGTGTTATGCACAAACAATGAATCATGGAACACTACATCAAAAACTAATGATGTAATGTATGGTGATTAACATAACATAAAAAAAAAAACAAAAAGAACAAGGCAGAAATAACATGGAAAGTCTGTAGCAAAAGAGACCGTGGAAGCATCAACCCCAGTGCGGGCTGTGTCCTCATTACTGAGTCTTTTGCACACTGCACCTGCGTCATCGTCATTGTCCTTCTGCCCTCTCTGCCTACTGCTCTTCTCTGACTGTTCCGCCCTTACCCGCTCCTTCCTGTTCCTCCAGCAGCGGCACTCGCTCAGGTCTCACAACTTTGTTCCTGCTTTTTTCTCTTGGGCGGGAATGTTCTTCACTTTTGTACCTGCTTTTGCCTTTGGCTGGAAACTTCTTTCTGTAGATACTCAACATGACTTTCTCCATGACATGTTTCTGCACCACCCTATCTAAATTTCATAGCTTTTATTCCTCTTTTTGATTTTTCTCCTGAGTTCTTATTACAGCCTAACATACTCGACATTTTACTTATTTATTTTGTTTTATACATTAGTAAGAAAGCTTCATGGAGACAGAAATTTTAGTCTGTTTCACTCACTGATAATGCGAACTGGCACATAATCATTGTTAAGTTAATATTTGTTAAACCCATAATCTCGTGAAGGTAAATTTAATTTTTGTCCTTGGTAGAACAATATAAAAAGGGTTGAATTGACTGTTAGAAATTCTGGTTTTTAGTATCTGCTTTTTCACTTACTGGTTCTGCTGATTGGTCTAAACACTTAATTTTCCACATCTATAAAATGAGGATGATAGTATAACCTTGACTACCTCTATGATGTTAGGAGGAACAGATATATTTGTAAAGGAGTCCCATTACTGGCAACATTTAACCTACAATTATTTGAACGAAATATCAGATTATAGCCTGGATTTGTATAGATATTTCCTACATATTATCCTGCTCAGGATACTTATACGCATTCCCCTCAAAATTATCAGCTGTTGTTGGAGGCTTTCTAGTAAAGGGAACATGTTTTGTATTTTGGAGACCATCTTGAAGATCAGCTGGCAGGTGCAATTTGTCTTTTGAGGGGGCCCTGGGCCATAGCTCGTCCCGCAGCGGTGGTTCTTCACCCGGGTAGATTTTGCCTCCCATTTGGCAATATCTGCAGATATTTCTGATTGCCATGATTGGGTGGCAGTGGTCGTGTTACTGGCCTCTAGTAAGTAGAGGCCAGGAATGTTGCTGACCATCCTACAACGCATACAGTGGTCTCTGACAACAAATACTTAGCGAGTCCAAAATTCTCTAAAGGCTTCTGGAGCTGGAAAATTTGCCACTGTCAAAATCATCTCCCTGGACAATTGCTTAGGAGTCACATGGTGAATTTCTTTGATGGAAAGTTCCGGCGTGGTCATTTGGGAGCCTCTGGGATGTAGGAGTGTGTCAAGGAGTACATAGGCACTAGTAAGTAAAGAAGAAGAAGAAGAAGAATTTAAAAAAAAAACCCTGCATAGTCAAGCTAAGACAATAAAAAAAAATCAGTAAATACTATATGGTCATCTATATGTTTTAAGGGCTATAGAAAGGATCACACGATTATACAGTGTAAGAAAAACATGGCTTTGACCTCAAGTCTTCTTCAAAGGCTAAAATGTGAAGAGAAAGCAATGGTAATTGTCAGTCTTTTAAATGGGAATTGTGGGGGTTAAGATCTTACTTTATTTGAACATATTTTTCATCATTAAAATTATGTTTCTAGACTGCTACAAATGAATTTTCTGAAAAGAGAAAAAGAGTGGTAATTATTCCAGTGGTCTCAACTCTGTTCTTTTATTAATATACTAATCGGAAATTGGATTTAATTCTGAACCAGAATAAATATGGCAAGAACTACAAATTTAGATAGAAAACCAGGCAATCTGAATTATATAAATAAATATTTGTACATTAATCTGTAAACAGTTGTAGCAACAATGTACTTAAACAGAGCTAACCTTATTGCATAGTGCTTCTGGTTAAGAAGGGGCATTTTCTTTATAGAAACCCAAACCGCAAGAATTCCCAGTTCAAATTCTTTCTTTCTTTTGTGGCTAATACTGATTGAAGAAGTCCAAGGAATGCAGAAAATGCTATTTCCTGAATAGGCTTATGTCTTTTTTATTTTAAAGGAATATTTATTTTTTATGTAGATACATACCCGAAAGATAAGAATAAAAAGTTTTAAAAATGTATTATTAACAGCAAATGTGACTTTTTGCCTCTGATTTCAAACAGAAGGTGCAGATGAATGACACCCAAATAAACTAGTGTTAAATTCGAGGGTGTGTTCTATGGATATGTTTTGAAAGATCGTTCTTTACATTCCTTTTTATATGACTTCTATACATGAAGTTTTTCATACTACAATACATACAGGCTGAATTTGTTTTCCTTCATACTTAACTAAGGATTTACTGTGCTTGACTATGTAACATTAAAAGACATTGTTCTTTCTTCTTGCCATGTTTAGAATGTAGTTAATGAATATTTAATTCATGGCAACACTCAAAGGATCTTAGGCTCATTTAGAAAAGACTGAATCTCATAAATGTATTAAAATCTAGTGAATGTGCCTTATCACAGCATGTCTGGGTTTTTGCTGTTCGTTTCCTTGCGATAAGATTCCTGGGCAGAGCAAGTCTTCGGAAGTAAGCCCACAGGGCTGCCTGGCGAGTTTATTTTGGGAAGGAAATAATCAATTTAGAGCTATTACTGCAAGAGTCCTTATCGAGCTCATTTCCTCATCTAATGCTTCACAAGCTAATATTACATGTTTAGTAGCAACTTCAAAGGCACAGAACTGTGCTTTGTAGGTTTTATTAATGTGAAATTTCTCTGAGGGCACCAAGTGTTTGCCATTAACATGACTACACTCCACAGACTTGCAAACATAGGTCATAAAAGCGGTACCGGAGTCCCGTGTCGCTGCAATCCAAGACAGTACTCATGTGACTCGGGTATTGTTGGATCACAAGGGCTGGGGCTGCGGGGTGGTATTGTGCTCACAGTCTTGATTTTTCTGCACTTCTCTTCTCCATTCCGTTCGCTGTATTGAAAATAGTGATTTAGCCTAAGAGCATTATGGCCAAAACAATGTACGGAGAGGGTCTTGTCCACACTCAGGTAACAATAGTGTGATACGGCGCACGTTTCAAGGTATCTTATACAGTGCTTTCGTGTTCAGTTTTTCGTTTCTCGACGGTCCATTGAAATGTAGGCCATTATCCACACACGAGAAACATTTCATGTTCCCGAGTAGAAGCGCAGAGAAGAAAATATTTAGACATGGTATGTAAGACACGCGAAGGAAGGCAAAAAGAGAGTTCGCCTCAAGGCAAGAGCGGGGGTTCTACTGAAATGTCCTCAGTAGAAACAAGAGGGATTATATACGTCTGCCAAAGCAAGGTATCTTGGTGCCCATTTCAAGACACTGCAGCATGATTACCTTTTGACTATTCTTTTCCTTTGTTACGTGTTTGACTAGACTCACCGGGCAGACGGTTTTCTCCGGCGGCCAGTACTACCCCCAGCTGGACAGGAGTAAGGAGAGGATTTTGCTCTCTTTTCTCATGGAATTGCCCACTTGAACACGATTTCTTTTCCACTTCAAACGACTACGATTCTGTTCTCTTACAGCCACCTCAAGAAGCCTTCTTTGTCATAGATAGGTTAAACTAGTTCCAGAAGAGTCCTGGAAGCAGTGCCCGTTCTCAGGGCCGGGTAGGCTGTGTGGACGCGCCTACTGCAAATGAGCTGCAGCTGCACGTGAGGGCTGGTTGAGGGGCCCGAGTGAGAAAACCAAAACATCCCCTGGAATTTGGCTAGTGTTTGAGGAAAAATAGGATAAAAATACGGAAATTATAGGAAAATCATTAGCAGTTGTTTGGTCATTTTTCTGTGTCAATAGACTTTTGTTTAATAGTTCAGATATTTGAGCAGTACTGTAAGGGCTTTTGTTTAGTTTCCCCTCACATTAAAAATAGCAAGTTGAGCCGCCAGCTTTTCAGAGCCGGGTTATAAATTAGGAAAAGAAGAGAGAAGAAAATGATATGGAGCCTCTAAGTTAAATAAACCCTCTTATCCAATTTAAGCTTCGAAAGGGGAAGAGATACATCATAAGGGAGACTTTTTTTTGATCCCACAGTTAGCTATCAAAATATCTCTATGATGAATATTTGTTTAGAACTCAGAACCTTATTAATAGGGGACTATTTTCAGAGAGGGATCTTCTTTCTGACTGAAACAAAAAAAAAGGCAAAACCCTAAACAAAACCTATGACAGGAAATTAAAGACAGAAAAGCATTTTTGAACAAATTATTTTACATTTTCATACAATCCTTTGAAGGAGGTGTTTTTTGGCATCGTTATTCTGAAACCCAGATGCCATAAATCTGTCGTATTTCATAAACCAGGTCAGGTTATCTTACTGTGAAAGTCAAATAAAGGGCAATTTTTAAAGAGAAAATATCAAAGATGAACTTATTTTTTAAATTTTTCTTTTTTTTTTTATAACTTTTTCATCTCGCTACACTCAAATCTAATGCAATATCTGATTTAGCACAGACACGCATTTAGTTTATTTAAGTTTAGGAATGACTTGACTTAATAATTCCATATTTCATGGTGTTCTGCTCACAGCATCCAGGTCTATTCCACCTGAGCTGGGACTCGAGTGCATACACCTAGCCCCAGGCCCTCTATTTCTTGAGCCCCATGAGAAAGAAGTAATGATCTTAAATCACAAACTTAAAAACCTCTAGGAACTAGCAGAGAACAGTTTAAAAAGGTTTGATGCTGAATGTGCCCCAATTTTTTTCAAAGTTTTTGACTTCCCCTGGAGTTTCCTTTAAATCTTAGTATCGCCACCACTCATGAGCTCTTCCCTTCTTATGGTTATTTTTAAAAAGATGCAGTAAGTTTTACAGAAACTCTTGTCCTCTGTTTTTCTTATTCCACTTCTTCTGTTCTCCATTTTTATCCACGACTCTTTTTCTCTTGGAGCTGATAAAATGCCTGTAAGTCTTATCCTATCTTGTCATAGAATGACAGGTTTATTCCCATCTAGTGCCTCCAAGGGTGTTGGGTACAGGAGAGAGGATACAATTTCTACCAAATACGGAAATAACCGATATATTTCCTCAGAAGTCAGTGTGTATATCATTTTCGGAATTTGTAAATATTAAGCTACTATAGAAATATAGGATATATTAAGCTACTATAGAAATTGCCCTTTTTGTAGGTAAAAAATGGCCAAATACTGCCAATTTCATCAGGTTTATGAATTTTAATGTCACAGATGCTGTGACGTTATCAGAGATGCTATACCGATTTCCACTGTTTTTCATTACAGTAAACCCCAAAATATAAACATCTATTCTGTGTTTATATTTAGAATTCTCCCCATCCCAGCTTCCTGGGAAAACCACACTAAATATAATTAACATCATTTTAGATGTTGAATTCCCTGATGCATCATTTCATAATTACATATGGTTTTTCTAAAACTTCAATTGCTTTCAGTTGTTACTGTAAATGGATGAAAATTTATAATATAACTTGCTGATTTTAGTTTAGTACCACAAATACTTGAGAAAAAAATTTTACATATTTTCCAATGAGATAACTATGAATGCTTTAGCGTTGTAGACTGGCCTGATGATACCACTTTTCACCAACCTAATGAGCAAAATCCAATTTTCTCTCCTGTAGTTCTGATGATTCATAGGTGCCTTCCTGCCTCTGGATCAAGACCATATTTTACAAGAGTCCTGTTACACCTTGGCTGTTCACTTGAAAATTGCTTCCAGCAATGTTCTCTTTCCTGTTAACACCTGTACCAAGCTGTTGAGGAAATAGTTTTCAAAGCATGCCTTGAAAAAGAGATTCTTGTCTCTTTACCTTAATGGAGGGAATATTTCATCCAAACAGAAAAGACACTGCTTACAAAGCCAAACTTACTCATAGTTTTATCTACGTATTTAATTTTAGTTATGTTAGTAAGGTTACTTATTATAGTGAAAAATTTCCATGCACATAGCACACTGAAAATAGAACCCATGTCTCAATATATCTTATTTCCATGTCATTTATCACAATATATTCACGAGTCCATATATTTTCCACACTTGGAGGAAAAGAAACTATAATTTATAGTATTTTTTGCATTGGTACCCAATCTTTGTAGTGGCTAGATTATTATGAATAACCTAATCTTTGGAATAGTCAAAAGTAGTTTTGAGTGTATACTAGATTTATCCATCCATCCATCCATCCATCCATCTTTCTTGTCCATACATCACCCATCCCTCATTGTATATATTCTCTATATGGAGATATTTGAGACTTTAGGATTTGGAGATAACACATCACAATTTCTGCAGAGCTGAAGACAAGGCAGGGAGGTTGGCATTAGACAGGGAGATAGAAGCTGGAACATAATTCTACATTGGTCTCTTGAAGAATGTGGTCATTAAAACTCAGGAAAAAGGAAACAGAATAAAACACACCATTTGTTGAAAGAAAGCCCACTTAAAAACAAGAATTACTATAGTTTTACTTCTACAAACAGATGTGAAATGCATCACAAAGGAACTCAATAATCATTTCCCTCCAGAAATCGCCAGTGTGCAACACAGAAGCCCTCTGACATTTGTTTCTGCTTTTTTAATAGGAAATAAATCTTAGTAACAGCTGAAAGATAAAGGAGGGATTATCAGAAGAGGCTAAGTACCCAAATTGAAGTCTATAGAATGAAAAAATGAATACATAAAAAAAAAAATCTCCTTTAAGAAAAAGAGAGAAGACAGATGGCAAGAGAAACACACTTTTTAAAATGACAATAAATATGAAATTGACTTAAGAAGGAAAAATATAGGATTTGGACTTAGAACTGGGTAAGAATCTCTAGTTCTACCTTTGTACACTCAGGCAAATTATTTAAATACATTCTAACAGACATTTTTTTTTCAATTGTCAAGTGAACCTAGACATTTTCTTGAGAATTAAATGAGATAATAATATATGAAAAATAATTAAAATTTTGTCTGGTGAAGCACTCAATATTTATTAGATTCCTTCCTCACATTACTTTTGGCTTGAATGTCAGGACTCCTAGTAAGCTTTAGTCAACATGGGTGGACACATGGTAGCCTATGAGGTTCACTTTATAAAATTATTGAATCCTCAGGTTTGGATTGCTATCTAAGTTCAGACGTTTGAAGACAAATTCAAGTACACCAATAACTTCCTTTCGCAGCTTCTTTCCAGTCAGCCTTCCCAGTGAAGGGTGTGTGTGTGTATGTCGGGTGAAGGAGAGGAATCCCAAGTATTTTCTGTTCTTTTCTATAACCCTGCATTCTTCATATTGTTCAGAGTGGAAAAGAGACAGGAGGAGGAATCTGAGATAATTCTTACTTAAAACCTCAAATGGAGGCTAGCTAAGGAACAGCTGAGACAATAATGGCTTCCCTTGAACTTTTGGCTCTGAAACTGAGTCAGAGAGAGCAGAATAGAAGCTTTAGAATCCATGATTTCCACTTGTCTCCACCACTTCCTCTTTCCTTTACATCTCAGTTCATCTCTGGCTGTGGACTGCGGTGTGTTCCCTGATCACACCAGGGGAGGTATCCCTATTTTTTCCCAACTCAAATGTGACCGACTATGGCAACGCATGTTTGTTGCTTTAATAGTGACTCAAATTGTCTATTACATTTCATGTTTATACAAATTATTTTCCTAAATAAGCAGAAAGGATATCTTCTCAGGCTTTACCCACACAGTATTCTGTACAGTGTGTGAATATATAAATATTATGTACATAGTCTCTTTACTAATTCTAACTTGATGATATACATATATGAATCTTTTTCTCATTTTCAGTTTAGTTTGGGTTTTCTTTCGTGGTTATATTTGGCATTTTATTAGTTCAAACACTTTATATACATTTCTGCTTTATAATTTATCAATATTTTCTCTATTATTTCTATTGTCCTACTTCTCTGAAGATTGCTTATGATTTTAAAATTTCTAAAATTGAATGCCAATTTATTTGAGTTCATTCTTTTTCTTTTAACCATGAAAGATTTTTAAACTATGTATTTGTTTTTAAAATCAGCTGGACCCTATCTCCTTAAGTTTCCTAAAAGTATTCTTACTTTTATTATGTTTTAGCTTTAGTTTTATCCTTTATTGCATTGTGGCCAGAGGAGAAAAACTGCAAATTCCACTTCAGATCATTTATTTGAGATTTTTCTTCTGTCCTGCACATGTACTCACTATTTGTAGCATACATTTTCATATTCACCAGATTCTTGGCATTCTTATTTTCAATATTTATAGTATTAACATTTATGAGTGACCCTGAAATTACATAACAGAATTTTTTTCAATTTTCTTGAGGCATGAATTTGAACTTCATGTGTTATAAAACTAGAGGATAGGGAAAGGGTAACTAGGAAGTCAGTAGATCTAGTTGTCCACTGAATATCCCGACTTCAACAGAGGTGGGGCTTTCCAAGGGCTGTCAGGTACACTATGGTTCTCATTAAGTGTGAAGAATTACAAAATATTCTCAGTTATGCAATAATACAGTTTGTGAAGGAAATTACATTCTATAGGATTCCCCCCTCCAAGTTTAGGGGGTAAGAACACTCTTGGATATGTGTTTAAAATAAATCTTGTTAATTTATTATAGTTTTCTAAATTTATATTTGACTCATTTATTTGCTCTGCAATGGTTTAGATGTCTCAGGCCTCTCTCAACAATGGTATGCTTGTCAATTTTCCCTTATTTTCAAACTCTTTTTTGTTTTATGGTTAAAGACCTGTATGATACATAAAGGCGCACATACAGTGCTTTATTACTCAACACATTGTTCCCTGATTCACAATTTCCTTGATGGTTGTACCCTTTAACAATATGAAAAACTCTTTCATTCTAAATTTTTGAATTTGGCTTTAAATTCTACTTTGATTTAATACTGTCTCTCAGTACTCTTGTTTTTATTTATTTATTTAAGATTTTATTTATTTAAAAGAGAGAGAGAGAGAGCATGGGGAAGAGCAGAGGGAGAGGGACAAGCCAACTCCACACTGAGTGTGGAGCCTGATTTGGGGCTGATCTCAGAACCCTGAGATCATGACCTGAGCCAAAATCAAGAGTCAGATGCTCAACTGACTGAGCCACCCAGGGCCCCTTGTTTTTTTTTTTTTTTTTTTAACCTCATAAATATACTAGTATGATTTTTTTGGTAACTATTTGTATTTATTGTTAAAATATGGTTGTTTTAAATAATTGATAGTTGGATCTTGTTTTAAAGACTAACATGAGTGTTTTTGTCTTTTTTAAATTTTAAATTAAAATATTTTTAACGAGCAATACATTCAAATGGCACAAAATCCAAAATGTTCACAATGATATATGGTGAAGAACCTTCCTCCTATTACTATCTTCTGGGTCTAGTTTTTCCCTTTCAGAAGGAACTGTTGTTATCATTTTCCTGTGTATTTTTGCAGGGATAATTTATGACCATATAAGCAAGTGTACCAAAGACATACATTTTTTGCCCATATGTACACACACAGGCACATATACTTGCCTATTTTACTTAACAATTAACTTTGGGGGTGCCTGGGTGGCTCAACCAGTTAAGGGCCCGACCCTTGATTTCAGTTCAGGTCATGATCTCAGAGTCATGGGATCGAGCCCCACATCGGAGCTCCATGCTTAAGATTCTTTCTCTCTCTCTGCCCCCCACCTCCCCTGGCACTCTCTCTCTCTTAAAAAAAAAAACAATTAACTTTATAGATTGTTACATATCAGTACTACATAATGAGTTTCTTCATTCTTTTAGATGGCTACATAGAATTTCATTTTGTATGCGGGTACAACTTATTTCACTATTCCATGGGTGTTTACTTAGGTTTTTTTCAATCTTTTAATATTATAATTGTATAGTGAATAACTTGTACATACACCTCTTTTTCACATTGCTAATATATCTGTAAAATCTTAGAACTGGAATTGCAAGATCAGAGGGCATTTAAAATTTCTTTTTGGGGGAATATATTTTATTTTTTTCAATTCTTTTGTAGGTAATATCCCACGCATTACTGAATTCAAAAGAAAAACAGAGTAGGCAGAATGACCCCCCTTCCAAAAAAAAAAAAAAAAGGGCCCACATTCTTATCTCCAGCACCTGTGAATACATTGCCTTACATGGAAAAAAGGACTCCCAGATGTGACTAAGGTTAAGGACCTTAAGATGGGGAGAGTATCCTGGATTATGTGGATGGGCCTAATCTAATCACATAAACTCTGAAATTGGAGAGCATTTCCTGGCTACGGTTAGAGAGAGACATGAAGACAGATGGAAGATTAGAGAGATGCGGTGATGCTAGAAAGGGGACCAAAAGCCAAGGAATACACGTGGCCTTTGGAAGCTGGAAAAGGCAAGGAAATGTATTCTCTCCTGGAGCCTGCAGGAAGATACACAGCCCTCCTGTAACCTTGCTCTTAGATTGGTGAGACCTTTGTCAGACTTCTGACCTACAGAATTGCAATGTTACAAACCTGTGTTGCTTTAAACCCTGAATTTTGTGGTAATTTGTTAAAGCAGCAATGAAACCAATAAAAGGGAAAAAGATAAGAATAACTATCCACATTCCCCCTCTAAGTAAACTAACTCATTCCTCTCACCAGATGGAACCTTTTCACCTTGCTGTGCATGCTTTCTGAGACATTCTATGCATTTATGAGCATTTATACACATTGTGTCATGAGTTCTAAGGGACACATTCTTTTCATTTTTTTTTTTTTTAAGATTTTATTTATTTGACAGAGAGAGACACAGTGAGAGAGGGAACACAAGCAGGGGGAGTGGGAGAGGGAGAAGCAGGCTTCCCGCTGAGCAGGGAGCCTGATGCGGGGCTCGATCCCAGGACCCTGGGATCATGACCTGAGCCGAAGGCAGACGCTTAATGACTGAGCCACCCAGGTGCCCCTCTTTTCATTTTTTAAATGTGAAATTGGGATGCATCTTGGAATCCAGGGTTCTCAAAACTGAGTCCCCTAGAGAGGATTTGCTTTTGCTTCTGCCAGTCACCTGAGGTCCTACCAACCTGAAACTACTCCAAGTTAAATGATCTAGGTTAAAACTCTTCTGTTTTTTGAACCATGTGGATAATGTGTATTCAATCCACAAACCTGTGTGAGTATTGGCTTATGGTTCGAATTTCAGCGGGGAGATTATTTTTCTTTCCAAGTAGTGTCAAATTTGAGACATGCTAGTTTCCTTGCTATCTTTCCACATGGTGGGTTTTCATTTACCTTCACTGAGGATGTAACAGTTTGGTGACTCAGTAAATGTGTGTGTTATCAATTAGATTCTTAGTCTTGGTCATTTGTCCTTCCTCCTTATATAATTTGCAAATTGCAATAGACAGTTTCTTAAATTTGATGAAATGTGTTATGTAAGAAAATTTCATTCAGTGGGAAGATTTGTGTTATTTTCTGTGTTGTTGTGTCTTTGGGGATCAAAAGTTCCTGCCAAATTGTTGGTTAAAAGAGAGATAACAGACATCATTGCAACCATTTACATTAAGACCATTCTTTATTCTCTACCATTTAATCTCAGATATAAGGCCATCACTAATATGAATTGAATCAATAACAGAGAGGAATATTGACTTTCACTTACTTGAATGTCGGCACATATGACAAGAGGGTAGCTTTGCCATGCAATCTGGACTGGTTGCTCCCTTTATAATCATCCAGGGGATTCCCTTCCTCACCTCTCTTCTTGTGTTGGACCACATTTACTATTGCTCATGTATTCTCTTTCATGGTCAATTTCATTTTGGTAGAGCATCTCACCAATGCTTCCTGGGAGCAGGAGATGAGAGATAACCTTTCAAAAATAACTTATGTCTCAAAATGTCTTTATTCCAATCGTCCCGCATTTGCTTATTGTTTTGGATGAGTATAGGAATCTGGATTGGAAATAATCTTTCTTCAGTATTTTTAAAGCATTGCTGTGTGTGTTTAGTTCCTGGTGGTGATGTTAGAAGGTGGAAGCCATTATATTCCTAATTCTTTGCATTCAACCTGCTTTTTGTTTATTTTGTTGTTGTTGTTGTTTTATTTTTTACTCTAGAAACTATTAATTTTTTCTCTTTGTCTGCATTTTTGTACAATGTTACAGTGATGTGCTTTACTGTGGGTCTGCTTGCTTACATTGTGTTGGGCACTAAGTAGACCCTTCCATTTAGAAACTCCTGTCTCGGGGCACCTGGGTGGCTCAGTCATTAGGCATCTGCCTTCGGCTCAGGTCATGATCTCAGGGTCCTGGGATCGAGCCCCGCGTCAGGCTCCCTGCTCAATGGGAAGCCTGCTTCTCCCTCTCCCACTCCCCCTGCTTGTGTTCCCTCTCTCGCTGTGCCGTTCTCTGTCATATAAATAAATAAAATCTTAAAAAAAAAAAAAATAGAAACTCCTGTCTCTGAATCCTGTGACATTATCTTAAAAGATTTTATTAATGATTTTCTGCCTCCCATCACTCCATTTTTCTACATTCCTTTGCTCTCTTTGCAAGTGCTATTATTCAGGTGTTGAACCTCCTAGAATGAACTTCCAATTTTCTTATCTTCCTCTCCTATTTTTCATCTTTGTGTTCTTTTGCTCTATATGGTAGGCTAATTTCCTTAACTTTATGCTCTTTGTTTATTTTTAAATTTTAAAATTTATTTTATTTTGTTTATATATTTTACTTCAAAATATTTTTTCCTATGGTGCTTTACATTTTAAGAGCTTGTTTTTATTCTCTAAATATTTTTTTCTTGGAGGATGTACATCTTGCTTCATGGATATAATTTATTGTCTCATCTCTCTGCTGATATCAATGATGATTTCTTTTTAGTGTGCTATCTTTTAAAAATATGTCTGCCTAGTTTCCATTCATTCCAATTTTTTTTTTACTCCTTTGGTTGGTTTGGTCTCTACCTCATATAGGAGAAGATATTCTCAGATGGCAGTTCTGTGATCTCTGGTTGTGATCAAGGAAAGAGGAGTAAAAAGTCATTGGAAGTAGTAGACATATGGATGAGATTGCCAGCTTCAAACTTCATTGCAGGGTGACCTAGGAGAGCTAATGATGGTTTGCATGTCATGTAATTCCATATTTTCATTAGGTACTCAAGTGTTTATGCTTAGAATCTTCCTTTCCAGCTAATTTCTCTTTTACCTTCTCCAGACAATAAAACTTGGGATTTCTTGGGGCCCCTGGATGGCTCAGTTGGTTAAGTGTCTGCCTTTGGCTCAGTTCATGACCTCAGGGTCTTGGAATCAAGCCCCGCATTGGACTTCCCTGCTCAGCGGGGAGTCTGCTTCTCTCTCTCCCTCTGCCCCTCTGTACTGCTCGTGCTCTCTCTCTCTCTCAAATGAATAAATAAAAAAAAAATCTTAAAAAAAAACAAACAACTTGGGATTTCCTCGGGGTTGCAGAAAGAGTAGCCACCTAAAGTGATGGAGTAGGACAAAGTATCTCGGGCTTTAGGGATCTAACTACTCTTTAAACACTTTTCTTCCATCTCTCACCTTATTTTAACACCACACCCTTCACTCCAATTCTGCCACATCTCGAGGCTTCGGGAGATTTTCCAGTTTAAATTGGATTGTTCCTCAGATAAATTTTATTTCTCCAGATGCTTGAGAATTTTTCTCTTAATCTTCAAAATTAAAATTTTTTTCTCTGTATTTTAGAAGGACTTTTCAATTTTGTCTTCTATATCATTAATTCAGTGTTTTACAAAACATATTTATCTCCAACATACATTTTATTTGGATATTGCATTTTTTCCGGCTTTAGAGGGATACAGTTGACATACAACATTGTATAAGTTTAAGGTGTACAATGTTTTGATTTGATACACTCATATATTTCAGAATGATTACTATCATAGTATTAACGAACACCTGCATCACTTCACATAATTACTGTTTTGTTTTTATGCTGAGAACATTTAAGATTTACTCTCAGCAACTTTCAAGTATATAACACAGTATTATTAGTGATAATCACTGTGCTGTACATCAGATCCCCAGAACTTAGTCATCTTAAAGCTGGAAGTTTATATTTTCTGACCAGCATCTCCCCTCATCCCACCCATTCCCTATAGCCCCTGATAAGCACCATTCTAGTCTCTGTTTCTGTAAGTTTGGCTTTTTTAGATTCCACATGTAAGTGATATCATAGAGTAGTTGTCTTTCTCTGTTTGACTTATTTCACTTAGCATTATACCTTCAAGTTTCATCCATATTGTCACAAATAGCAAGATTTCCTTCTTTTTTAAGGCTGAATAATATCCCATTGTGTATATATATATACATATACATTGTGTATATATTATCTATTCATCCATTAGTGGACACTTCGCTTGTTTTCACAGCTTGGCTGTAGTGAATAATGCCGCAATGAACATGAGAGTGCAGAAATCTCTTTGAGATCCTGTTTTCATTTCTTTTGGATGAATACCCAGAAATGGGAATCTTGGATAATATGATAGTTCTATTTTTATTTTTTGAGGAACCATCATATTGTTTCCCATAGCGGCTATACCATTTACCTTCCCACCAACAGTGCCTAAGAGTTCCCTTTTCTCCACATCCTTGACAACTTGTTATCTCTGTTGTTTTTATGATAGCCATCCTAACACATGTGAAGTGATAACTCATTGTGGCTCTGATTTGCATTTTCTCAATGATTAGTGATGTTGAACACCTTGCTATGTACCTGTTGGTCATTTGTATGCCTTCTATAGAAAAATGTCTATTCAGATCCCCTGCTTATTTTTAAAATCAGACTGTTTGTTTGTTTTTGCCATTGAGTTGCATGAGTTCTTTATATATTTTGGATATTAACCCTTTATCAGATATATGATTTGCACATTTTTTTCTCCCGTTCCATAGGCTGCCTGTTCATTTTGTTGATGATTTCCTTTGCTGTATAGAAGCTTTTAAGTTTGATGTAGTCCCACTTATTTATTTTTGCTTTTGTCACCTTTGCTTTTGGTACCATATCTAAAAATCACTGCCAAAACTGATGTCACGGAACTTACCCCTTACATTTTCTTCTAGAAGTTTTATGGTTTTAGGTCTTATGTTCAAGTCTTTAATCCATTTTGAGTTGATTTTTGTGTATGGTATAAGATAGAGGTCCCATTTCATTCTTCATGTGTTCAGTTTTCCCACCACCATTTATTGAAGGGACTATCCTTTCTCATTTTTGAATATTGCATTTTTTTGTTTCTTTGTGATCTCTTCTCACCTCATTCTTTCTCATTTAATCTCTCTTAATTTCTTTTTAATCTCTTCTTTTTGATAGTATTGTCATTTCCATCTCAGGGGGCCATATTATTATTGTTCACTTTAGTTCTATCAAGCTTCCCATGGGTAGAAATTCCTCTTATAATCTGGCAAATATTTGATTGTTAGTCCTAGGCTTTGATTAATTACTTTAATTTCATAGTATATAAAGATAATTTAGTAAGAATTTGGGAGATGCTTTACCAGGACTTGGCAAATAAATTGCATATTAAATTGGCAATTAGGCTTTTTGCACATATAAGTTAATAAAATTGAGTACTTTTTCCCTGATTCCATCACCACTACATGCCCCTAACAAGAACATAGCTTTCATGGTAGTACACCCAGGAGATGTACTGGTATAGCATTAAAATAAACCTCAATTAGGAGGCTTGTCAACATTCCAGAAGTGACTAACGACATACAGCATAGCCTCAGATGTTCTCAACTCCTTTGTACCAGTGCTATAGAACCACTGAATTGTTGAAAAGTAGACTTTGAGGCACACCATTGTTTTATTGAAATGTAAACTGAGGTTAAAAGAGTTTAAAAGAAGGATAAAAGAAAGGTCTTTTAGCTAGTTTGGTCGGGAAGAGACTCGAAGTTAAGAGTTTTGCACTGTCTATCTAATACTCATCTCATAATGAGTGGTATTCTTGTAGAGTGGGAAGCAGAGGAAGGAAAGCCTTGCTTGTGGTTTCTTTGTTATTAAAGCAGAGACTTACTCATTAACTAACTCAGCATGGGATTTTATTTTCAAGGGGATGACTGGAGGATGACAGAGTCCAGGGCTTGACACACCTTTCCTGAAGTGTTAAAACCTAAGGGCTTTAGGGGAGCTTGGGTGGCTCAGTCGGTTGAGCATACAACTCTTGGCTTCGGCTCAGGTCATGATCCCAGGGTCGTGATATCGAGCCCCACTTCAGGCTCCCGGCTCAGCGGGGAGTCTGCTTGAGGTTCTTTCCCTCTCTCTCTGCCCAACCCCCTGATCTCTCTCTCTCTCTCAATAAAAATTAAAACAAAACAAAAAAACCTAAGGGTTTTGAACTGTATTCCAGTGGGGACCAGTCTAAGACAATTCAAGGAATGTATGGTGCAGTTCTAGGGAAAAAAAAGTTATGGGGCTCAGCTTATGATTCTCCATCCAGAGACAGATGTTGAAAAATTATCTTGTGCTCGTTTCAGCAGCACATTTATTAAAATTGGAACAACACAGAGTTTAGCATGGCCCCTGTGCAAAGCGGACAGGCAAATTCATGAAGTGTTCCATATTTTTAAAAAAGAAAGAAAGAGAAGAAAAATTGTCTTGTATCTTTCTCCTTTTCCTTTTTCCCAGTTAGTCTGCTGTCCAATTAACATATTCAGAGCACTGTACATACAATCCCACTTGGTTCAAAACAACATGAGTCTTCTTGTCTGACCCCGGTTCCTAAATTGTCAGTGGAGCGACAGTGTATTGTTTGTGAAAGAAAGTCAGTTTTAATTTATTCTGATTTCCCTTTGAATACATTTCAAAATCACCAAAGCAAACCTAATGGTAATTTTGAGATTGATCAGTCATAGAGCTTTGCTGAGGGGAAGTTCTAAAAATCAAATGTAGCCGGCTTGATCTGTGCCCTGGTTTGTTTATGTCTTCATGCCCATTGGCCCGTCACTTTCATGATTTGGGAATAAGAATTGATTTCTCTTTTGGGGGGTGGGGGGAGGAAGCAATTAGATTGTATAATTTAGGGAAAGGAGATAGAATAAGTAAATATCAGAGAACAGAACTGAAAGATAAGAATTTTAGCATTTCTGTTGCTGTTATTTGTTTACTTGAAACTTGAGGCCACTTGACTTGGATGGGGACATTTATAGTTTTGAAAAATCGAAAATAAATTTGGCAAATGTAATTTTTAAGTAAAGTCATTTAACTCGTTCTCTTTTCCTCCACATATTATATTCCAGGGTACCCAGATTCTTAAGGCTTTGCTTATAAAGCTATTCAGAGGTCTCTGGATTACAACAGGACAAATCTTGATTCCATTTCATTCATAGTTCTTAATTAAAAATATGCATTCTTGCATTCATTCTAACAAACAATTATCTTGATGGAGTACCTCAACATATGGGCCATGCACTTTGCTCAGCATACAAATCTAATACATAGCTCCTACCCTCAACAACTTTACAGTCTAGATGGGGAGACAACAGGTGAAAAAATGTTGGAGTATAATATGGTACATACAGAGGTTTATCTGTATGTAACAGAAGTTACAGCTTCAACTGTACATCACAGAAAGTGGCGTAAGCGCAACATGGCTTTTATTGGCTCATATAAATGAAATGTTCAGGGGCAGGTCTTCCATTGTGTACTTAAATACATGCCCATGGGTCCTCATCTTCAGGCCTTTCAGAGTACTCCGGCCTTTGCCAGGCTCACATCATTATCACAGCCTGTCTATAGGAAAATACTGTTTTCCCTATCGCTAAAACCGGAATTTTTTTTTCTTTTTTTCTTTTTTTGTAGAGAGGGAAGGAGAGTTAGGGAGGGGCAGAGGGAGAGAGAGAATTTTAAGCAGACTCTATGCCCAGTGCAGAGCCTGATGCAGGGCTGGATCTCACAGCCCTGAAATCATGACCTGAGCTGAAATCAAGGGTCAGACGCCAAAACCAGAATTTAATTTCATCATTAAATTGGTCCAATTTTTTTTGTGAATGCCTCCCTTAGTCTAGAGCTTCATTTGGTGTCTCCAAGCACACTGGATACTATAGTAATACTGGTATGCCTTGAATAAGTTGTACATGTGCTGAGGTATCGAATCTCTTCTGCCTTGAAGTGCAGTCAGGCAGAGACCGAGCTAGTTATCTGTGGCTTAGACCAGCTCCATTCTTTTATGTCAATGTGGCATTCTAATAATATTTTGTGTTTGTTTGTTTTTGTGGCCCATACCATGGACAAAGATTGGGAAGTGTTGCCCTAACTCATTTTGATCACTAGAGAATTACAGCACTCTGCTCAGCCCATCCCTGAAACTCGATGGTGTCAATTTAATGTGAATTCTATGGATGGAGAGTGGGGCAAGGGGTGTGATTCCTCTGGGACACATTTGAGAGGTTGTTAGCAGAGTAGGGAATTGAGGTCTGGTTCTATGTGTCATTGTCAGGAAATTGGAGTTTTTCTTGTGCTTTAGAAATAAAATATCATAGAGCTTGAGTTTGAAGTGTTTCTCAATGCATACATTGGCAAAATACTTGCAAGAGTGCTGCCTTTTTACATTATAATAGTTAAATCTTAGGATAGTCTTTAAGAAAAATGCTAGTTTTTAACTTGCAAAGAAATAAGTAATTTACATTAGTTTAAAAATAATAAGGGGAAGCTTAGGAGGGGGAGGGCTTGAAGCGGAATCTTTCAACAAAAGGCCACCCTTGTGTGCAGTTCTCTGCTCCACGGGCTTGACAAGTACCCGGTGACTTCTGCACTACCATCATTTAGAGGCCTGGGACATGCTTTTAACTGTCTGGGGGACTGCTAAGAAACTCGTTCCTTAGGGTTATTGCAAATAAGAAGATCTGATTAGCCAATTATTCCTTTGTCTGAAAGAGGCCATTAAATTTGATGAAGGAAGCTGTCAATGCATTAAAAGGTACGACTGAGTGAAAGGTGAGAACAGATGCTGACAAGTATGGTAAACATAAGACACACCTGACAAGACACAGGACAAGCTGAGCAAATGGCTCATAAAGCTGATTTCTCAGGAGGACAGTAAAATCCTTCCTTTCAAGTAGTTTGACTTTTTACTAAGCATTTATATGGAGACAGGGTCTACTCAGGAAAGTGGACTGCATGTTTTTACTAGATTTTGCAGACATCAGTCTTGTATAATCATTCTTTATTATTGTACTAAATCTGTTAAATTCTTATAGTCTTTTTCCTTTACATAAACATTTTCTCTTTAAAAACAGATATTTGCCCTTTCTTGAGCATAATAATTGATTTTGACAGTTACTCTTCTATATCTCCTTTAAAAGTCATGAAGAATTGGGTTTCTGCTGTAGTGACAGTTGACATAAGGTAATGATTTAGAAATAATTACAAAGAGAAAGTGGCCTGAGGAAGATCCAACAAGTTCCCTTTCTACTAAGGAATTTTAGAGCTACTGCTTTATAACTCCTCTAGTTATAGATGATTTCATCCCATAACCCCTATAGTAATGGTTGTTATTAATATCAAGACCTCAAAAGGATTAGAGATTTATTTTGTTTTTAAATAAGCACCCAGACATTTGGATGTTTATTCAAGGGTTATCTGAACCTCATTGGTCTGGAAAACATTTTAATTTGTGAACATTTGGTAGCTTCTTGCAAGATTTGTAGCTTTGGGCCACCTCTGGGAGACTTTGGGTCCCTTGGAAGTCGGACTTCTCGGTAATTTTTCCTAGTAGTCGGATGCTCTCTCGTCGTGCCGTCTAATGAGACATCTATGTGTTTATTGGTGAAGACTGTGGTCAAATGCCGAGTTTTGCCTTGTGGCTTGGCCATCAGTGCTACTGGGCAAGGGCTTCTCTCTAATTCATACTCCTTTATTAGCAATGTAATGCTAGCTACTGAAACAAATAAAGCCCAGATTCTCTGTGGCTTCACATAATAGACATTTATTTCTCACTCCTCTCAGGTCAAAGTGGCAGCACAGACTTCTCCCTGCACCATGTAGGGACCAGGCTTAGGAAATGCTTGGCATTCATGACTCTCCGTAGCCTCAAATCCGGCCTGCAGGCAGGAGAAGGGAGAGTGGAGAATCTCATGACAGAAATGTTTAAAAATATATCTCTTTGGCTCACTCTTTAGCATGGAAATGGAGTCTCAGGCGTCCAACCAAGACAAAAGGTGTTGGAAAATGTGTAGTTCCTTACTGGACGGCCGCTTCTCGGTGACAACAGCACATGAGGGAAGAAAATCACAGATACGCGGTGGACAATAGCAGCCTCTCCACAACCTCTGGCTGACACTTACCTCAGCAGCTTCAGGTGCTTATGACACGTGCGCTGAATGACAAAAGGCCTTGGAAATAAGTCTTCCTCACCTTTCAGTGGACCTTCAGTTTGGAAAGTCAGGAAAAGTCCCCTCTCATTTTTTTTAAGTTTTTATTTTTAATTCCAGTTAATTAACATACAATGTTATATTAGTTTCAGCTGTACAATATAGTGATTCAACAGTTCTATACATCACCCGGTGCTCATCACGAGTGCGCTCCTTAATCCCCGTCACCTATTTCTCCCCTCCCCCCGACCAACCTCCCCTCTGGGAACCATCAGTGTGTTCTCTGTAGTTAAGAGTCTGTTTCTTGGTTTGCCTCTCTCTCTCTTTTTTTCCCTTTTGCTTATTTGTTTTGTTTCTTAAATTCCATATATGAGTGAAATCATATGGTATTTGTCTTTCTCTGACTAGCTTATTTTGTTTTGATACCATAAATCATATGGTATTTGTCTTTCTCTGACTAACTTATAATACACTCTAGCACCATTCATGTTGTCGCAAAGACAAGATTTCATTCTTTTTATGGCTGAGTACTGTTCCATTTTATATATATACCACCTCGTCTTTATCCATTAATCATTTGATGGACACTTGGGCTGCTTCCATCATTTGGCTATTGTAGATAATGCTGCTATAAATATCAGGGTTAGTGTATCCTTTTGAATTAGTGTTTTTTTATTCTTTGGGTAAATACCTAGTAGGGCAATTGCTGGATCTTAGGTAGTTCTATTTTTAACTTTTTGAGGAACCTCCATACTCTTTTCCAGAGTGGCTGCACCAGTTTGCATTCCCATTAACAGTGCAAAAGTGTTCCCCTTTCTCCACATCCTTGCCAACACCTCTTATTTCATGTGTTATTGATTTTAGCCATTGAAACCAGTGTGAGATGACATCTCATTGTAGTTTTGATTTGCATTTCCCTGATGATGAGTGATGTTGAGTATCTTTTCATGTGTCTGTTGGCTATCTGTGTGTCTTCTATGAAAAAATTTCTCTTTGTGTTTTCTGCCCATTATTTAATTGAATTATTTGCTTCTGGGTGTTGAGTTTTATCAGTTCTTCATATATTTTGGATACTAACCCTTTATCCGATATGTCATTTGCAAATATCTTCTCCCATTCTGAAGGTTGCTTTTTGGTTTTATTGATTGTTTCCTTCACTGTGCAGAAGCTTTTTATTTTGACAAAGTCCTAGTAGTTTGTTTTTGCTTTTGTTTCCCTTGCCTCAGGAGACATATCTAGAAAGAAGTTGTTACTGCTGATGTTAAAGAAGTTACTGCCTGTGTTCTCTTCTAGGATTTTTATTATTTGACATCTCACATTTAGGTTTTTAATCCATTTTGAATTTATTTTTGTGTATTTTGTGTAAGGAAGTGGTCTAGTTTCATTCTTTTGCATGTTGCTGTCCAGTTTTCTCAACATCATTTGTTGAGGAGATGTCTTTTTCCCATTGGCTATTCTTTCCTGCTTTGTCGAAGATTAATTGACCATATAATTGTGGGTTCATTTCTGGGTTTTCTATTCTGTTCTATTGATCTATGTGTCTATTTTTGTGCCAGTACCATACTGTTTTGATTGCTACAGCTTTGTAATATAACTTAAAGTCCAGAATTGTGATGCTTTTTTTTTCTTTTTTGAGATTGCTTTGGCTAGTTGAGGTTTTTTGTGGTTCCATACAAATTTTAAGATTGTTTGTTTTAGCTCTGTGAAAAATGCTAGTTGTATTTTGATAAGGATTGCATTAAATGTGTAGACTGTTTTGGATATAGACATTTTAACAATATTTGTTCTTCTAATCCATGAGTATGGAATTTCTTTCCATGTCTTTGTGTCATTGTCAGTTTCTTTCATCAGTGTTTTAAGTTTTCAGAGTACAGGTCTTTCACCTCTTTGGTTACATTTATTCCTAGGTAACTTATTGTTTTTGGTGCAATTGTAAATTGGATTGATTCCTTAATTTCTCTTTCTGCCTGCTTCATTATTGGTATATACAAATGCAACAGATGCATGTATGTTGATTTCGTATCCTGTGACTTGACTGAATTCATGTATCAGTTCTAGTAGTTTTTTTGGTGGAGCCTGTCGGGGTTTCTACATAGACTATCATGTCATCTGCAAATAGTGAAAGTTTTACTTCTTCCTTGCCAACTTGGATGCCTTTTCTTTCTTTTTGTTGTCTGACTGCTGTGGCTAGGACTTCCAGTACTATGTTGAATAAAAGGGGTGAGAGTGGACATCCCTGTTTTGCTCATGACTGTTGAGGAAAAGCTCATTTATTCCCCATTTAGGATGGTATTAGCTGTGGGTTTTTCTCATATGGCCTTCATTATGTTGAAGTATGTTCCCTCTAAACCTACTTTGTTGAGGGTTTTATCACGAATGGATGTTGTACTTTGTTAAATGCTTTTTCTGCATCTATTAAAATGATCATAGGGTTCCTATCCTCTCTTTTATTAATGTGGTATATCATATTGATTGATTTGTGAATATTGAACCACCCTTGCACCCAGGAATAAATTCCAGTTGATCGTGGCTAATTATTTTTTTAATGTATTATTGGATTTGGTTTGTTGGTATGTTATTGAGAATTTTTGCATCTATGCTCATCAAAGATACTGGCCTGTAGTTCTCTTTTTCAGTGGTGTCCTTATATGGTTTTGGTATTACGTTAATGTTGGACTCATTGAATGAATTTGGAAATTTTCCTTCCTTTTCTATTTTTTGGAACTAGCTTGAGAAGAATAGGTATTAACTCTTCTTTAAATGTTTGGGAGAATTTGCCTGTGAGGCTACCTGGCCCTGGACTTTTGTTGGGAGTTTTTTGATTACTGATTCAATTTCATTACTGGTCATTGGTCTGTTGAAGTTTTCTATTTCTTCCTATCTCAGTTTTGGTAATTTATATGTTTCTAGGAATTTATTCATTTCTTCTAGGTTGTATAATTTGTTGGCATATTGTTTTTCATAATATTCTCTTATAATTGTTTGTATTTCTGTGGTGTTGGTTATTTCTCCTTTCTCATTTGTGATTTTATTTATTTGGGTCTTTTTTCTTCTTGATAAGTCTGGCTAGAGGTTTTATCAATTTTATTAAGTTTTTCAATGAACCAGGTCCTGGTTTCATTGATCTGGTTTTTTGTTTGTTTGTTTGTTTTAGTTTATATATCATTTATTTCTGCTTTAATCTCTATTATTTCCTTCCTTCTGCTGGTTTTAGGCTTTGTTGTTCTTTTTCTAGCTTCTTTAGCTGTAAGGTTAGGCTGTTTATTTGAGATTTTTCTTGCTTCATGAGGTAAGCCTGTATTGCTATTAACTTCCCTTTTAGAACTGCTTTTGCTTTATCCCAAATGTTTTGAGCTGTTGTGTTTTCATTTTCATTTGTTTCTATGTACCATTTTGTTTCTTCTTTGATTTCCTGTTTGATCCATTCATTGTTTAATAGCATATTATTTAATCTCAGTATTTGGGGTCTTTCCAGATTTTTTCTTATGGTTGACTTCTAGTTTTATAGTGTAGTGGTCAGAAAAGTAGCATGAGATGACTTCAATCTTTTTGATTTGTTGAGGCCTGTTTTGTGACCTAATCTGTGATGTATTTTGGAGAATGTTCCATGTGCACTTGAAAAGATTGTGCATTCTGCTATTTTAAGGGATGGAATGTTAGATGGAATGTTCTGAATATATCTGTTAAATCCATCTGGTCCATTGTGTGTTTCAAAACCATTGTTTCCTTGTTGATTTTCTGTTTAGATGATCTGTCCATTAATGTAAGTGGGGTGTTAAAATACCCTAGTATTATTGTATTATTATCAACTAGTTTCTTTTGTTTGTTATTGTTTTATATATATGGGTGATCCCATGTTGAGGGCATAAATATTCACAATTGTTATATCTTCTCGTTGGATTGTCCCCTTTATTATTATATAGTGCCTTTCTTTGTCTCTTGTTACATTCTTTATTTTAAAGTCTAGTTTTTCCAATGTAAGTATTGCTACTCCAGCTTTCTTTTGACATCCATTTGCATGATAAATATTTCTCCATCTCCTTACTTTCAATCTGCTGGTGTCTTTAGGTCTAAAATGAGTCTCTGGTGGGCAACATATAGATGGATCTTGTTATTTTATCCATTCTGTTACCCTAAGTCCTTTGATTGGAGTGTTTAGTCCATTTACAGTCAAAGTAATTATTGATAGATATGAATTCATTCCTATTTTATTACTTGTTTTGTGGTTGCTTCTGGAGATGTTCTCTGATTCTTTCTTGTCTTTCTTTCATGTTTTACTGATTTTCTTTAGTGATATATTTGGGTTTCTTTCTCTTTATTATTTGCATGTTTATTAGTGGTTTTGATATATGGTTACCATTAGGTTTATATTTAACCTTTTCTGCAAATAGCAGTCTATATTAAGTTGGTGGTTTTTCAAGTTTGAACCTGTTCTTTTCTCCTCTCCACATTTTTGGTATATGTTATTATATCCTATATCTTTTTTGTGTGTGTGAGTTCCTTGACTGATTTTTACAGAAATATTCATTTTTACTTCTTTTGTGTTTTCTGCCTCTATTTATTTATTTATTATTTTTAAAAAAGATTTATTTATTTATTTATTTTAGAAAGAGCAAGAGAAAGAGAGAGTGTGAGCAGCGGGAAGGAAAAGGAGAGAGAATCTCAAGCAGACTTCCAGCTGAGTGCAGAGCCCAACGTGGGGCCTGACCTCATGACTGCAGAGATCATGACCTGAGCTAAAATCAAGAGTCAGAGACTTAACTGGCTGAGCCACCCAGGCGCCCTGTGTTTCCTGCCTTTATACATCACTTTTGGTCTCTCCTTTCCACTCAAAGAGTCCCCTTTAATTTTTCTTGCAGGGCTGGTTTAGGGGTTATTTGCCTGGGTTTATCTCTCCTTCTCCTCTGAATAATAGCCTTGCTGGATAGAATATTCTCAGCCGCAGATTTTTTCCCATTCAGCACTTTGAGTATGTCATGCCACTTTCTTCTGGCTTGTGAAGATTCTGTTGAAAAATCTCCAGCTAACCTTATGAGTTTTCCCCTGTAAGTTAATAACTTCATTTGTCCTGCTGCTTTTAAGATTTTTTCTTTATCACTATATTTAATTTATAATTTAATTTAATTTAATAATTTAATTTCAATATGTCTTGGTGTGGGCCTGATTTTATTGATTTTGATGGGAGTTCTCTGTGCCTTCTGGATCTGGATATCTGTCTCCTTCCACAGATTAGGCAAGTTCTCAGCTATTATTTCTTGAAATAAATTTTCTGCCCCCCTTTCTCTCTCTTCTTCTTCTGGGACTCCTAAAATATGAATATTATTACATTTGATGGAGTCACTGAGTTCCCTAAGTCTATTCTCCTGTTGCATAATTCTTCTTTATCTTTTTTATTCAGCTTCATTTCTTTCTATTACTTTGTCTTCTAAGTCATTAATTCATCCCTGTGCTTCTTTCAGCCTGCTGTTCATTGCATCAAGGGTGTTTCTAATCTTGCTTATTGCACTCTTCATCTCTGATTGATTCTTTTTTAACTCTTTTATCTCTGTGGGAAAGGTCTCACTGTTGTCTTCTATTCTTTGCCAGTGACTATCCTTATGATTTTTGCTTTAAATTCTCCATCAGGCATATTACTTATATCTTTTTCACTTAGATCTCTGGCTGTGGCCTTATCTTGTTCTTTGATTTGGGATAAATTCCTCTGTTTTCACATTTTGTCTAAGTCTCTGCCTTTTTCTCTGTGTTAGAGAAGCCAGTTATGTCCTTTGCTCCTGAAAATAATGACCTTATGAAGAAGCGGTCATGTAATGCCCAGGACCTGGCACTTCAGCGAGTGTCTCCAGTGTGTGCTCCGTGTGCTCTGCTGTTGTGTCCTGGCTGCTCTTTCTTCAGGCCAGTTGTTTGTAGAGGCTCTCCTTGCCTGTGGGCAGTGTTTGGTCCTTGGCCTGAATGTGGTGAGTTTTAACTAGGTGTGCTCTCTTCTGCTTGTGAAACGAGACCTGACACTTCCATGACATCTGAGGCCCTGCAGAACTCTCTGATTGGGAGACGTGTTGTGGGCAAGAGTTTGTGCTGGTCTTCTGGAGGAGGGGGCCACTGTACTGGGGCTGAGGCAAGCTTGACTGCAAGGGGCAGTCCCATCAAAGCATGGTGTTGGGGGGTGGGGGAGCTTGGTGTAGGCAAGTTAGGCAGGCAGTGTCAGTGCTGCGCTGTTTCCTACAGGTGGTTCTGTGCTCATGCTGAGGCACAGAAGAGGAAAATGGCACCTGCCAGCTCCATTGTTCCTGGAGAGGTGGCTCTGTGAATGCTGCCTCTCAGGGTTGTGCTCTGAGAGGAGTGTTTGATCTCCCCTTGTGTGCCCCAGTTATTTTTCAGATCGCTGTTTCCACAGTGTCTGCTTCAGGTTATTTGCCTGCCTTCTCTCCAGGAGCAGCATAATGCCCTTTGGGCTCTATCCTAGCCAAGCTCACTGACCTTTAAAACTAAGTATTTAAGCCCCATTGGTTGCAAGGACTAACAAATTTCAGCCCCTCTCATTTTCCAGTCCGATGGCCTTGGGACATGTTCTCCTTATGCATTTCCATGTGTACTCCTGTTTCTCTCACCCTTCTCTGCAACCATGGCTCCCTTCTCTCCACAGGAGCTGTGATCCGTTTCTTCCCTAAACTATGTCTCCACACTTCTTACCTTCAATGTGGCCTCTTCTCTTCCTTTAGTTATGGAGTTTGTTCTACCAGTCTTCAGGTCAATTTCTGAGGTATTTAGGATGATTTGATAGTTATCTAGTTGTGTTCATGAGATGAGGTGAGCCTAAGGTCCTCCTACTCCATCACCATCTTCCTGCTCCCTCTCCTGTAATTTTTTTTTTTATTCCCAAAATTTCAGGTACAGTGAAAAGAGCATCTTCAATTTGCAAGTGCCTAATGGGCTTAGGAATCCATACAACCTCTGAGAACATTCTATCCTCTATAATGACCAGATCTATATGACAATGACCAGAGTCCCAGTCTTCCTGGTGGATCACCCATAGTTTGGGAGTGCTTTTTGGCTTTTTAGTGACCTGAAGGTTTCCCTGTGTTCTAGCTATTTGCTGCCATATGCTGAAGACTCATGTTAAGTAATTACTTCTGGCAAACAAAACTAACACCATAAATTTTAAAAACTGAAAATGTTCCTATGGTATGAGATTTGTGCTTTTGGTATGAGCTACATGACTATTTTCTCAGCTCACTCAGTAATAAAGCTAACGTTATTACTAGTAGGAGTATGACCACTTATATAGGGCCTTGCTCAAAGTGCTTTAGAAGTATTAACTAATTTAATCTTCAAAATCATGCTCTCAGGTATCATTATTACCTCCATTTTACAGATGAAAGCATTGAGGTACAGAGATTTTCCCAGTGGCAGGTCTCTGGGAAGTGAGAGAGTCAGTGTTGCCAGGGAGACTGGCTGGAGTCCAGGTCGTAAACCACCACACTGGGCTGCTTCCCCCTCCATTCCTTTTTAAGCTGCTTAGATCAAACTCATTGTTTCATGAATATTTTTTTTCTATTTTATGAGGAAAAAAAAATAAATGTGCTATGATGGGCCCCATGATTAAGAGAAAGAACTGATATTTTTTTATCTTGGGGCTGTGATTATGGTTTAAAGGGTTTGGGGGGAATCTGGGCCTGGAAGTTGCTAATCAGATATTTGGCTGGAGATAGGCAAGATAAGGTCAGTATTCAGTTAGGAAGGATCAGCTAAAATTGGTATTTATGTGCATATACAAATAAACAAAACAACCCTTGGCAGGATGCTCCAATTCTTTAAAGGCTAAAAGCACATGATTCTCATTCCCATGGCACCACGCATTTATATCAGTCAGATCCCAGCCTGCCTATCCCATCTCTGCCTCTTTATCCACACCTTAGCATGGAATATCTTTCATGTCTCTACCTCCTTTCCAATCTAGCTCCTCCACAAAATACTCTAGTCCATTTAGGTGTCTCTTTGTTGAATACCTCTAGATTTAATCAAAAACCATTACTCGGCCTGCTTCTCCCTCTCCTACTCCCTCTGCTTGTGTTCCCTCTCTCATTGTGTCTCTCTCTGTCAAATAAATAAATAAAATATTTTTTTAAAAAGTAAAGAAAAGACAACATATAAATGTTCCTGTTCTTTCTCTCAAACTAGATTCAAAATATACTACTGGTAGAGAGTACATATTTTATTTCCTTTTTATCTCCCTACATCACCTAGTGACATACTTCATTCCTAAGTTAATGAAAACCACGATTAACTTTTTACAGAGAACCATATAGAAGGAAAACCCTACCTGTATTAGAGCCCTGTAGAGATGTTAATTGATGTCAGTTCTTTCCAAAGTTCTTACTGGCTTAATGGTTTCCCTCAATTCAGTATTATCAGCACCTTTCTCAGATGCTTGAGCTAGAAAAGAACATACTTCAGACCAAAAAGTTTTCTAGTCGAATTGCTACACCATTGTTTGCTTTGTTGACTGGGAAATGTTCTGATTCAACCATCAGGGCATCTCTAATTGTTACAGCTGTTAGAAGCAGAATAAATGAATAAGATCAAGATGCTTGGACTTTCTGTAGAATCTTAAGGCAGGGGACAGCAGAGAAATGCCTGAGTGGCTGCACATGTGCTGGGAGGGCTTGGGCACTCAGTGCCACACTGCAAGTGGTGTGACCATGTAATCGCTGCCAGCTTTGTCCCCACTTCTCCAAACTTGGGATGAGAGACAAATGCTTGTTTAAATTTAGAGTAGATTGTCCCATTTAAATTTATTTTTTATACTTACATTTCAGAATGTAATTTGACATGAAAAAAAATATATATATATACTTCTAGTCAAGCAAACAAATGAAAAAGATGCAACACTCTGGCAAACATTTGTGAGTATATTTTTCCTGCTGGGTGGTTATAGGACACAAATCAAATATATTTATTACAGCAATTATCTAGAGAATCTTCTGGAAATACCATAATGATGGTGTCAATTACTCATCACCTACAAGTCTAGAACTTATCAAATACCAATTATTCTGGGACACCCGGGGCAGTTTTTTGAGAATTCAGCACTGGACACATTTACAACATCATTGATTGTACACATCCTGAACCATCTTCCTCTGTTCTTGATAGCATGGAATTCGGAAATTAGACTACTCATTGATATATGTCACAATCCCTTAGGAAAAGTTTGTCTTCTTCCACAAGTTTTATTTTTGTATTTGGAGTTAAATTAAAGGACTATACATGTCAATATTTTTTATTTTTAGAAACTATTTCTGAGCATATTTTTGCATGCATATTTCTAAAATATCTGCAATTCCATAAATCATGAAGTTAAGTCAATTGTTATTTGGGCAACAAAAGTTCGCTTAAAGTTCCAAAACTCATATATTTTCCCAAGGGGTGAGCTTTTCATACACATTCATTTACTCAGCAAATATTTATTGAGTGCCTACCATGTGTTAGGAACTATTCTATGTATATGGGGTACATCATGGGGAAAGTAAAGGCCTCAGTCCCTACTGAGTTGATTTAATAGCAAGGAGAGATTGGCTATAAACAACCAGCATAATAAATTGTAAATCATATAGTCTGTTAGAGGGTGATATATATTATGGGGGAAAAAAAATTAAGTAGAGCAGGTAAGAGTAATTGCTGGGTGGGCAGTGTTCCAATTTTAACAGGCTGATTTGGATCAGTATAATAGAAAAGCAGGCATTTGAGCAAAGACTTTGAAAGAGGTGAGAGGGTTGGCTTGTAGATATTTTGAGAAGAGTGTTCTAGACAGAGTTTGCAAAGTTTTTAAGCAGACACTTGCCTGGAAGTTCAAGGGTAGCCAGAATGCTGGGGTGGCTGGGGCCAAATGAGGAGAGAAGAAGAGAGGTTGGAAAGGTAACAGAGAGGGGTGTGAATGAGTGGGGGCTCAGGTAGGGCCCTGTCAACCACTGTGAGGACCTGCTTCCACTCTAAGTGAAATGGGCAGCCAAAGGGAGCTCTCATATTAGCTTCGCATGACCGCCTGGTACCAGTGAATGAAGCATTATCACTTCATCTTATGGTTGAAGAAATGGGATGCTAAAAGCTGAGGTAATGTGCAAAATAATCTGCCTTAAATTATTTAATTTCTCATGGAAAAGAAAGGAAAACATTTGTAGAAGTCCACTTTTTTGACATTTCTTCTTTAAGCCTTCCACTGTTCCTATTTTCATCTTTTTACTCCTTACAAATAATCATATATTATTCTTAATATATTTCCTGTACAATAAATGAAGAAATGGAGTTTTAGAAAAGGTATAAAATTTTCAGAAGTCACACAGTTAGTAAACATAGATTCAAGTTAAATCTCTGAACCCAAATTCGAAAGTGTTTTGTAAAGTTATATTAAAACAGTTTTAAAATTTTGACTAGGAAATCATTTTTCACCCAGAAAATAAGACAGAAGATAAAAGTATCCACAGACACCTCCAAGATTCAAAAGATGTTAACCTTTTGTCATGTTTGCTATTGGTCAGTTTTTTTTCTTTTACATTTAGAAAATAAAAATTTTACATTTTTTTCCTATTTGATGGAGATAAGTGCTATATTGTCATGTTAATTGGAATTTCTTTGATTATTGGTGAGTTTAATAATGTTTAGGAGTTTTTATTAACCATTCAGTTTACCTATTTTGTGAATTGCCTGTTCATATTCTTAGCCTATTTTTTTATTGATTATCTTTTTCTTATTTACTTGCCAGAGCCAGTTATATATTCTAGTTAATATTCATTTATCTGTTTTAGTTCTTGCATATATTTTCATGCAGGCTGGTATTTTTTTCACCATTTATTATGACATATACAAAAGGTTGGATAAAATGTACATGTATGCTTAAATCCCTTTTCTGATCACATGGGCAATATTTCAGTTTTTCCTCATTAGAATATATTATCTTTAGGTGTCCGGCAAATACCATTATTATATTAAGAAAGTTTCTGAAAGTGGATGTTACATGTTATCAGGTATGTTTTCTGCATTTATTGAAGGGATTATGTAATATTTTCCCCTTAATATCTTGATACCATGAATTATAGTAATTGATTTTCTAATGTGCCAACAACTTAGCATTCCTGAAATAAATCCAAGTTGCTAATTATTGTTTTAATATATTTTTCTATTACTTTTGTTTGCTTAGTATTTTACATCAATGTTCCTGAAAGAGATGGCCAGTAATTTTCTACTAATTTCTTTCTCAGAGCTCTTATCAAGCTTACACTAACTTCATAAAATAATATGAGGAGTGTTCCTTCTGTTTCTATTCTCTGAAAGTATTTGTGTAATATTGGAATTAATCAATCTTTGTATGCTTCATGGAACGTGCTGTTGGAGCCCGCTAGACCTGGAATTTTCTTTATGGGAAGATTTGTGACTATTATTCAATTTTTAGAATAGACTGTCCTGATTTTTTATTCTTTATGAGTCCATTTCGGTAAGTTACATTTTGGGAGGATTGCTTTATTTTCTTGAAATTTTCCATTTGTTGGAAATAAGTTTGTTCATAATATTATCTTATCTTTTTAAATGTACATAAGTAATAATGATGTCCACTTTTATATTACTGATATTAATTATTTTGTGTCTTCTCTTGTTTTACTTGATTAATCTTTCAAGAAGTGGGACAATTGTATGTTATTTTTAAAAGCCAACTTTCAGCTTTGTTGACCCTCTCTATAACATGCTTATTGCTATTTCATTAACTTTTACTTTTTACTTCTTTATTATCCTTCCTTCCTTCTTCTTCTTCTTTTTTTTTTTTTTGCATTTGTTATACTAGCCTCTTCCTACTTCACTGACATGAATAATTCATTAATTCTCATTCTACTATTTTTTTAACATATGCTAAACTATCTATTTTTCTTTAACTCCTGCTTTATGTGCAACCCTAAGGTTGGTTCATATTTCAGTTCTAAATATTTTCTAATTTTAATATGAGTTTTAGAATGAGTCAAAAAGGAAATGCATTTTCTAATTCCCAAACTTAAAGGATGCTTCTAGGGTTTTTTTTTTTTCGTATAAATTTCTAATTTCTAGTCAGAGAAAATGGCTTGTGTGATTTAAATTCTTTGAAATTTGTTGAACATACTTTTTAGCCCAGGACATGGTCAGTTTTTATAAATGTGCACATTGTAAAAGAATGTGCATTCTATGGTTGTTGAGTGAAATAGTCTGTAAAAATCCACTAGGTCAAATTTTTAAATCAAGTTATTCAAGTTTTCCGTGTCCTTTTTGTATTTTTCCTTTTTATTATATCTTTATAAAGAAAATTTTGTTAAAATCTCCTACTCTGATTTTTTAATTTGTATTCTTATTCTTCTAGTTTTATCAATTTTTTTTAATTAAATACAGAAAAGCTTAAAACTTTATAATCTCTTGGTGATCTGTGATGTATTACATTTTTTCTCATTGTAAAATGACCCTGTTGAAATACGATAATGCTTTTTGCTCTAATGTCTCCTTTTTTTGATAATGCTATAACTAAAACCCCATTTCTGAGGGGAATTAACATTTATAAAGTATATCTATTTCAAACTTTTAATCTTTCTGTATTCCTATTTTTAATATACATCTTTTAAAAAAGCATTTATTTGGTTTTGCATTTTAATCTCTTTTATCTTGCCTTTTAATTGTAACATATGGCTCATTTATATTTAATATAATTACTGATCTACTTTGGGTTAAATTCTACCAAATTTTTGTGCTATTTGTATAACTTGTATATTGTTTATTAAAATTTTTTTCTGCCTTCTTTGTGATTGTGTTATTTCTGTTACTGCATTTTTTTTCCATCCTCTAGTTGGAATTTATAACTTTCTATTCTTTAGTGGCTACCCTACAAAATACATGACACTTAAATAAGAAGTTATTCCATACAGTTTTTTCTGAGGGGTACTTGGGATTAAAAACCAGACAGTCAGCCTCCAGAGGCAATTCTTTTACCACCTATTTTCATTTACATTGCAGATTGAGATATTAAGATCGCATCACACAGCTGAACTTGAACTCTATTTTTCTGATGCCCTCGGTCAGGTACATTCCTCAATAAACTGGAATTTACCTCAGAAGCCTCACAAAATCGTGAGAATAAAATCTATTACTTTGGGTATCAAGAGGTTCGAAATCTCTTATTTGATTCATTGTAATGAATTGTGAATTACTTCACAATCCCATATGTTGTTTTTGTTTGAGTAAAATCTGAAATATATTAAAAAATACCTACTGCTGTGTTGCCTATTTGCTTTTCTCTTTTTAAATGTCCTATTGAGAAGTGCTGCAGAAATTTTGTCTTGACATGTGGGGGCCCAACTATTTCCTGCCACACTCAGCTTGGGGGACATAGCCTCTGGGTTATACTCTTTTGAAATTGTCCTGCTGAAGTGCATGTTTTGATTTTGGGATTTTCCAGATGCTTCATAAGCAGGTCCCATGTGTTAAAATTTTTGGAAATTCAGCATGTTTCTCAATGTGAGGCATTTAAGTAGTCCACAAATTTAGGACAGTTACTCTATTTGCTGCGATGAGGAGATTGCTATTTAATTTCATTCTATTGTTTACATATTATATGTTTATTCTTCTTTGCTTTATTTTTTATTTTTCTGGGTTTTTAAAAAGTCTCTGCATTTAATATTTTGAGCAATTTTATTTTTATGTATAATTATATCCTCTGGGTACTTAAACTGAAGACACATTATAAATCTAAAGCAAATTCAGATAAATAAATGTATAATGCATTCTCTTCTGAAAGGTTATCTTTATGCTAAAATTTTCTGCTTATTTCAAGTCTCAGAAGCATAGCATCACATAATTAAAAAATTGGAAAGACAGGTACCATGGCTGCGTTCTTTCTCTCTTTACAGATGAGGAGACTGAGACCAAGAATGTTTAACAGATGGGTGATGGCTGAATTAGTCCTAGAACCCGAATTTCTTCATTCCTGATATAAAGCCCAGAAACATAGGTCATATGTCTTCAAAATAATGGTTTCAGACATTAGCGAAGTGTGACTCTGAAATATTGCAATTTTCATATAAGTCTACAATTTAGTCTTTGCTCAGGTATCTCAAAGTTAATCTTGTCTTAAAATTTCTTATTGGGTCTAAACCACTTTGCTAGGCACCAGGGGAAAAACAGATGTGATCTCAGCTTTCAACAATTAAGAAATCATACATATAAGTGTGAAATTACAACTGATGTAAATATTCATCCCTTTTTCCCAATTCACTCTGGTCCCATTATTCGAACCTCAGCCCAAACTTCCTTTCTTGAGCGAAGCTTTCAGATTAGGCCAAATCAAGCACCCTCCTGTCATGGTGCATGTTTGGGAGTCCACATATATTCAAGATGTGTGAACTACACAGGACTTAGTAGTCCTAGTAAAGACTTGGGTTTTTAACCTGACATAATGAAAAGGCGTTCAAAGCCTAATTTGATATTCTTATTCAAATAATATCTATGTTTTAAAAAGATTGCTTGGCTGCCTTCTTGTAAGGCAGGAGGCATGGTTGAGGGGAGTCCACCGAGACAGCTGCAGCAATAATCCAATGGAAAGGTAATGAGAGCTGACCTTAAGGAATGTCCCCAAAGAGAGAAACGGATGAATTTCAGAGATATTTAGGCATTAATTTGAAAGCACATGGGTAAAGAAATATTGTGGGCGGGGTGCCTGGGTGGCTCAGTTGTTAAGCGTCTGCCTTTGGCTCAGGTCATGATCCCAGGGTCCTGGGATTGAGCCCCGCATCGGGCTCCCTGCTCGGCGGGAAGCCTGCTTCTCCCTATCCCACTCCCCCTGCTTGTGTTCTCTCTCTCGCTGTGTCTCTCTCTTCAAATAAATAAATAAAATCTTAAAAAAAAAAAAAAAAAGAAATATTGTAGGCATGGCAAATAGCAAAATAGGGACAATACGTGCAAGTCTTCCCAATAGAAAGTGGAGCGTTGCTTTCCTCCGTTGAATGTAAACTGGCCTTGTGACCGGCTTTGATCAATGGAACAGCAGCAAACAGAGGCTTAGAAAGCATTTGCATATTAGGGATTTCTCTCACTGAGCTTGAAACTGCACCATATGCACAAGCAGCTGGCCTGCTAGAGGATAAGAAACCATGTGGCAAGAGGCTCCAGTTGACCCAGCTGTTCCAGCCAAGGTCCTTGAAGGAGCTTAGCAAACAGCAATCAGCTCGGACATCACCAGAAGGCCATCAGGCTGAGCACAGCCCAAACTGTGGGCCAACTGATATTTGAGCTTAAATAAATGTTGTTGCCTGAACACACAAAGTCGTGGGGTGGCTTGTTACACAGTAGAGTCTAGCTGGTACTGTATGTGAAAGATAAAGAAGTCTACGAAATGAAATAAAACATTATTTTTAAAGAGATGTATAGTATATGAGGGTTCCCAAAGTATAAGCACTACCTCCTCTCATTCTTGTTTGAGTAGTTCCAATTTAACTAAATGCATCTACTTAGCAGCCCATTTAATATACATCAATTCCACTAGGATAAAAGTTTTTCTTTCAAAGGTTTATTTCCTAATTCATCTTTTATTTATTGTAATTTTCCCCCTTAATACAGGTTTTTGGCTTTTGGGTTTTTTTGTTTTTGGTTTTTGGTTTGTTTTTTGGGGGTTTTGTTTTGTTTTGTTTTGTTTTTGGTATTTTTGTATTCTTAGTTGGTGCTTAGAAAGCATTTTTAAAAATCAGATGTAAATGTCAGTGATTGAAAATATGGAAAATGCTTTCAAAATGTAAATAATATATATGACTAAGTAGCTAAGGAAAGATTTTATTGAAAAGCTTTGATGCGAGAATCCTATATGCATATTGTTATTAATTAAAAGCATCCATTTACAGATCTGAAAATTGTAATATAACTTCTTGACATGATGGAAACTTCTGAAAATGTTTGGGATACTTAATATATCTGAATGCAAGCATTGTACTAGCTTTCAAATTGGTTTTAAGATCCTAGACAAAGAGTAGAGACAATTCTGTCCTCTGAAATATATTCTTTATGGATCTAGGATAATGTCAGTCAGTTGTTACGTCTATCTGAGATGAATAAATGGTTTTCTTTTCATACATAATAAATTTTAATAGGGGAAAATATTAGACACAGAAATAAGTATAACTTAAAAGGATTTAGTTATCACTTTTGTGATAGTTAGGAAAGTTTTCTTCACCACCATGAATGCCAATCTGATTATTTTGCGACACATCTGTCAAATTGCTATTTCCTTTGTGATGTGAAGATTTTTTCAGCTTTTCATAGAAAACAAAGAACTTTGGAAAGGAATCCAAACTTCCTAACTTGTTTGTGATTTTACAACGTCTAAGATATTGACCTGGTTGATAGTTTCATGCTACCAAAATCTAATTGAAAAATCCATCAAAGATGCTGGATTTTCCTTGGTTCTTAAGGTAATACCAGCAGTGTGTAATTTGCCTCTCCATTTGAGAACTGGTTAAACTAAACAATGCATTTAATGCAAATTTCTATGATGTGATAATGCTTACCTTACCTTGCAGGGACAAGCCAACTTTCTGGTGTCACTTTATTAAAATTGGTTTTAAAATTGCTAACTGGCAGGGGCGCCTGGGTGGCTCAGTCGTTAAGCGTCTGCCTTTGGCTCAGGTCATGATCCCAGTGTCCTGGGATCGAGCCCCGCATCGGGCTGTCTGCTCAGCGGGAAGCCTACTTCTCCCTCTCCCACTCCCCCTGCTTGTGTTCCCTCTCTCGCTGTGTCTCTCTCTGTCAAATAAATAAATAAAATCTTTAAAAAAAAAAAAATTGCTAACTGGCAGAGTTAATTATATATGACGTCCGGTTACTCTGAACTAGAGAACATATTCTCGAAGTTTTTAGTATAATTCTGTTAAAAAAGTGGTCCATGAACCCACTTTCACTATATATACTTTCATTAAAAAATCATATTGTGCATTACATTAAGTTAAATAAACTTTGAATTTTGGTGGCTATCTGGTTTTGAAAACAAATGATTATGATCATTTACTAACTATACAATAGGCACTGTTACACCTTTATCATTTTATTTAATTTTATAACCTATGAGGTGGATCCTACTGTTATAGACGAGGCACAGGTTGGCTGCGTAATCTGTGTGAAGTGACACAACCAGTGAGTGGTGGCTGTGGAGCTACACGAAGGCAGGCTGACGCTTTGGTGTGACCTTCACCTTGAAAGATCATTACAGCTTATAGGAAGTGGCACTACACTGATGCCTACATTGAGCCGTCTCTGTCCCAATCAGGAGGTGAAGAAGCTAGAGGGATGACAAGTTTATTCTTTGATTCATGGTTGCACATATTTAAGGAAGACTAGAACAAAATTAGTTTCAGTCAGCATGGGGGGAGGGGAATGTGAGCTTAAATAACTTTTTCCTTTAAAAAGCGCCCGTATCTTCAGCTCAGGTCATGATCCTGGAGTCCCGGGATCGAGTCCCGCATCGGGCTCCCTGCTCAGTGGGGAGTCTGCTTCTCCCTCTGACCCTCCCCTCTCTCATGCTCTCTGTCTCATTCTCTCTCTCAAATAAATAAATAAAATAAAAAAAAATAAAAAGCGCCCGTATATTTCTCGGTTTTGACACACACTCTACCGGTCCCATCCAAGTTCAATATTCTATGATTATGTGATTCCTTTGGCTGTGGGTTTTGGTCTTATAGGAACCGTTTCAAATTACTTCAGTGGCTGTTGTGTACTAGGAAAGAGTTAGGCTCTTTATACACCGGAGACCATGTTCATTAAACTCATCCCCACCCTGTGGTGTGTTTTTATGCGCACTCCCTTTGTCTTCTGAAGGAAGTTCTGCATGTGGGAGAAGGGTGTGAATGAAAATAAAATCCTGGGCTCTGCCTGTGTGATGAATACAACCGAGACACGAAAACATCTGCTGGGTTAAAGGCACAAGCTATTGGCCGTACAAGGCCGTTGGTCAGGAAATGAAGAAAATTGTGGCTCAAACTGTGAAGCACTTTGTAAAGACTAAATATTGCTATCCACAGTGACATTTGATCAGTACCAACGACCTAAATAAAATGTACTTATTTCAAGACAATTTCCTTCTCGTTGCCTCTATTTTGATCACTGATTCTAGTTAAATAATTTTGAGCCCTCCTCTAAAAGGAATGAGCTTAATGGTGTGTAAAAAAACTTGACCTGTGATAAAAGAGGTTTCTATCTTTAATTAATCTTTTTTTCTCATCCTCTCCAAGGAAACTTTGTTTATATTTCACACCAGAAAACACTTCTGAAACTGATTTTCTTTTTAATTTTTTTTTTTTTTTTAAAGATTTTATTTATTTATTTGACAGAGAGAAACACAGCGAGAGAGGGAACACAAGCAGGGGGAGTGGGAGAGGGAGAGAAGCAGGCTTCCCGCGGAGCAGGGAGCCCGATGCGGGGCTCGATCCCAGGACCCTGGGATCATGACCTGAGCCGAAGGCAGACGCTTAACGACTGAGCCACCCAGGCGCCCCTTCTTTTTAATTTGTAACTATTGATCATCCCAACTTTCCCTTCATCTGAAGCCCTGATTAATGAAACAGAAGGTCCGAATTTCAAAAAAAAAAAACCTCTGCACCTGTTTACTTTTAGGACTTGTCAACAATATTTTTGGAAAATCAGTGAGCTATGTTTGGGTTGACAAAACACCCATGTTCCTGAAGGGTTGTCTTGTAATGTGCCATCATGGTAAATCACATTTGATTGGTGACTCAGAGTAGAACAAGTCTTATAACTCCTTGAAAGGTGGAAGGCTTAAATTTTATAAAATAAAGAAGGGATTCTGAATTTGTTTTATTTGATGCACTATTTGTATTTAAGTATAAATAAATATAGTGGAGAAACTATCATAATTGAACGAATACACGTAGCTTTAAGCATCGTAGAAGCTCTGGAAAATGTAAGCATAAAATAGATTACAGAACTGATTCTCTACTACTGATTCTCTACTTATCAGAAACAAAGAAACACTTTTTTAATAGGTCTTAAGTATTTAGGCAGAAATACTTCACTCTCATGCCTAATGTTCTATCCATCTGGAGCGATATCCACTTGTATAACACTCTTAGCTCCTGGTGCCCCAGCCTACAATTTTCCCTCCCAGGGAGGTCAAAGGGATTACCTGTATGTTGGGCATCAGCTTTTGAACACTGCTTCTCAGTGAGATGGGGGCATCTATTAGATTCTTGCAAATGGCGGCGGGGGTGGTCCCTTGTTTCTCCTTCTTTCTCCATCAGGTCCGGAGAGAGGAAATGACCTGGGGAAGTGCGTTTGCTCTGCAAATTCAACATTTCCTTTGGGTAATTTTTCAAGACCAAAGCAGCCAAATTGGAAGCTAGCTCTGCCTCGCCAAGTAACCTCCTCCAGCTTAACATTCCTAAGATGAGAGTTCCGGTCTTCATCTGCTGACTCTTTTGTCTTATTCACAATGGGTACAAACCCTAGAGAGATGAGAAGGATGCTTTTTATGACACCACTTTCACCCTCATCTTGGCATAGTTGATTCATTCCTCAGGAACACTGTGAAACAGAAGACAAGGCATATAATTTGTAGATAAAAATACATATGGAGAGACCTGGGGTAGGGTCAGGACTTTGAGCCTTGCATTTTAGTAGGAGACTTGGTGTATCTTCAGTTTGGACATTGTGCCATGGCCTACGCTGTGGAGTGTGGCTGAGACTCCACTTGGCTTTAGGATTTAGGCTTGAGCCTTATGAGAATTTCACCGTGAAAGACCACTGCAGCTTATGGTGAGGGACACTTTTTATAGGTAAGTATCAATTTCCATAGAGATAGTGGGCCTTAAGCAAAGAAGTAGGACTCCATAAAGGCACAAAACTATGCAAACATAGATGGGTCTTAAGATCCTCAGTACAGAGCTTCAGCTAAGAGGGCTGGGATAGCCTGAGAACCTGTGTAAGGATAATACAGCCCTTAGCCAACTTATAAACTCGGTTTCAAGTGATATATATATATAACTACTCATGAGCAGGCATGTGAAACCTAAACATTCTTCATGCCCAGACCAGAGCTTAGCCATCATTGGCTGTGTTTGCTATGCTGCCAGCTCCAGGTAGGAGACATAATTTACTGTTGCTTTGACCTGACTTTGGAGCCAAGAGAGAGTACAAAGAAGGAATAATCTGGGATTCATGAGACCTGGACTGACCCAAGAATCGCTTCATACTGCAAAGTCCCACACTGCCCTGGATTTATTCATTACAAAAGCTCTAACCACGGCATGAAATTTTTCAAGACACAAATAATGACTCTCTCAAATAAGAGTGGTAGATTTTATTACTAACTCGATAAAAGGAACAGAAGCTTTATAATCATTTAGTGATTTGATCCATCTTAGAGCTTTTTAGAGTTTTTTCTAGCAGCACAATCTTTACTGACCCCAAAGGTTCTGGAGGACACCCAAGGGATCAGGGCTTGGTATTAGGGCACAGGCTTCTGCCCTGAAGACAGGAGCAGGAATGCCCTGATTTATTTTTAGCATTTCACTTTCCTCCATCTAAAGTGCCTGATATTTTGACAACAAATATGTGAAAGCATCAACTGTATTTACACCTAAAAAAATCATCAGAGTTTAGGAAACAAGTTACATAATAAAATTAACAGCTTATAGCTTCCTGTTTTGGGTTTTGTTTCTAATAATTATTCTGGACCTTTTATTTAGAAAGAGACCCACAATTACATTACTGTTTCCAGACAGGTCTTGAATCTTGATTTACAGTTGAGAGGGAGGTGTGTATAACATTTGGAACTGAGTTTGTTTCTTTTGTGATGTGACTGAATTTATCCCACGTTTGCAAACAATAACTTAATTAAGTCCCCAAAGTGCCTTAGGGTGACAGAGGACAAGACTTAACGAATTTTGAGGCATTGCAGAATAACAAAAGAATTTTAAGTCATTGTTCCTCAGTTACAGGAGGGCCTTTTAGTGTATTCTGCTTTGAGGGGCTCTAACAATAGTGGTGCTATTCCAGTCCTGAGTTTCCAGTCCTGAGTTTCGTTAGCAGAGACACAAAGCCAAAAGGCACTAATGACCTGTGCCATCTGGCTTGTCAGCAGCCAGTTTTAGTGCAGTCGTTAAGAAATGTAATCATTATTTATGTATTCTGGCTCTATTATTCATTTTGATATATTTTCCCAATGTTTCCACTGATTAGTCAAGATCAAGACCCTGCCTGTGTCTTCTTGAGCGTGTCCTTTCTGTGAAGGGTTTTAAACTTAAGATAATTTTGTTATTCATTTGAGTAGCATATTCTTTTCTTAAGAAATAAGTATCTTTTTTTTGTAATTTGGTAAGTTATTTAGAAATGAGCTACTTAAAACATTTCATAAAGTCCCGCTGTTCCTAGGTTAATGTTTGTATTTAAGATTGAAGATAAGGGAAGCCTGAAGAGTCTAGAATGCTAGAGTGGCTTATTTATAATTTCTTCTTCCTAAATTGTACTCAAATTTTGGTGTGATTAGAATTGATGGCCACTTCCTTCTAGATATCTAAATGCAGCCTGAGAATGCATCCTTGTTTTCAAAATTATATTCTTATTCTCACAATTTTAGAGCTCTGATAAATCTAAATGAAAGGTAGGCAATTTTTTTAACATCACCCAGTTTGTGGGAAATAGACTGATCCAAAGACTATCATTGGCTCCTCCTAGATTTCCTTTGCTGAATCCTTTTTTTACTAAATTGCCTTTAAATCAGGGATTTCTCAAGGGGCAGGTTCACATTTCACATTTCACTATGAAGAAGTTAGAGGTACAGAGAGGATAAGCTACTTGACCAATGTCACACAGCCATTAAGTGGCAGAAGTGAGATTTGAATCGAGGTTTCATGAGATTCCAGAGTCTCTGATGTTAAAATTTCCCATACATCCTCCTGCTGAAAGTTTCTGACTTAGCAAGTGTGAGTGGGGCTGAGGAATTTGCTTTTTTGTTGTTTTTTGTTTGTTTGTTTGTGTTTTTTTAAGCAGCCCAAATGAGGTGATTTTTCTCTTCAAGAAAATTTGGGAAATTTACCCCAGTGAATAAATGTATAATGTCCATCGTGGAAATAGCCAAGATTTTAACAGTAATTCTGGTTTTGCTTAGAAATGAGAATGCATCAATGCAAACTTTAAGTTGTGTATGTTCTATTCTGGGTTCCAGCTATCTGGATTCCAGATAGCTTTCTTTCTTATGAGTAAATTGAGAAAAGTTGTTTTTCCTAACTATTCAGGAGAAGAACCTGAGACTAATAAAAATGGCCTAACAGAAATTAGGCTGTAGGTCTGAAAAAACTGGCCCTGGTTTGCTTTGTAAGAAAGTACTGAAAAAGAAAGCAGCCAAGTTTTAAGGATGGACATTTTTCCTTTGTTGAGAAGCCTTTGTGACCTGCTGGGTTGAGCCAAGAACAGGAAATGTGCAAGTCTCTGTTTTCTTCCAGGACTCTCTTTGGCCCACTGGATTTACAGGAAGTGGTGAAAAGCTGTATGGTGGCTCCGTAGGAATTGAAAGTTCTTGGGCAAATCAATCAGACCTGACTCTCCACATCAGCAAGCCAGGATAATAATATTGGCTAAACTTATTTGAATTCCATCTGGATTTACTTACTGGCAAGTGTGAAGTGTTTTCAAAATACCAAATATTATATAGGGCATCCAAGCAGCTTAAATTTCACTGGCCCTATCCTTTCCCTTCCTGTACCACCATGTACAATGCTCAGTGTGGTGGGATACAGTGAAACCCCAAGTCGCTGGGCTCCCAAGGCCTTGCCTAATACCATCCTCATGTGCTGCTCATGCCGGTCAAGACCTGCCTTTGGGCCACCTACTCTCTGTTAACCTCCAATAACAATTTTGACAGTCTGGAAAAAAATTTTGTTTTTAGACTCTATTGCTATCACAATAAAAACACATGAATACTCTGAAGGTACAAAAACTTCTAATTGTTACTGAAAATGTTTACCTTCCCTAGCATGTTTACCTTCCCCAGCAAAAATTTTGTTTTTAGACTTTATTGCTATCACAATAAAAACTTATGAATACTCTGAAGGTACAAAAACTTATAATTGTTACTGAAAATGTTTACCTTCCCTAGCATGCAAAACGTTTACCTCCCCACCCCTCACCCTCAAAGCCTAGGACTGTCAGACCACGCTAACCAACATACTTGAGAAATACAAGTGGCTCTCCTGTTTTAATTTTGTGGGCATTACAAATCACATAACTGATGTTAGATCTCTCTTTGCATGGCTGCCAGGAAACTCAGGGCTGCATATGCAGTTTACATAGGAACTTGCTACTACACATTTATTTGGATTGTATACCTCAGTCTTAGCTTTATCTCATATTTCCTACTTTGCTTTTCCTTTTGTTCTGTTTTTTTTTTCCTCATCCAATTAATAATTTAACATTGCATTATGTGTCTTCAAGTAGCCTTAAACTCTTCCTGGAATAGAAAGCCAGGTTGAAGAGGAATCTATTAAAAAATACTGCTTGGCAAATCCTTATATCCATCCTCCAGAACTCTGGATGTATAAAGTATTTTAAAACTATCTCTAGTTTTCTTACTGTGTGTATTTTTTTCACTATAGACCACAGAAAGCTTTATTTCCCTACCTTTTCTGAATATGTAGTATATCTGGGAAATGCAACTTTGTGCATCTGTAATAAATTTCCACAGATTTCATCTTCGTGGGATATCTAAAACCTTTTACGTGAACTTTCTTATGTTGATGGACTCAAAATCCATTTGATTTCTATTTTCTGGGAGCTCCAAAGCAGAAGAGCAAAGGTAAAGAAACACTGGGGGAAAAAAAAAAAAAAGGCAAGTGAATACAGGTTGAGGAAAATTCAACTTTAAGAAGTTCTCCTCCATCTCATTGCCTAATTCTCAGAGCCTATTCAGTCCTTGGAAAAATTCATAACCTGGCAAAATAAAAGCATTCATTCTCCTTCAGGCTGTAAGCCAAATCAAACCATTCTTTTTAATTACAGGTGAATAATAACACCCTTAAATTTCTTACAAATAACATCAGCCTCCTTTTGCTTTTTGACTGATGGAAGGTGATGAATGAAGACCTTTTAATTCAGCACAGCTGGATGTCTTTTGTTGCACTTCCTCTCAAATGTTGCTGTGCAGATCTGGCCTATTTTGTCAGATGTGCTGAAAACAACCTGCTTGACTGGAGGTGGAAAGAGCCTTCAAACAGAAGACATCTGTGTGATTGAATACCCTGTTGGGAAGGCAGCTGTGGCAGTCAATGTACGAGGTGGAAGATAGGCCATTTGTTTGAGAGAGAAAGAGACAGTGTGTGTGTGTGTGTGTGTGTGTGTGTGTGTGTGTGTGTGTGCGTGCAAGTGTGTTTTGATTTGATGGTTCTCCCAGGACTAGAGAAGGCCCCTCTAGTCAACTTTCGAGGCTGGTATGAAAGTGACTTTAGTATTGCTGTCAATTCTGAGGCTGCCTTGTAAAATAGAAGGCCTACTGTCTGGACCTGAAGTCTTTGTTCTCGTATAGACTTCAGAATGCCCGGCAAGCCAGGCCTTCCATGAGCAAATCAGAAAGTCTGTGAGCTGCAGACTTCCGTGACACGTAGATAAGAAGCTGACTTGCGGCAGGTTGTAGCTTACTCAGCCTCTTCCAAGAATGAATTCATAGCATTTGCCTGGGACGATGGTGAAAGAGTTCAGTGGCAACCCTTTCCCATTCCCCTTGCTTTCTGTAGGCTTGATTGAAATGAGTGATCTGTGACAGAGTGCATCTGGACCTTATCTCAGTAGTGCTGACCTGTGTCCGCAGGGACGAGTGCAGTAGCCTGTAGTAGATAGCTCAGTCGACTCCAATTTACCAGGGATATATTCTTTATGCACAAAGACCAAGTCAGTGGGCCAACAAACCAGGTTCCCAAGATAGAATAAAGCCTGGGACTATCTAATTTTTTTTTTTTTTTTTTTTGCTAGACTAGGTGCAAGGTGTTTCTTAACCACCTTGTGAGATAGGCATTATCTCCATTTTACAGATTTAAAAAAATGATAATAAAATGAGGCTTAGAAGAGGGTGGGAGAATAGTACTGTGAATTTAGGAAGTGATCAATTTAGAGATTCACACCTAGGTCTAGCTTGAAATCCTGTGTTCTTAGACTAATTTGACTTTATTATCATTTTATCAGTGCATCTAATAAAACTGAAAGAGATTATTTGAAAAAGAAACCACATATGATACTTTAAGAAATGTACAATAATTTTGTTCAAATGTTTTAAATTGTTAGATTTATTTAATATGAAAACATTATTTGCTAGATTTTTTAAAATGGTCTTTTTTTCTACTCCTTTTAAATGAAGCTAACTCAAACAATGATTACTAGATAGTATTTGCACACCAGAGAGAAAGAGGAAAAAGAACACAAATGATAGGGGAGACTCTCTTATTTGGAACTCTGGTTTCTTTCCAATTGCCTAAATTCCTCATACGGAACCACACAACATGATTAATTCACTCAACAAACTCAGTGATTGATCATCAGCTAATACGTACCTAGTATGAGCTTAGGGAGTTCAGTGCTTCAGGTCTGAATATAAAGGCTGACTTTGGAGGAACTCTGAATATGGTAAAGAAATGTCCTTAATTAGCTGAAACTCGAAGTAACTGAAGTAAGGCTTATATGTTTAAACTTTATTGCCTCAGCACTCTAGATATTTTGCAATGGATTTGTCTGTATTTTGAGGGACTGTCCTGTGCATTGTAAAGTTTTTAGCAGCATCCTTGGCTTCTATCCACTGGTTGTCAACAGCACTTCTCTCACAGTTGTGAAAATAAAAAATGTCTCTAGATATTGTGAAATATCTCCTAGGAGGCAAATTGCCCTTGGTGGAGTACAATTACTTTAAGATTTGTGACCATATAAGGAAAAAATTAAATCAATTTTGGAGATTTTATGTATATATATATATATATATATATATATATATATGTAAGCACAGAGAACATGGGGTGATAATTGAATTACACTGTTATAAGTTTCCTATATATTTTATATGAAGTAATTCATTATTGACTCTACTTAGTTTGTAATAACTTGAAGATAGACATTGTAATTCCTAGAGCAACCACTAAAAAAAAAAAGAGAGATACTGAAAAGCCAATAGAGAAATAAAAGTGGAATGCTAAAAATAATTGATTAACTCAAAAGAAGGCAGGAAAAAAGAAATGGATGAGCGATAATAACAACAACAAAACAACAATATGAGAAAAAAAATGACACAAAATGGCAGATCTAGAATTTAGGTTTAGATTTTAGGTTCACCTAACAGTGCTCTTAATGCTCTTTTTTTTTTTTTTTTTTTAAAGATTTTATTTATTTATTTGACAGAGAGAGACACAGTGAGAGAGGGAATACAAGCAGGGGGAATGGGAGAGGGAGAAGCAGGCTTCCCACGGAGCAGGGAGCCCGATCCCAGGACCCTGGGATCATGACCTGAGCCGAAGGCAGACGCTTAACGACTGAGCCACCCAGGCGCCCCTTAATGCTCTTTTGACTAAAGGGACCCCTTCTTAGTGAATAGGTAGGCTGGTGTAAGGCCAGACTCAAGAGTGGTAAGACTGCCTGACCAAAATCAAGCAGGTTACACAAATGGCCAGACAGAACTAGTTGCTCACCAGTGGCCATCGATCTATGGATCAGATCAGCGTAGCTATCCCTTAAGAGAGAGAGGAAGACACACGTAAATCGAAGACCTTCTATTCCCTGCTTCTATGAGGTCACATGGGAACCCTTCCCTCTCCATAACCTCAAACTAGAGACTGAAGTACACTAAACTGTTTAAATGTGAAGATTTTCAGATACCATTCATTTGTAAATGGAAGCTTCTCTCGTCCTTCCCATCATCTACAACTGGCTATCAGTGTGGCTGCATGGGACAGCAAGATGATGATTAGAGTAATTAAAGAGGAAAAAAGAAAGCTGCATTTCCTTTGCAAAGAAGAGTAATTATGTGTTACATTTGTGAGTCTAACATATGACAGTCTCCTTTAGGGTTAATGACATGTCACATTCCTTTAATTTGATTTGTCAAATTTAGTCTTCTTTGAGACACACTCCCCCTACTTTCCTAATTCAAAACCCACTATGCATAATCATATGAGAATCTTGAACTTGTATTATTGAAAGCCTAGGAATAGGTCTAAGTCTGTAATAGTTGGAGGTTCCCATCATTTCTCTGATTCCTTATGTTACTGAACGTGCTTCCATTATTGCTTTTCAGCCATTCCTCAAGCTGTTTGCTTTACTGAGATTCATGTAAGTTCCTCCGAGTCAAGTCATTCACTTATTTCCTGGCCTACAGATGTGCTCACAGCTACTTTCACTGCTTCTCTACCAGCCACAGTTCTTAATGACCAATCTCTACAGACACTCTGCTGCAGTCTCTTACACAGGGCCTCATGCACAATTGTGTGTTGGTCTCTGACCCACCACTACCTTCCCCCACAATACACCCCTAGTCCCTTTGTCTTTGGGGATCTCTGCCTCACTCAGGTTGGACTTCCTTCCATATACTGCTGAGTGCTGTCATCTTCGTTACCTGCTTTTATTTCTGTAACTAGAAGTTGTTAACCATTGGCTTCAGTGGTGCTATCTCAGTGTACCCAAGGATTTGGGGGAAGGGGGGTGACTGGAGGATGGTTGGAAGAAAAGCTTGACTTCTATATCAGTTAAGAATTGAGTTTGGCTTAAATAGTTAGGGCTTATTTTTTCTCACCCAGAACAAGGCTAGTATGGTAGCTTCATGATGCCTTTTGGGACTCAGCTCTTTCCATTTCTCTGTCGTCCGGACACTATCAGTGTTGTTCTCATGGTTGCAAAATGGCTGATACAACTCTAGCATCATGTCCATATTCCATGCAGAGATAAGTAAGAAGGGTGGAGGGCAAAGGATGTGTGTCAACAATTTATTCAACAAATTAATGACAAGTAAGTATTCTTTAAATCAAGAAAGCAACAGCTTTCCTGAAACCCCCACCTAGTATTCTTCTGCTTTCATGTCATTGCCCAGAATTCTGACACATGGACCATATCAGCTTGCTAGAGAGTCTGGGGAAGTAATTAGTTTTAACTGGGCACATTGCCATACTAGAAAAAAAATCCAGGTTTTACTAGAAAGAAAGAGGGAAAAATAGATGTTGGTTGACACCAAATAGTATTATCACAGTTACCTCCTAGGATGGATATAAAGAAACTAGTAAAACCATGAGAAGATAAAAATCTTCCAGGTCTGTTTTATAACAAAAAAAATAACATGTAAAAAGTGACAATGAAAAAATTTCAACCGTTTTTTCAAAATATTGTAGAAGAGTCAACTTAAGGAGGCATTTTTGACTTGGGGATAGGCACTAACTAGCACTTTTTTTTCCCTTTCTCCCCCCCTCATCCTTTTTTTCTAAAGTGATAAATGTTTACGAGTCTCTTTTCATTGCGCGGTACATTGCTCGTGAAGCTGGGCTCTGAAGCATCCTCAGCCTCTGCGGCAGGGAAGCTGGACCCGCAGCTCGTGCTCCAAGGGCGACTCTGCTTCGGTCGGAGCAGCTCCACTGTCAGGGCACTTTGGCTGAAAGAATTGGAAAATCACCAATTCAAGTCTAACTCTCCAATTGTACAGAAAAAGAAACCAGGCAAAAGTTTAGAAACTTGACTAAAGGCCCAAAAGAACATCAGAGGCCAAGCCTTGTTTTTATTTCTTTTTCTTGGTATTTCCATTTGTCATCTTCCTAACTCATCTTCAACAGGTTGTTAGTAAGTTATCATTATGATGGCTATTGAAAGCGATGGGCCTAGTAAGGGGCTTGGAATAGAAATTCCTTTCCTGAATTTTAGTCCAATTAATTGCTATACGATACACGTTCAGTAAAAAAAAAAAAAATCTTTTCACAACAGACTTTATATTTCATATTGAAGTTTTATTTATGCAAAAAAGCTCACTATGAAATAACATATACCTACATTTTACCTATTTCTCCCCAAATCCTACACATTCAAATTAAGGTGCATGCTTTATCTATGTCATGACAGATATTGCAAAACCATATTACCAGACACTGCGTTAGGCACTTGTGCCCTCTGCTCTGGGGGTTCAGAAACTTCTTTTGTGCCTGGGAGGGTACAGTACCAAGTACCTGGTCATAGAATCAGAATTTTTTTTTTTTTTTTTTTTTTTGCATTTCCACTAATTTTCTCCAGGATTTGGGGCGGAAATGTGAAGATTTTGATACAAGGCACTGTAACAATGATAGCACTGGTAGGGATATTTTCCTCTAAGAAGAAATTAATTGCATTCACTATCTTTAATCTGCACTGGCCAAAATGATTTCTGCTTAAACCATAATGATGAAGCTAGGAAGTATGACATTTTTCAACTTCCCCACCAAAATCAGTTTAAAATCTTGTTTTGAATTGATATATCTTATTATGATGAAATTCTTAAAGGTTTTAATCTATTTGACTTATGCTTTTAATTATATATTCATTTTTATAACAGCTTGCAACTGCTCAGCATTTTGTCAGGATGGCAAGCAAGAATATGTGTATCCCTTAATAACATTTATTCTGATTTCTTTGTTTATTGTTTTTAATAACTTCTTGAAAATCTTAATCAGAAAGGAGTTACAGAACAAAGAACTCCAGCCTTGACCATAACATGAGGAACTGATTTTAGCATTCTGAAAATATGCTGAGGGATGGGCCCAGCAAAAAGAGGGTGGTGCTTCAACAGACTCCCTTCTGTGAAAACAACAGCTGGATGAGCCTGTTGCCACTGGCGGGGGGAGGGGAAGAATGGAAGCAACATTTTTCTTTTTTTTAAGAGTTGGAAAGTTTTCAGTGAAATCATGATGTCATCAGGATATGTTTTGTCTGTGACTGTAATTTGCATAAGTTCCTTCCCATGGAACTATGTAAAAAACAAAGGAATGTTTCATTGCACATTCTCTGTCTATAGTGCCCATACTTTTTAGAGTCCACGAAGGAGACATCATGTATGAAGAATTTCTTTTGTAAATTGTCTCAAAAGAACTTAATGAGAAAGGAAAGAAACAGGGCACGCAAATACTACAGCTTCACATTGTACTCATAGAAAGACTGGGATTGTTTTGCATTCCTGTTCATTGACTAATATTTTAACTCTGTACTATGTATTTTCAAGAAGAGGATCCTCACTTCATTTTATATTTATGGCTTAAGATATATATTCATTTCATTATTCTTTCTGTTATAATTACCTCATGCATTTTGTCAAATTTCTGTCTCCGAAAGATTTTAATCATCCAGCAACTTTGCTTGTATTTGGGACACATATTGGGAGATTTATTTTGATCTCAAGTTAAGGAAAGTTTTGCTATGGAGCAGAGATATTCAAGTATCAAATATCTGGTAATCAAGAGCCATTGAGTTTGTAGCATTCCACACAGGAATTTCAATTCCAAAAACACTACTTGAACCTTGTGTATGTGGTTCAAGTTGGCTTGTCAGTCCCCATGTAAATCACAGAATATAAATAAAATAAAAGGGACAGGAAGTAGAGGCAGGTGAAGTGAGTGGATATCAATGTGCCAGATAGATCCGACTCTAAACTCTCTAATACTTTTGCAAATTTAACATTGAAAATATATTTCTTTTATATTTATTGATGACTTTAATCTGCGGTAACATGACTGACTAGGTTATTTGAATCAACACTCCCGCCAAAACAAGTAAAAATGCTAAGTAAAATATTTTATAAAAACATCATTGAAAGTATCAAATAACCAAAAAAATTTAAAGAAATTAATTTAAGACATCTCAAGATGTCATCTAACCAAAAGTAGGAACCTGGAGCAGGAAGACGATGACTGAAGCCTCTTCTATCCTGAAGGTCTTTGTTGAATGAGATGAACTTGACCTTCAGTCTGAGGTCTGAAGTGGGACAGAAAGGGCTGAATCCAAGGCTTTGAGTCTGCCCTAGCTGGGGAGGCCTGGAAATAGACACAGCCAAAAGCTATAATCTCAGGATAAGGGTGAAGAAGGATTACGCTATCCTCATCCCTCCTTACCCCCAGAAGAATGAAAAAACATTTGCTTCAACCCTGGGCCAAACTGGAGGGAAAAACAACTTCCTGAGAACTTGTCACCACATGTCAGCTCTCTCATGGATTTGTAGCACCAATTACTGCCTGTGTTATCATACACAACTTCAACTGTAAATTTACTTTTAAATGATTCTTTAATCATTTAAATGATTGGTAGTATTCCCAAGTACTTGGCAGAAGCAAGTGTGAAGCAACTCTTTGGAGGAATCTACCTTCATCTGAGGCTTTAAACATTGTCACAAATTAAAAAAAAAAAAAAAAAGAGTATGTCACATAATCAAAAATAATCATACACGGAAAAAAAGTTCACATGAGCAGTACAAGCAGAAAGAACAGACAATACAAAGATACCTATAAAAATCTCTCCTATTCTTGAAGCAAATATGAGAAAGAAGAGTCCTCTAAGCCTTATCCTCCTTATACCCTCTGGCAGAATATAATACAGTATTTCTCCTTTTTATCACTTTCATTGTTCACTCATTTCTTTGTTTACAAAGAAATCTTCCTGTCCTGAAGGAATAGGATCGACTTACGACCTCATTCAAAGTCCCTTTGAGGAAAACAGCGGTACAAAAGCAGGGACTGGGAGGCTTCTGAGTTTATAATACAGAAATTCAACTGAACTGTGAAATAGGAACAATTAGATTGAGCCATATAAAATTGTCATTTTCCAAGGTCAACAACTATTGGATGAACATCAGCAATTTCATATGGTTCAAACTAATATATTTGTTGAGCTAAGCTCCTGTTTCAGGGGACCCTCAATACAGGGCACCAAACACTATGGTTAAATTCTCTCACAGGTGTGATCAGTTTGTGATTGGTGGAGTGACTCTTACCCTCAACATAAGTCTTTCAAGTTTGCTCTACTTTCCCCCATTTCCTAGCTATCAAGCAGAGTGAAAGATGAGGCCCAGGGTATCTTTCCCTGAAAAGAGGTAACACAGAAGTTGAGCACATCTCATTTGCTTATATCCCAAAGACCTAAAATGAACGAACCATGGCACCTGGCTGCCCCTAATTTCAAAGTTCATGTTCTCAGTAATTCTGTCATCTTGTCTCCTCCTTTCTTGAGCTTTCAGCTCTGCTAATGTTTTGTTTGGTTAGAATCCTTTGTGTAGTAATTGCCTCCAGGGGACTACACCTTTTTAAATATTTTTGAACCTCTGCATAGTCACACATATCTTTTTTTTTTTTCTTCTGGTGAATGATGAATTCATTTCTCGCTTCCTTTATTGCAGATAAAAAGTTCAGTGATAAATGTAACATGTTTTTCCTTTGCAAATAACCACTTCTTTCTGTTTGGAAGCTTATTAAGATGACTCCCCAGAATTCAGGAATTTGAACAGCATGTATCTAGCATTAATATGTGCCTTTTCTGATGAGCCCTCCTGGAACTAGTGAAACCTTATAATTTGAAAATTCAAGTCTTTCCTCTGCTTAGAGAAATTTAAAAATGTTACTGGCTTAACAATTTCCTGCCCAACATCTGTTGCTTTTTCTCCTGGAACTCCTATTTTCCCATTTTAGGTTTCCTTGCAGGATGGGCTCGATAGCTGGGCTCTCCTAGGAACTCCTGGGTAACTGCACAGCACTCAAGAAGGTAATTCGATCAAGCTGTGTGAGGCTGTGGAGGCTGTGAACATGCATGACAAGCTGTTTCAGACCAGAGCGCAGAGGACTGTACTGTAGAAATCGTACTGTGCTTTGAGTACCTCAAGATTGATGAAGTGCGCTTGGCCCAGTGAGGAGGTCTCCAGCAGGTTTCAGACACAAATCCCTCCTACGTGCTCTAGGCTTATGTGTATACGGCAAGGCTTAAAAGAGAACAGGTATGCTCTCAGACAGTCTGGTGTGAACTTGATTCACTCAGATGCTATTAACTACAATTACGTAGGTTTTATTCTTTTTTAGAGATTTTATTTTATTTGACAGAGAGAGAGACAGCTAGAGAGGGAACACAAGCAGGGGGAGTGGCAGAGGGAGAAGCAGGCTTCCCGCCGAGCAGGGAGCCCGATGTAGTGCTCGATCCCAGGACCCTGGGATCATGACCTGAGCCGAAGGCAGACTCTTAACGACTGAGCCACCCAGGCGCCCCAGTTGTGTAGGTTTTAATAAGACCTTTGGAGACCTTTGCATCTTCCTTGGACAGCGTTGCTGATCTCCCTGCTGTGTATTCATTCAGATTCTGCTGCTGTTCTGAATCCTTTAGGATGGGCACAACTTGTTTGATATACCCAAGCAGTTTTGGCTTCCGTGCCTGATACTTCTGTCAATTATACCAGTTGTGTATATTTATCAATATATAGTAGTAGTCATGCCATCCAATTCTTGTATATTTTTCTGTATGTTTGCCATATATTTGTATTTCTCCATCTGTATTATGAGACCTCTCTTCCACCTGATCATTCAGCTCTATTACAATTGTTCTCTCTTCAGTTCACCATGTTTTTCCTTTGAAAATCATGTTGTTTCCTAAGTTCCAGAAAGATTATAATGTGTGTATGTGTGTGTGTGTGTGAATGTGTGTGTGTGCATGCATGTGCTGTCATGAACTTTTTCTATGTGTTTGTGTTATTATTTTATGGGTCGATTGTCTTCTTTTCCCTCTAACAGTTCTGTTTTGCTCTGCACCATCTTTTCTGGGTCTTGCGCTTGTTTTTCCTCGACCTGGCTCCTGTATCCCCTTAGGTGCATCACAATTGTTCTTTGCTTATTCCTTGGGCTTGGCACTGAAACCATAAGTGGCAGCATCTTGTGGGTGGTGGTAGATGTAGTACTCTTTTCTGTTGGGGGCAGGGGACATATTGGTCAGGAAGGGGTAGGTAGCCTAGATTCTGAAATTTGTTTATGCTCAGCATCACCCAAACTTTCTTCCTCAGAGGTAAACCTCTAGCTGTTTTAGTGTAAGATTGGTTACTCTCTTCAGTTTTGGAAAGTTCCATCTCTGTTACTTCTTTGATTAAGCCCCCCTACCCTTTGTTCTTTTCCCTCTTTCAGGAACTCTTAACTGTTAGACTTCAGATCTCCTGACCTGAGTTCTCTTAGGTTTGCTCTTTGGCACTGTTTTTGTGCTTTGTTTTAAGGGGGTTCCTCAAATGTATCTCCTAGCCCTTGGGTTTACTTTTATAGCTTGACAGTTGTAGTTGTAATTTCCATTATCTCCATTTATCCTACTCTTTTTTATAGTGACCTGCTCTTGTCTTATGAATTCATAACCAAAATAAATAAAGTATACTACAAATAATGATACATAAAATCAAGGACTGGTATGGTTTGAGAGTTGGGACTGAGCTTCCTTGGGAAAATGACATTTGAGTGGAAATCTAAACAATGCTAAGAAATTATGTGTAACAATTACCTAGTCAGGGAAGGTGGGGTAAGAGTATTCCAGAAATAGGACTGTGGATTGAAGACTCTGTCCATTCAATGAATTCTGTACTAACCAACATATGATTTCAGCTCAGCACAAAGCTTTTAGTAACACATAGGGTTGAAATGCAGCACTGTCATCCCTAGTGTCTAAGTGTTTTTTAGTTATAATTTTATATACCACATTGATACTAGAGTTATTTAGGAACTATTTTCAAGTTTATACATGTTTACCTTTTTTATTGTTACTATTTTATGTATAACTTTAATTTTTTCCTGTATTATTTGAAAAAATATACAGATATACTTAGCATTTTTGGATTGATTGAGGTTTTCCTTTTCTCCTATGCCAAATAGCATTGGGAAATGTACCAGGGGAACTCAGTAAATATTTATTCAATTTGGAGTGTACTAAGACCTATGCATATCTATTATTAAGCAACCAGATTCAGATTATATACAGATCTATATTTTCATTGATTTTGGACCTACTTAAATAATAAAAGACTTAAATACCTATTAAAGCCCCCACTACGATATTTGCAGGTTTATCTCTTTTTTTAAAACAGTTTTGACTTTGTATATCTTTATAAACTATTATTCTGCTTATAAATTTTCATGGCTGTTATCTTTTCTTACCAGTATCAGATAATCTTTTTATCCTGTTTATATATATATGTTTTTTTAACTTTGAAATCCTTTTTGTCTGAATGGATTTTACAACATTTCATTTTGCCTAATAAATCTTTCTCTGGCTTGTACTTTTAACTACTTTCCATAACTTCTAAGCAATTTGTGGGATAAAAATTAGGGTTAGAGGTTTTTTTCCCACGTGACTTGAGAAACTTTGTTATTTTAAATCCAGATTAATACACTAAACTATTAAATTTGAAATTATATATTTTCTCTTTTAAGAACACTTTTTAAAACTGTGCCTTTAATTTTGTAGTTAATTGTAGATTTACAATTGTTTAGATTTACCTGTATTGTTAACTCTTCTCAATTATATTATGTCATCCATATTTTTCGGTTCTTAATTTGTATTCATTTCTAGGTCCTCATATTTTAAAAGACCACCTGTGTTCTATATTTTGTGACTCTTTGCATGTATGTTGCCTACAAATACAAAGGACACATTGGTTATTGACTTTTTCTCTCAAAACTATGTAGTCATTGCTCCATTTGTTTTCAAATGTTTTGTGTTTTACAGAAGATATCTGAGACAGGCCAATATTTTTCCTTTATAATTAATGTACCAGCTCTGCCTGGATGCTTTTCATGCCTTTATGTATAGTCATCAAAAATGTGACTGAGTTATATCTAGGTATAAATATATTTTCTTGGAGTTCATGGTAAGCTGTTTCAATATTACATGCATAAAAAAGAAAACTATAGGGTGCCTGGGTGGCTCAGTCAGTTGAGCAGCTGTCTTCGGCTCAGCTCATGATCCCAGGGTCCTGGCATCGAGTCCCACATCCGGCTCCCTGCTCAGCGGGGAGCCTGCTTCTCCCTCTCCCTCTGCCCCTCCTCCCTGCTCATACTCTCTCTCTCTCACATATAAATAAATGAAATCTTTAAAAAAAAAGAAAACTATATGTGTATACATATATAGATAGATATACATGTATACACACACACATGCACACATGCACTTTTTTTTTCTCTGTTATATAGTTCTGGAACAGTGTAATGAGTACCTACTTAACCATTCTAAGGCTAAATTTCCTTTCTCTGAATGGGATTCATATAAACTAACTCAGATGGTAATTCAGTTGAAGTATTTAGCAGAGTGCCTGGCACATAGTAAGAGCACATATCAAAAGAGAATATTTGGTAGCTCAGTCGTGAAGCGTCCGCCTTCCACTCAGGTCATGATCCCAGGGTTCTGGGATCGAGCCCCGCATCGGGCTCCCTGCTCGGCGGGAAGCCTGCTTCTCTCTCTCCCACTCCCCCTGCTCGTGTTCCTTCTCTCGCTGTCTCTCTCTGTCAAATAAATAAATAAAATCTTAAAAAAAATAAAAATAAAATAAAAAAAGAATACTTCTCAGTTCAGATAAGCTTTAATTATTTTTTATTCTTTCCATTCAAATTATGCTCATTTCTCCATTCAAAAGGGGCTAGAATTATTAGTTTTCTCTCCATTTTTCGGTGCTTTGGGTATATCATTGATCTCAGTTTTTTTTTCCTCTTGTCTTTTCTTAATGTCCTGGCAAACTATCTCAAATTTGCCTTCATGCATTTGTGGGAAATGTTTCACAGAAGACAGTTTGAGAAACAGAAATCTAGAGCATGCTTGCTCCATTGAGGTGAAATCTGCTTCCTTGCCTCTCCTGCCCGCCCTGATTCTCTGATACTCTGAATTTAAAAACACCTGAAAAACTAGATTGTGTAACATATTCTGTTACCAATGCTATTTCCTTTTTTTTTTTTTTTTAAGATTTTATTTATTTATTTGAGAGAGAGCACAAGCAGGGGGAGCTGCAGAGGGAGAAGCAGGCTCCCCGCTGAGCAGGGAGCCTGATGCGATGCCTAGGCCAAAGGCAGATGCTTAAGCCACTGAGCCACCCAGGCACCCCAGCAATGCTATTTCTAAGTCTACTTGCAGAGAAGTGTTTTATTTATGGTCTGAAGGTGTTACCCCACTTGGGTCCACCGTGAGAACCTGATGTCTGTGCCAGGGGAGCCGTGTTCTCGTGAGGCTGCGTCACATCTCCTTTGTTGCTGTTGGTGGGCAGAACTGTGGGTGCACTAAACTCCTTTGTATTTGCTGGAGCCATCGATGCTTAGAAACCATGTTATTTTCTATGCAGAAGCGAAGGAAAATGTCTCTCCGCAATTGGAAATATGTCCTATCTATTCTATACAAGCATCACATGATTTCTCAGTGTTTCACAAGCGTTTCAGAGAAACCGCCATTTATGTTTGGATCTCTGTTTTTACACATAGGCTATCCTTTAGCTAACTAAGATTTAGATATAAGTTCATGGGATAGACAGGATATACTCAGGCTTGGCCTCCTCTGACCACTGAGAGATCAGCCACACTGGCCCAGGAGCCTGATTTTTTTTCTTCTTTTAGGAGGAACTCTTTCTGTAAAGATCTTTTGGCTGTACATGCAAAAGGATTCCAAGGGGCTCTGCTTCACCAAATGTTTAGGCAGACCCATCTTCTTGATCCCACTTGCTCCTCGGCAGCGGCATATGTTTTATTTTTCCAATCAGCGTTTATGGAAGTTTTCTCCCTTGTGGAAAACACCAGTAAAAAGCCTTCACAATAGATTAACACCACAATCCTACAAGCTCTTAAATGAATAAAGAAGAACATTCAAAAAGTGAAGTGACTTTTCTAGTGTTATATAGTCGGTAGTAACTGCTTTGGGACCCGAATCTAAGTTTTTTAACTCTAAATTTCACTTTTTTTTTTTGTTTTTAATTACAAACCACACTGCTGCTTTACTTCTTATCTGTTGGCTAATAATCTACCTAATCGAAATAATTCATACCTTACCCAAACAATACTCTGAAAACTAGAATGCTATAAAAACTGATACCCTTTTCTGGACCAAATGAATAAAATCCATACATTCACGGCTTAGACTTTAAAAATTAACAAGAGAGCTTCAAGACAAATGATTAAGCTACAATGACATTTCTAAAAGAAAGGCTGCAAGTGTTGACAATAAAACTGTAGTGACAAAATGACTACTCTTATGACAGGAAGGTCTTTGAAAATTCAGCAAAAGTGAAGGGTTTATGAGCGCTGCAAGTCCACTTATTAGAAGATTGCTCACAGCAATATGTGTGATGGAGAATTTAGGGTAGATGCAGTTGCATTCAGTGAAGGACTTGTTTCTTTGGCTCACTGTTGTTTTTATGATAAATGTCTCATGCTATTCACTCACTGAATATTTTAAACAGTATTTTACTGACCCATAATCCTTCTCCATTCAGCCGTGTTTTAAGATACTTGAAAGGAAGTGACAACACAAATCTCATTCCTACAAGACAGTAGCTGAATATGCTTCGCATTCTTTCCTTTCTGTGCGTAAAATTTCTTAGGTAAATACAACTCCGAGGAAATGGGTGCATCAAAAGGGCCTAATTCTGCTGGTTCAGGGCCTTTTGCAAAGGAGGGTTGCTCTCTTTGAAAACAGAATGTGTGGAAGACAAGAAGACTTAGGCCAGGCCACCTGCTGGGTGGACACAGAGGGCAAAGCCTGAGAGTTTCCCATTGCCACTGGCAACCAGGAAAAGCATTTTTCTACACAACTGCCCTTCCTTTGTTACAAGAGTTGAAATGGTGGTACACCCTGCTTTCAATAACAACCAAGGCTCGAAAAGCATACCTACCCTTCCAATCAGAGATTCTGTACCTAGGAATCTATGTTTCAAAAAAAAAAAAATGTATAAGGATGTAATGTATAGCATGATGAATATAATTAATAATACTGTATTGACTATTTGAAAGTTGCTAAGAGAGTGAAACCTAAAAGTCCTTATCCTAAGAAAAAAAATTTTTTTGTAACTATGCTTGGTGATGGTTAACTAGACTAATTGAGGCGATCATTTTGCAGTATATACAAATTTGAACATTATGTTGTACACCTGGAACTAATATAATGCTATATGTCAATTATACCTCAAGAATTTTTTTTAAAAGATGAAAATGAAAAAAAGAGATTTCCAAAATATAATAGCCAAGATTTTGAGATATATAAGGAATTGCAATGAGAGGCTAGTTTATCAATGTTGACTATTTAAACACACATCCAAGTCCCTGACTACAACATTTTTATGCCATAGATCATCTATATATGAGAAGTGTCAAGGGTTTATCCAAGGTAAAGATTAATTACAAGACAGGAATCTAAACCCCAAAACAGAGAACCAATTTTTAGATTTACCCTAACAGCCAGTTTTCCCTTACAAATTCCAAATGTATTTTCCATTTTGATGGGCATATTAGTTTACTAGGGCTGTTGTAATACAATGCCACAGACTGGGTGGCTTAAAGAATAGGAATTTATTTTCTCACAGTTCTGGAGGCAGGAAGTCTAAGAAGAAGGTGTCAGCACATTTGTTTTATCCTGAGGACTCTCTCCTTAGCTTGCAGATGGTCTTCTCCCCGTGTCTGCACATGGTCTTTCTTGTGTGCATGCACATCTTTGGTTCTTTCTCTCTTCATATAAGGTCACCAGTCATATTGGGTTAAGGACCCACCCTTATGACCTCATCCAACACCAGTTACCTGCTTCAAGGTCCTATCTCCAAATACAGTCACTTTAGGAAGTAGGGTTTCAACACATGAATTTGGGGAGGACCAAGTTCAGCAGTGAACTATTTTTGTTTTGTATCAAAAGAGAGAAATCTCATGTGCTGAGAAAATTTATTTAGAGAGTATTTTTGCTAGGGGATATTCTACTTAGTGTTTCAGCCAAATGAAAGCCCTGGAGGATGGTGCCTACTGACTGAGAGTTGCAACTGTGCTTTTCCTCCCATCGTTCTCTCTGTGTAAATAACACTAGAAGAGATCCAGTGACACTTAGCATTTCCATTTGTGGAGTTTGCCCTTGAAAAAAGTACATTGCCTCACCTCGCAGATAATAATTTTGAATCTTGCAGCTTTATTTCTGTTGTTAGGTTTTGGTGGCTTAAATGCATATATTGCATTATAAAAATATTTTCTGGTCTGTGGCATCCAGTCTGTAAAATGATCCCCAATTATTTCTGCCTCCTTGTTCCCTCCTTGAGTAATCCTCTTCCATATTGAATTGGGTTTGCTCCTGTGTGACCCATAAAATACAGTGAAAGTGATGGGTATGATTTCTGAAATTTGGCCATAAAATTCACTACAGCTTCTGCCCTCACTTCTTGGACTGCTTGTTCTTAGGGAAGGTAGCCACCATGCCCCCAGCCATACATATTCAGACAGGTAATGGAGTGGAGGAATGGGGCCACTGGCAAACAACCAGCACTAATTATCCGCTCTGAGAGTAAGCCACTTCGGAAATGAAGCTTCCAGCCCCAGACGAGTTTAGAGAAGACTGCTGTTCCAACTGACATCTGACTTCAATAGCATGAGATGCCCAAGCAAGAACCCTTCAGCCAAGTTCTTTACAAATCCCTGACCTGCCAAATCTGTGAGCATAATAAATGATTGTTTGTTGCCACTAAGTTTGGAATAATTTTCTGCATGCCATTAGACAACTGAACAGGTGTGATATTATCAGTATAATTTAACTTCATGATTTTTTAAAGCTATCATTATTTTACTAATTTTAAATTCATTAAATGTCAATTTTCTCTTTTAAAGGATTGAGTTTATTATACCCTGAGTATTTCCCCCATATTTTAGTTTTCAACATGTCTAAAAATATTCTTTTCTCCCTTTTCTTTTCCCCTTCTTAGTCCCTTCCATTTTCTCCTTCCTTTCCTGTTGCTCTCGCTCCCTCCTTTACGATTTCTTTCCTCTGTTCTACAGACATTGATTTAATACCTACGATAAAGATTGGACACAAATTCTTTGCAACTCCTCATATCGAGAGATGGAGTCTATTTCCCCACATCTAGAAATCTGGGCTGACCTTATGGTTTGCTTTGACAGATAGAATGCAGCAGAATTGATGTGCCATCTGGGTCTATGCTTTGAGAGACCCTGAATCTTCTATTTTTGCTTTCTTGCCACTTTGAGCTCAAAGGTCTTTGAGGTCTCTTTCTGCTGGGGAGGAAGCCTAGGTTAGCCTCTTGGAGGATGGATTTGGGAGACAGACAGCCTGCATTTTAGTTGTAAATTATCAAACCATAAGAAGCACATTAGGACCAGAGATCTCAAAATTGGAGCTAACTGCAGTAACTGGAAAGACCTCAGGCTTGTTTCTAGGTCACAAAGTGGGTATGTCACATGAATGAAAAGAACATGAATGTCTTTCGGATAGCCAAAGAGGCAGATTTTGTCAACGATTAGTTCTGTGCTAGTAAATCCATTCTTGTCACCCTCCTCCTCTCACTTTTTAGCTGGCCCATAGAGCCATCCCTGCTCACACTACTAGACCCACCAACATCCAGACAACCCATAGAGACTGCAGCCTCATCAATAACCTCATGAGTTAGTCAGGAAAGACTTAAAAAAGAACTGCCCAGCTGAGCCCATGGCACCATGGGCAAATAGAATTGTTGATTATTTGAAACCACCATATTTTGGGAGGATCTGCTATGCACTGATAGAAATATAGAAGAGAATACATAGAATAAAAAACATAATAGAGGAGCCAACCTGGCTCAGTCCATAGAGTATGCGACTCTTGATTTTGGGGTCTTGAGTTCGAGCCCCATGTTGAGGGTAGAGATTACTTAAAAAAGTAAAACAGAATCTTAAAAAAAAAAGAAAGAAAGAAAAAGAAAGTAGAATAGAATAGGGACTATTTTTTCTTCACATTATAGGTTGTATTGAAATTATTTGTGAAGATACATTATCTAGGAAGTTCATTTCAGGTTAGAAAGGTATTACAATGTATTGGTTACTAAAAGAGAATTGTTATTAAAACAATGAGTTAATTAAGCCTCACAGAGTTGAAATATATGCTGATTTAAGTAAAATGACAACCTAACTGCTTGCGGCATTTATCTCCATGATCATTTGAAACAAGATCATCTTTTATAAAAAAACAAAGACAGAATTCCTGTAAAACAACAAAAATAGCCATGTGTTTTAATGTGCACTCTGTTTGGGGCACTCTGCTTTACACACATTATCTCAAGTAATTCTTACCCCAACACCGTTACAGGTTTGTGACACTGAGTTACAAATCAAAAGACTCAAGTGTAAGTCCTGATTCAGTAACTGTCTATTATTTGGGAGAGTCACCTTTTGTTTAAGTCTCAATTTTCTGATTAACAAAATGGTAGAAAACAATAAATGTAATGAATAAGAGGAAAACAATAAATGTAGATTGACATGAGACTATTATTTATTATTATTAAATAAATAATAAATTATTATAATTAATTATTAAATATAATAATTTATTATTATAGTAAATAATCTATAAAGATCTAATTTAGGATTCTGGTTGAGTAGATTACCACATTGGATACTAATAAGTAATTGTAGAAATGATAAAATATTCAGCATAAAGAGCTATGTAAAAGCAATAGAAAAGAAAATAGTGTACATAATATTTAAATTTTTATTATATAAAAATATTCAAACAGATTTTTATTCTTCAGTTTAAAGAAGACTAGCAAGAAAATATTCATCCTCTGTAAGAATCCTGTCAAGTCAGAGAATAGACTATAATGACACAAAATTTTCTATTTATAAATTTTGAAAGTTTGTGTTCATGACAGAAGTATTAGGTCTGGAAATTGGTGAAAAGTGAAAAATTCATTTATAAAGAGTATTTATTTAATTTAGAAATATTTTTTATGGTACAAACACCCCCAAACTAAAATTTCTTATAGTTGTATGTTATTTGTGTGTGCATAAACACATATATACAGATATATGCATGCACATAATAATGGAAAGTCATATGACAAAATATTCATAGTAACTATTTTGGATTGTAGGAATATGTATGATTTACTTATGCCTTTTAATTTTTCTTCAGAATACATTTTTTTTAATTTAAAAAGGAAAACATGGTTTATTAAAATCAAAGCAAAGAAGCTATAATTTTTTTTCTATTTTATTTAAGTATAAAAACCTAAGTATAGAAAAATGTTGGGAAAAAAAATCTTAAAAATCCAATAATTGGGAAATGATTTAATAAATTTTGATAAAATTTTGTAAAACTTGGTGCAACCATTAACGTGATAATAATTAAAATGCTGATCATATAATTTAAGTGAAAAATGATGAATACACCATTATAAACATGTCATGATTTTAATTTTATAAAAATTCTGTTCACATTACCTTCAGTTGTGTGCATTATCTAGAATGTACATGAATATTTTCTTTAATGATTTTTAGTGTTTCTGAATATCTATTTTAGAAATATGACTCTGTATTAACCCCAGGTATTTTTTCTTATTTTCTCTGAGAAAGAGTCATCTTCCTACTTATTTCAGACTCTGCAGCAACTATTCAAAATCTGCTTGGATTTTCACCTGTGTACAATGCTATGAACATAGTGTTCATTTATATTGCCTTACAATGAATATAAAGATAAGACTGAATAGCCTAGAGGGGAGGAGCAAGATGGCAGAGGAGTAGGAGACCTAAATTTCATCTGGTGCCAGGAATTCATCTAGACAGGGATCAAACCATTCTGAACACCTACGAACTCAACAGATTGAAGAAAAGAATAGCAGCAACTCTCTGAACAGAAAAGCAACCACTTACTGGAAGGTAGGACGTGTGGAGAAGTGAAGCCCAGGCGATATTCGGGAGGATAGATGGCAGGGGAGGGGGCCTCCCTCAGCAGGCTACCGACAAGTGATAGAGCCGCGGAGCACAAAATCGGAACTTTTAGAAGTCTGCTCTGCTGAGGGACATTGCTCCAGTGGCTAAGTGGGGGGTGGAACCCTTGTAGGACAGTGTGGTCTCAGGACCCTCAGGGTCACAGACTGGGGGTGCTTGAGTGCAGCAGAGCTCCCAGGTATCGAGCGGGGAAGCCGGCTGCAGAGACGGAGCCGAGGCGCGGGCTCTCAGCTTGGGTTGCCATAAACTGTGATCCGTGGCACAGTCGGGCCACTGCTCCTCCAGCAGGGACCCAACAAGTGGCAGATCCGGGGAGACTCCCCTTCCTCCCCCGGGAGGAGTGGTGCAGGAGCATACCGCACGGATCTGCTGGGTTTGGACTAAAGGGGGTCGTGTGCCAGAGATAGAAACGATTGGTCACAGACCTGGTGAGCATGGAGTGTGGCCGGAGATGGGGAGATGGGAGTGATTGACTGCTTTTCTCTGGGGGCTCACTGAAGAGGGGGGCCCCAGGTTCTCTGCTTCTCCTGGACGGAGATTGGGAGCCCGTCATTTTCACTCTCGTCCTCCAAAGCTGTAGGGTAAGCTTGCAGGGAACAAAAGCTCCTGAGAGCAAATGCCAGCAGATTACTTAGCCCACCCCTGGCAAGGGCGGGGCAATTCTGCCTCTGGAAAAGACATTTGAGAACCACTGCAACAGGCCCCACCCTCAGAAGATCAGCAAGAACAGCCAGCCAAGACCAAGTTTACCTATCAATGAGAATTGCAAAACTCCAGAGCTAGGGGAATACAGCACATAGAATTCATGGCTTTTTTCCCCATGATTCTTTAGTCTTTCAAAGTTAATTTTTTTAATTTTTTTCTTTTTTTTTTAATTTTTCTTTTTCCCTCTTTCAACCAACATCTTATCAATCCCTTTTTTTAAAATCTTTTTTATTTTTCATTTTTAGAGTCATATTCTATCCCTTCATTGTAGTTAACCTTATTTTTGGTATATATATATATAAGTTGTTCTCTCTTTAAAAAATTTTGGGATACAGTTTCTTCTAAGAGAACAAAATATACCCTAAATCTCTAGTGTATGGCTTTGTTCTAGTCTCCTGCCTGATCACATTCTCTCCCTTTTTTTGTTTGTTTGTTTGTTTTTTTAATTTCTCTTCTTTTTTTTTTCAACCAACTTCTTATCAATTTCTTTTATAAAATCTTTTATAATTTCATCTTTACAGTCATATTCCATCCCTTCATTGTATTTACCATTATTTTTGTACATATATAAGTTTTTCTTTCTTTAAAATTTTGGGAGGCAGTTTCTTCTAACAGACCAAAATACACCCAAAATCTAGTGTTTGGCACTGATTTATTCACCAGCCTGATCATATTTGGTCATATTCTTTTTCTTTTTTTTCTTTTTCTGTTTTCTTTCTTTCCCGTTCTTTTCCCCTGGTTTCAGGTCTCTTCTGATTTGTTTAGTGTATATTTTTCTGGGGTCATTGTTACCCTGTTAGCATTTTGTTCTCTCATTCATCTATTCTCCTCTGGACAAAATGACAAGATGGACAAACTCACCTCAAAAAAACAAAAAAAACCAAGAGACAGTACCAATAGCCGGGAACCTAGTAAATACAGACATTAGCAAGATGTTGTAACTAGAGTTCAGAATGATAATTATAAAGATACTAGCTGATCTTGAAAAAAGCATGGAAGACACTAGAGAAACCCTGTCTGGAGAAATTAAAGAACTAAAATCTAACCAAGTCAAAATCAAAAAGGCTATTAATGAGGTGCAATAAAAAATCGCGGCTCTAACTGCTAGGATAAATGAGGCAGAAAAGAGAATTAGTGATATAGAAGACCAAATGATGGAAAATAAAAAAGCTGAGAAAAAGAGAGATAAACAAGTACTGGATCACGAGGGAAGAATTCTAGAGATAAGTGATACCATAAGATGAAACAATATCAGAATAATTGGGATCCCAGAAGAAGAAGAGAGAGAGGGGCAGAAGGTATATTGGAGCAAATTATAGCAGAGAACTTCCCTAATTTGGGGAAGGAAACGGGCATCAAAATCCAGGAAGCACAGAGAACCACCCTCAAAATCAATAAAAATAGGTCAACACCCCAACATCTAATAGTAAAATTTACAAGTATCAGAGACAAAGAGAAAATCCTGAAAGTAGCTCGGGACAAGAGGTCTGTAACCTACAATAGTAGAAACATTAGATTGCCAACAGACCTAACCACAGAGACCTGGTAGGCCAGAAAGGACTGGCATGATATATTCAGAACACTAAATGAGAAAAATATGCAGCCAAGAATACTATATCCAGCTAGGATGTCATTGAAAATAGGAGGAGAGATAAAAAGCTTCCAGGACAAACAATAACTAGAAGAATTTGCAAACACGAAACCAACCCTACAAGAAATATTGAAAGGGGTCCTCTAAGCAAAGAGAGAGCCTAAAAGTAACATAGACCAGAAAGGAATAGAGACAATGTACAGTAACAGTCACCTTACAGGCAATACAATGGCACTAAATTCATATCTTTCAATAGTTACCCTGAATGTAAATGGGCTAAATGCCCCGATCAAAAGACACAGGCTATCAGATTGGATAAAAAAACAAGACCCATCAATATGCTGTCTGCCAGACACTCATTTTAGACCCAAAGACACCCTGAGATTGAAAGTGAGGGGGTGGAAAACCATTTACCATGCTAATGGACACCAAAAGAAAGCTGGGGTGGCAATCCTTATATCAGACAAATTAGATTGTAAACCAAAGACTATAATAAGAGATGAGGATGGACACTATATCCTACTTAAAGGGTCTATTCAACAAGAAGATCTAACAATTCTAAATATCTATACTCCTAACATGAGGAACAGCCACTTATGTAAGCCAATTAATAACAAAATCAAAGAACACATCAACAACAATACAATAATAGTGGGGGACTTTAACACCCCCCTCACTGAAATGGACAGATCATCTAAGCAAAAGATCAACAAGGAAATAAAGACTTTAAATGACACACTGGACCAAATGGACTTCACAGATATATTCAGAACATTCCATCCCAAAGCAACAGAATACACATTCTTCTCTAGTGCCCATGGAATATTCTCCAGAATAGATCACATCTTAGGTCACAAATCAGATCTCAACTGGTACCAAAAGACTGGGATCATTCCCTGCATATCTTTGGACAACAATGCTTTGAAACTAGAAGTCAATCAGAAGAGGAAAGTTGGAAAGAACTCAAATACATGGAGGCTAAAGAGCATCCTACTAAAGAATGAATGGGTAAACCAGGAAATTAAAGAAGAATTTAAAAAAATTCATGGAAAGAAATGAAAATGAAAACACAACTGTTCAAAATCTTTGGGATGCAGCAAAGGCAGTCCGAAGAGGAAAGTATATAGCAATACAAGCCTTTCTCAAGAAACAAGAAAGGTCTCAAATACACAACCTAACCCTACACCTAAAGGAGCTGGAGAAAGAACAGCAAATAAAGCCTAAACCCAGCAGGAGAAGAGAAATAATAAAGATCAGAGCAGAAATCAATGAAATAGAAACCAAAAGAGCAGTAGAACAGATCAACGAAACTAGGAGCTGGTTCTTTGAAAGAATTAATAAGATTGATAAACCCCTGGCCAGACTTACCAAAAAGAAAAGAGAAATGACCCAAATAAATAAAATCATGAATGAAAGAGGAGAGATCACAACCAACACCAAAGAAATACAAACAATTATAAGAACATATTATGAGCAACTATATGCCACCAAATTAGATAATCTGGAAGAAATGGATGCATTCCTAGAGATGTATAAGCTACCAAAACTGAACCAGGAAGAAATAGAAAACCTGAACAGACCCATAACCACTAAGGAAATTAAAGCAGTTATCAAAAACTCTGAACAAACAAGAGCCCAGGGCCAGATGGCTTCCCAGGGGAATTCTACCAAACATTTGAAGAGGAATTAATACCTATTCTTCTGAAACTGTTCCAAAAACTAGAAATGGAAGGAAAACTTCTGAACTCGTTTTATGAGGCCACCGTTACCTTGATCCCAAAACCAGACAAAGACCCCATCAAAAAGGAGAATTACAGACCAATATCCTTGATGAACATGCATGCAAAAATTCTCACCAAAATACCAGCCAATAGGATCCAACAGTACATTAAAAGGATTATTCACCACGACCAAGTGGGATTTATTCCTGGGCCTCAAGGTTGGTTCAACATCTGCATATCAATCAATGTGATACAATACATTAATAAAAGAAAGGACAAGAACCATATGATCCTCTCAATAGATGCAGAAAAAGCATTTGACAAAGTACAGCATCCTTTCTTGATTAAAATCTTCAGAGTGTAGGGATAGAGAGCACACACTTCAATATCATAAAAGCCATCTATAAATAACCCACAGCGACTATCATTCTCAATGGGGAAAAACTGAGAGCTTTCCCCCTAAGGTCAGGAACACAGCAGGGATGTCCACTATCACCACTGCTATTCAACATAGTGCTAGAAGTCCTAGCCACAGCGATCAGACAACAAAAAGAAATAAAAGAAGAAGTCAAACTCTCACTCTTTGCAGATGATATGATACTTTATGTCGAAAACCCAAAAGACTCCACCCCAAAACTGCTAGAACTCATAGAAGAATTCAGTAAAGAGGCAGAATATAAAATCAATGCACAGAAATCAGTTGCATTTCTATACATCAAGAACAAGACAGAAGAAAGAGAAATTAAGGAGTCAATCCCATTTACAATTGCACCCAAAACCATAAGATACCTAGGAATAAATCTAAGCAAAGAGGCAAAGAATCTGTACTCAGAAAACTATAAAATACTCATGAAAGAAATTGAGGAAGACACAAAGAAATGGAAAAACGTTCCATGCTCATGGATTGGAAGAACAGATATTGTGAAGATGTCAATGCTACCTAGAGCAATCTACACATTTAATGCAATCCTTATCAAAATACCATCAACGTTTTTCAAAGAAATGGAACAAATACTCCGAAATTTGTATCGAACCAGAAAGGACCCCGGATAGCCAGAGGAATGTTGAAAAAGAAAAGCAAAGCCAGTGGCATCACAATTCCGGACTTTCAGCTCTACTACAAAGCTGTCATCACCAAGACAGTATGGTACTGGCACAAAAACAGACACATAGATCAATGGAACAGAATAGAGAGCCTAAAAATAGACCCTCAACTCTATGGTCAGCTAATCTTAGACAAAGCAGGAAAGAATGTCCAATGGAAAAAAGACAGTCTCTTCAACAAATGGTGTTGGGAAAATTGGACAGCCACATGCAGAAGACTCAAACTGGACCACTTTCTTACACCACACAGAAAAATAGACTCAAAATGGATGAAAGACCTAAATGTGAGACAGGAGTCCATCAAAATCCTAAAGGAGAACACAGGCAGCAACCTCTTCAACCTCAGCCACAGCAACTTCTTCCTAGAAACATCGCCGAAGGCAAAGGAAGCAAGGGCAAAAATGAATAATTGGGACTTAATCAAGATAAAAAGCTTTTGCACAGCAAAGAAAACAGTCAACAAAACCAAAAGACAACTGACAGAATGGGAGAGGATATTTGCAAATGACACATCAGATAAAGGGCTAGTATCTAAAGTCTATAAAGAACTTATCAAGCTCAAGACCCAAAGAACAAATAATCTAATCAAGAAATGGGCAGAAGACATGAACAGACATTTTTCCAAAGAAGACATCCAGATGGCCAACAGACACATGAAAAAGTGCTCAACATCGCTTGGCATCAGGGAAATCCAAATCAAAACCTCAATGAGATACCACCTCACACCAGTCAGAATGGCTAAATTTAACAAGTCAGGAACCGACAGATGTTGGCAGGGATGCTGAGAAAGGGGAACCCTCCTACACTGTTGGTGGGAATGCAAGCTGGTGCAGCCACTCTGGAAAACAGTATGGAGGTTTCTCAAAAAGTTGAAAATAGAGCTATCCAATGACCCAGCAATTGCACTACTGGGTATTTACCCCAAAGATACAAATGTAGGGATCCAAAGGGGTACATGCACCCCAATGTTTATAGTAGCAATGTCCACAATAGCCAAACTATGGAAAGAGCCAAGATGTCCATCAACAGATGAATGGATAAAGAAGATGTGGTATATATGTACAATGGAATATCATGCAGCCATCAAAAAACCCGAAATCTTGCCATTTGCAGCAATGTGGATGGAACTAGAGGGTATTATGCTAAGCGACGTAAGTCAATCAGGGAAAGACGTGTATCATATGATCTCACTGATACAAGGAGTTCTTAATCTCAGGAAACAAACTGAGGGTTGCTGGAGTGGTGGGGAGTGGGAGGGCTGGGGGGCTGGGTGATAGACTTTGGGGAGGGTATGTGCTATGGTGAGAGCTGTGAATTGTGTAAGACTGATGAATCACAGACCTGTACCTCTGAAACAAATAATACATTATATGTTAAAAAAAAAAAAAAGATAGTAAGAAGAGAATAATGAAGAAGGGGAGTCGGAGGGGAAGATGAACCATGAGAGATATGGACTCTGAGAAACAAACTGAGGGTTCTGGGGGTGGGGTGGGGGGATGAGTTAGCCTGGTGATGTTTATTAAGGAGGGTACGTATTGAATGGAGCACTGGGTGTTATACGTAAGCAATGAATCATGGAGCACTATATCAAAAACTAATGATGTAATGTATGGTGATTAACATAATAAAAGAAAATTTTAAAAAATGACTGAATAGCCTAGATATTGGGAAATGTGCTAATATTCAGTTACATATTACCTGATTTTCAGGACTACTGGGTAAAATTATAACGGTTTCACTGATGATTATGTACATGTCTAACCCTTGTGTGGGAAATTAGGGGACTTTTGAACTGAGGGAGGGAAAAACTTACTCTGGGGTATGAAGGTCTAAACTCTAAAGCATGGGGGCCACATCTCTAGGATTCATATCCTCAACCACAAATTGAAGGAGTCATGTCAATTAATCTGTAACATCTCTATCTACTCAAACTCTCCAAGATTTTACTACATAGATTGACAACTAAATGACAAAAAACATAGGAACACATCATTTGTACAATAATTACATATTTCTGTGATTAGCTCTGTCTTCATCAATAAGCATGATTAGTGTGGATATGATTAAGAAGTTGTAAATAGTGTTATTAGATTGAATGGACTATTAAAGTGACATGTTAAAACATGATTTTTCTCTTTTCCCTTTTCTTTTTTCTTAAACATCCTGCCATCTGTGTTTTGGACTACTTTTTATATTTTGTTTTTATTTTTTTTAAGATTTTATTTATTTATTTGAGAGAGAGAAAGTGAGGGAGAGAGAAAACACAAGCAGGGGGAGTGGCAGAGGCAGAGGGAGAAGCAGGTTTTCTGCTGAGCAGGGAGCCCTACGTGGGGTTCCATCCCAGGACCTGAGCCACAGGCAGACACCTAACCAACTGAGCTATCCAGGCGCCCCTTGGACTATCTTTTAGTTAGTTCACTGATTAGTCCATTATTTAGGTAGTCCATAACAAGATGTCAAATCTTCTGTGCAAAGAATATTTGTATAGAATTTAGAAAATATTCTTAATAAATGTTTCATATATTACTTAAGACTGACACTCCTATGAATACAAAATTTTGTGTTAAAATTGTCTGTATGATTAAAACATTTGTACTCTTGCCGATTGTACTATTTGTAGTAGTAGATCACTGTAGCCTTTCCTCTGACAAGATTCTTCCAATAGGTACCTATTTTCTGTTTAGCATTCCTTGATTTAAGCCATTGAATAACAATCTCTGAATATCAGGTCTGTCTGTGCATGGCCGGACAGAGGCTCTCTTGCTTTAGTTCTGATTATGTGTTATAGAGATCTTGGGACTTTTCATTTTTCATTTTACTTATTTTAACTCACCTGAACTATTTCAACCTTAGGTGTTATTTTTATTTTCTAAAAACTAGTTGAATAGTAAGGACTTTAAGAAGTTCTAGAAGAGAAAATAAGGACCATTAAAAGTGAGGCTTTCCCTGTCCCACCTCCCCCATATAATCATGCCCTTTCAGCCATAATAAACTAACCTTTTCTAAAATTGCTCCTATCAGCTGACTTGCAATTGCATATTATTGGTGTTTTCATTAGTTGATTATCCATTTTCCCAGCTGGACTGTAAGCTGCATGAGAGCAGTTACTGTTTCGTGCAGGGCTGTAAAGCCTGCGTCTAGCATAGCGCCTGTCCCACAGAAAGAAAACAGTATTTGTTAAATCGATGGAAGTAACATGAGAATATTCAGCAAGGATCATTTTCAAATGAATGGGAAAGAGTTTTGGTTACAATGACAAGAAGAAGACTGAAGGAAGTCATAATAATTTCAAAGTAAATTAATGGCAGAAGTTATCAAATATTTCATGTATTTTTGGCTAAATTTTGAGGTGTTACAATTTGTTTTATTTCTGACAAAGACCGCTCAATGTCCAGTTTTATTGTTCCCGGTTATTAAGGCTGAGGGAGTTAGACAACTTGTCTGAAGTCAGAGCGAGCAGGAATTTGCATGTTTGACTACAGAGGTGTGAAGGACGAAATTGTATCTCCCAAAATGCATGTGTTGAAGTCTAATCTCTAGTGTGACAATACTTGGAAATAGAGCCTTAAGGAGGCAATTAAAGTTGAATGAGGCCTTAAAGATGGGGCCCTAATCTTTTGGAACTAATCTTCTTATAAAAGGAAGGACAACTTGGGCCCCTGGGTGGCTCAGTCAGTTAAGCATCCGACTTTTGATTTTTGCTCAGGTCATGATCTCAGGGTTGTGAAGATGGAGGCTTGCGTGGGGCCCTGTGAGGGGTGTGGAGCCCGTTAAAGATTCTCTCTCCCCCTTTCCCCCTCTCCCCCTGCACCTCCTCCCCCTGTCTCTTCCTCCTGAAAAAAAAAAAAAAAAAGAGAGAGAGAGAGAGAGAGAGGAAAAACACCAGACACACAGAGAAGAAGCCATGTGAGGACACCAAGAGAAGGCAGTTACCTACAAGCCGGGAAGGGAGGTCTCACCAGAAACCAACATGGATGGCTCCTTGATCTTGGAATTCTAGCATTGAAAAAATAAATTTCTGTTATTTCTGTTGTTTAAGCCACCAGTCTGTGGTATTTTGTCATGGCAGCCTGAGCAGACTAATACAAGAGGAGAAAGAGAGAGAGGAAGAGAGGAAAAGAAAGGGAAGAGGTGGGGAAAAGAGGAAGGAAGGAGGGAGAGAGAAAAGAATTGAAGTTAATAACAATAAGTTAGTTCTTTATCTGAATTTGGACACAGATAATTGTGGAATCTTTTCCTTTGAACAATTTCAGGAATATGCTGGGCTATTATTTATCTTGCATGGTTTAGATTTTATTCTTCTTGGAAGCAGTGGCTTGAATTAGATCATCCATTAAAATAACTTCTGGTCTATGTTTCCAGGGACTAAAAGAAATAAAACGATGGTTCTGATGAGAATCAGACTTTAATCTTAAAGGGAAGACACTTTATTTTCTTTCCCTTTCCTCTCCCACACCTGCTCCCCCACACTCTTTGCTCCCACCCTTCTGAAACCCTGTCTTGGTGATGAGACTACCACAGAAAAACCTAGCAAGAAGTTTTGCTGAGTGAATGAGAGGGAAGATAACCAAAATACTTAAATGTGGGCAGTGTGAAAAGAAAATCATAATGAATTGGATCCTGCAGCCCATCTTGGACCTGGCAGGAGTGTTCTGAGTTCCCAAATGAGGACTTGGAAAGCACAATTTCATAGGGGATTCATTGTCTTTGCATCCCCAACAACTCTTGGGGTTATGTGGACACAGGAGTTTTACAATGGTTCAATTGTTATCTTAGTTAGGCCAAGGATTGGCCTGTTTAGATTATTAAGCTTCCTCTAGCTCCTCTTGGGTCTTTCCATTCTTAATCAGCAAACTAACTTGAGCACAGGGAAAATATGGTTTTAACAATATGGTGAACTTGCCTCCTAGGCCATAAGCAGAAAAAGCCGATCTTAACAAAGCCATATACATCTATACATCTAGCATCTAGCAAATCCCCAGGTTTAACATACGCTAGCTTAGAGCAAAGTTCTTCTGACATTTAAAATCCCTTTGGAAGGCACAATAAGTAACATATTTATTTATTCATTCACTAAATCCTTTATTTACTTGTTTATTTTATAAATATACTTTCACATCTACTATGTATCAGACATGTACTGAAGAGTGAGATTAATTAACAAGAAGATTGAGTCTCTGCAATCATGCAGCTTACTTTCTTGCAGAAAAAGGAGAAAGAGAAAAGTAAACACATTCAAATCTAAATGATTACAGATTAAGAACAAAGCTAGAAAGAATAAAAGGGGGTATTATAGTAAAAAATTAGGTCAAGAGTTGTGTTAAGTCAGATAGGCTAGAGGTCTGTAAAGGCATCTTAAGAGAAGCCAAATACTTCAACATTCTCAGATTTTTCTAGCAGGTCGAAACATCAGACCTGGTAGATACACTGTGTGAATCACAACCAAATACAAGCAGTCATTTAAACAATTGCTTCACCCTTCATTCTTCCAGATAACACCTGAAAAATTTTGCCTTGCAAACCAAGACTCTTGGCCATTTGATCTGTGATAATTTTTGCTCATCCAGAAAAAGGAAGCCTTGATAAACTCTCACTAGCTATGTAGATCATGGATACAAAGTAATCAAAGGATTGCAAAAGTCTTCCATGCCTGAGATCCTCACTCCGTCCCACCATGCATCAACTCAACCACTGTCTTATCGTAGGGGCTTTAATCAGCAGTAACACAATTCAGTTACCATTCTCAGTATTAGGACACTGTGTTAGGATAGGCCAGGATTTGTTAAGATAACAAAGAATCCCAAATTTCAGTGGCTTAACATAAAGTTTCATGTCTCACTTAGTCACCAGCAACTGAAGCCACTGGTCCTTATCCTTTAAGTGGTGACTCTGGCATCAAGCTCCTTCCTTCTGATGACGTTGCCCCAGCTTAATTACGTGGCCTACAGAAGGGTAAGAGAGAACATGTATAGAGTTTTGTAACTAAGACAGAAAGAGATGTACCTTTATTTCTGTTCATGTCCCGTTGGCCAGAACTGTCACATAGCCCCAATGTACCTGGGGAAGAGGCTCAGAAATGCAGCCTTCCTACGTGCTCAGGAAGAGAAGTGGAACCAGTGTGTGTTTCTTCAGTCTTCGCCTTGGTTCACCCTTCAGATCACCAAACAACCATTTCACTTTTCCTCTAATACCTAGAACACATATCAACCCTTCTCTGACAGGGGCAACTCAAAGCATTATCTAGTTACTAAATCCAACAGAAAGTTTATCATTTTCAGATGTATTAGTCAGGATTCTCCAGAGAAACAGAACCAATAGAATGCAGGTATATATTATGGAGGGAGATTTGTTTTCAGGAATTGGCTCATATGATTGTAGAGGTTTGGGGAGTCCAAAAATCTGATGGAGGAGACTCAGGGAAGAGTTGCAGTTTGAGTCCAAAGGCAGTCTGCTGGCAGAATTCCTTTTTCCTTGGGGGGAGGTCAGTCCTTGCTCTATTAAGGCCTTCAAGTGATTGGATGGGGGCCTCTCCATATTATGAACTGCAATCCACTTGACTCAAAGTCTACTGATTTAAATGTTGATCTCATTTTAAAAATACTTTCATAGAGGGGCGCCTGGGTGGCTCAGATGGTTAAGCGTCTGCCTTCGGCTCAGGTCATGATCCCAGGGTCCTGGGATCGAGCCCCACATCGGGCTCCCTGCTCAGTGGGGAGTCTGCTTCTCTCTCTCCCTCTGCCTCTCCCCCTGCTCATGCTCTCTCTCCCTCTGTATCTCTCTGTCTCAAATGAATAAATAAAAAATCTTTAAAAAAAAATAAAAAATAAAAAAAAAAATAAAAATACTTTCATAGAAACATTCAGAAAAACGTTACACCACATACCTGGGTTGAGAGATGGTCCCTCTCAATGTGGTTATTTATGAATTAAAAGACAGTTATTTTGCTCACTTCTTTTCTTTTTTGCCTCCAAGCCATTTCTTTCCATTGAACGACAGCTACTTCAACTTATCTGGAATCAAAATAGATGAGCAGGGTGACTTAATCTCATCTTTTCCTTTCTCTTTATTCAAGTGAGAAGTCTTGCTAAAGAATTTTTGTTTATAGGGGCACCTGGGTGGCTCAGTCGTTAAGCGTCTGCCTTCGACTCAGGTCATGATCCCAGGGTCCTGGGATCGAGCCCCACATCGGGCTCCCTGCTTGGTGGGAAGCCTGCTTCTCCCTCTCCCACTCCCCTGCTTGTGTTCCTGCTCTGCCTATCTCTCTCTCTCTCTCCCTCTCTCTCTCTCTCTGTCAAATAAATAAATAGAATCTTAAAAAAAAAAAAAGAATTGTTGTTTATAGTCTCCTTAAAAATCCATTTCCCATGTCTTTGAGTTTAAAAGTAGCTAGACTTTCCAATTTTTTGATGTACCAAGCTCTCCTTCCCTACAATAATCATTTGCAAAATAGACAGTTCTTTTCTAAACTCATCCTTTCCTGTAATAACTTGCTAAACACAGCCAACAGTAGTCAAAACACACCAATATGGTCTTTTCCACACTTTTCCCCTAGAGCTTTTCACTCAGCAGGCACATGGTCTGCCTCTCAAGTTATTGCATGAGACAGCTTATCCAAATATTTTGCCATTGTGTAACATAGATCGTCAAATGTTAGGCTTCTCGTATCAGTTCTTTGCTTATTCCACCTGAGTGCTAAGTCAGTGCCTTGTATTTAAGCTTTATTACTTCAGCACTCTATTTCAGGGTATCAATTTTTGGAATATGATAGAATAGGTCATGCTGCAATAACAAACTAATCCCCAAATCTTGGTAGCTTAATACAATGAATGTTTATTGCTTATTTATTTCACAGTTGGAAGTGGGTTGGGAGGTTCTTTTTGTCAGCTCTCCTCCAAGCAGTGACTCCAGGCTGCTTCTATCTTGAGTTATTGCCATCTTCAACATACAGCTTTCTCTCCCCTTTCATTCATGATTTTATTAATTTGGGTCATTTCCCTTTTCTTTTGGATAAGTCTGACCAGTGGTTTATAGATGTTGTTAACTCTTTCAAAGAACCAGCTTCTAGTTTCGCTGATCTGTTCTACTTTTTTTCTGGTTTCTATTTCATTGATTTCTGCTCTAATCTTTATTATTTCTCTTCTCCTGCTTGGTTTGGGTCTTATTTGCTATTCTTTCTCCAGGTCTTTTAGGTGTAAGTTTAGCTTGTCCATTTGGGATTTTTCTAATTTTTTGAGAGAAGCTATGTATTTCCCTCTCAGGACCACCTTTGCTGTATCCCATAGGTTTTGGACTGATGTGTTTTCATTCTCATTAGTTTCCATGAAAACATAACAGCTTTCAAGGTTGATACAGAATGGGAACACAGAGTGAAACGGGGAGGTTTTAATGGTCATGCCTGGAAGTGGCATACATCACCTCTGTTCACATATTTTTGTCTAGATCCTACTAAATGACTCCAACCCAACTGCCAGTAGGGTTGGGCAATTTAGACTTCTTGTGTGCCCTGAAAGTGAAAATGAGATAGGACTTTTCATAGATATGTTTATAAGTGATAGAAATATGGTTTATTTATTTTTGCTGTGTATGTGTGTGTGTGTGTATATAAGAGAGAAAGACAGAGAGAGCCAGAACACAGAGAGAGATGGAGAGACAGAGATGGAGACAAGAGAGAGAATTAAATGGTGTTTGCTCTTATTTTTTAGTCTCTTTTGAAATCCCAAACTGAGGGCAGATGGTAAGTGCCCAAATATTCTACAGAAAGTGATAGACACGTCGCCACCAGACCAGGAAGGGATTGGGCAGTCTGGATGTTCGGCTATCCGTCTGCATCATGCACTGTCAGCCTGAATGATAGGCACTCAGAGATCTTAGACAGGATCATAGGATGACATCTGTGGGAAGAGAACACCATTGTGGAGTGGGGTGGGCATGCCTCCCTTCCATCGCCAAGGGAATATCATAACAAGACACTTCCTTGGAAAGATGTGGGAGACTGGCGTCTTACTTCCTAGCTGCCCACTTACTCAGCTGCAAATATGTGGAGGTCGTGCACTGCTGTGAAGCAGGGCATCGGGGTAGCTGGCTTTCTTCCTGCAGGACATAGAGAGAGAGAGATTGACCTTTGCCTGGAAAAGGTCAAGGCAAGGATGACTGTGGCCCACAATGGAAGAGTGAAGAGGGGGGAGCTGTTGGATCAACCAGCAGTTTCATACATAGTCCTGGGGCCCAGTGGGGGTTGGCAGACAGGACTCATTTTGAAAGAGTGGCAATTCCTAAAAGAGTCAGTGTAAGGCATAGTACTGAGGGCCCCATTAGAAGGAAGCATGTGGAAGAATCAACCAAAGCATCCCATGAGAGAGAGCCAGTTGCTGGAAGCAAGGCATGGCAAAGGGCATCAGACAGTCACAGGACCCTATAAATTCCATTGGTTAAGTAATGGATCATTGCTCCCTTCACCTCTCTCCCTTCCATCCTTTATCGCTGGCCTCCAAGGGATCCAAAAGTGGCCCAGTGAGGTTGGAGGTAGTGGGGCAGGGGCTGGGAAATAGCACATATGCTGCTTGGCTTATGCCCACGGCCATCTTGTGGAATCACTGCTCATGCTTCCACAGGAACTGAGGAGTTAATGGATGCTTTTATTCATATCTGGCTGGAATTCTCAATATACACAAATGAAGCTCTGCCAAATTTGAGACCAACTGGATGAACTGTAGGTTCTACCTGAGATGGTATCCAGGAATATTAAAGGATGATTCAAGTGAGCACATCTGAAGGCAGAAGTGAAAAATCAAATTCATCTGTAGCCACTTCATCTAGCCCCTCAATAAAATGATTCCATGTTCAATTAGCATTTTATTTTATTTTGAAATAAAGATATATTTGATGTAAATCAATAAAAGGCATGAAGGGAGCTAAATTCTCTGTAAACTTTTCTTAACAAAATTATTATTCAGAAGTTATTGCTTGGAAATGAATTAAATACAAGAAAAATAACTTTTAAATTGTAGAAGCTAAAATTTCAATAAATGTTGTTTCACTTTTGACTTAATTATGTCAGTGATTACAATAATAGAGATAGAAAGTATTCAAATAGCAAACTCTTTTCCTAAGTATCTCTTTTATACAAACAGTAAGAATAGGCCTTTTGGGGAGGGAAATCCATTCATCTGGGCTGGCTCCCTAAAAAACCCCTTTTTTAAAGACCCTAAAGTAACTGGAAACAGTCTAGTACTCAAGACTTTACATTTCTCAAGTTTCAGAGATCACATTAAGGACTCTCCATCAGAAATGCCCTTGACATAATGTTGTCTTTCAATGGAATGCATCCCCTCGAAATCACACTGGAATTGTAGTCATTTATAGGTTAATTTGAGCAGAAATGGCACCTTTACAACATAGAGTTTTCTGATTCAGGAACATCATTTTTACTTCTATTTAATCAGCAAAACCAGGCTGACACAGTTCAAGAAATGTCTCTAATGTTTCACCCTTGAGTATCCTATTCTCTTCTCTTCTTTGATAAGTACTTATTTTCAAGTTAGGAAAATTGACTTGCTGAGAGTCTTTTTAATCCTAACTTGCTAAGGTTCTGTTATGAGGGACAAACATATTTCTGTCAGTTCAGCATCTAGTGGTAATGTTTTTTCCACCAACGTAGTTGTTCCTGCATACTATTATCAGTTGTTTCTTAGCACATAAAGACTCATAAATGTCCTTCTTCTAGATAGTGTCATATAACATTAAAAAGGCCCAGATCGACCGATTGATCAATTGATCAATCGATCAATCTATCTATCTATCTATGATCTTTACCTATCCTACCCTCCTTGAGTTAGACCATGGCAGGCACTCTCAGCAGGGCTCCTGTCATGGATGCATGAATCCACATGTTGATTTCTCCCAACTGCAGAGAGGAGGTAGGGCTATATGGACAGGTGGACCTGATTTTGGATTGCACAAGCAGGAAACAAGATGGCAATACAGAGATCCCTTCAATTGAGAAGTAGGGAAGGACTAATCCTAGAAATAGGAAGATTTAGTGAATTTTACTGTGTGCTGAGCTTCTTTCCTTTTTGATTTCTATTTTCTTTCTCATTACTGGATCTATTATAGTGATCTGCAGAATATTTCTCTTTTTCTCTCTGGCCTCATGCTAAGAAACTTCGTGGTAGCCCTCCCACTGTACTTTGAGATCTTTCTCTATTTGAAGTGAACACGGGCTGGATGGTTTACATATGTTGATATTGGTAAAGGAAATCATTGTAATATGGCACCAACAGCCCCTTGGCTTGCATGCATTTCCAGCCTCTACATGTTTGCTCTTGGATTTTTTTGCAGAACTTGAAGAGAAAAATTTATGATAGTCTATTCTTTTAAAGCTTCCGTCGATCACAAGAGCTTTATTCCAGTTGTTTTTTGTTTGTTTTGTTTTTAATTTGATCCCATCTGCTTTATATCTTCCAGAAACTCCACTAATGGCTCCCTTCCTGTTTTTTTAGCACTAATATTAATTTACTCTTATTTTTCTATTTCCATTTGATATGAAGAGTGAAGTTAGGTAATCATATGGGCTCTGTTCCTCGTCTTGGACTTTTTTTTTTTTTTTTACTTTCTTGGATATCTTGGCTGTAGCTTTGTTATTTTGACCCTGAGATTGCTGTTGTGTTGCTTCCCAAAGATATAGGTTTTTTTTTTTAAAGTGTCTTCAGACATGTTTAAGAAAAGATATTTCTCTTCAGTAGACTGATAACAATTTACTTGATATGTTCTGAAGAAAACTCTAGAAAACAAATTTCAATAACTTTGCTCTAGCTGAATTAAACTGGCTGATTATTAGGGAAAACGTTATACGAGATCCCACCATTCTGGATGCGTGTAGAGCAGGAGCAGTTTGTAAGTCTTGTTGACTTCTGTGATTTTTAGCTCTGTGTTTTCAAAAACTGTGAAGTAGGCACATTTTGACACAAATTTAAACCTCACACATGGTGTTGGCACTTTGTGCTTTATGAGTTCAGAAATACCCAGAGACAATTACTTGAAGGATGTTTACCATAACACTATTCTTAATGAGCTAAATGGCCAACTACAGAGTTCTTCACATGAAGTATTACATTATGAAAGGCTGTGGCAGCAATTTACCAAACAGTACCTTAGGGACCTCAATTAATGAATCTCTCAAGTGACCAATTTGCTAACCCAAAATAAACCCAACTGTCTATACCAGGGAAATACTACATGTCCAAAGCCCTGAAGTGACTTGTTTGATTCTGCTCTCCATAGACCCAAAGAGAATTATTCCTTAGAGTTTGTTTATTAGCTTTAGTTAGAAATGTACATATAAAATTGAAAAGCCTATTAGCAAATCTGACTAGGTATTTTAAAATTTTGGCTTGAAATAACAATTGTGTATTTTCCTGGTTTATACATTAACTTCATGCTGGCAGAACTTCTAGAAACTTTGCTTTTGTCTGAATTGGGTTGATAAACAAGTTCATTCAAACTTTACATTGTGAATTCACAATTTTTATAAGTAGATAATATTTGATAACCTTGGACATCACACAAAAATGAAATCTATCCCCAGAACTGTATGGTGATTTTCTTCTCAGCAATGGGATGACTTTTCTTATTATTTCATGGCACTATCGCAAGAACAACAAAGAAAGAGCAGCCCTCGAACACATCGATCGGCAGACTTACTGGTTTGAATCACTGCAGTCAGTTCATCTGTAAGGTTTCCTACAGTCTATGGAATTTATAAACTTGCTCTATATACTTTCTGCTCTTTTCCATTTGCCACCATCTACCTTTTAAATAAACACTACAATAAAGGCATTGAGCATTTGTGGTTGACAGATATTTTAATATCAGCAGAGACAATAATGAGCCTGAATTCAAGAAGAACAGAGACTTGCTTTTCTTTCTTCTCTTCCCTTGCCTTCTACTCTTTTCTCCCCTTTCTCTTTTCTTTTCTCTTTTCTGTTTTCTTTTCCCTTTCTTTCCCTCCTTCCTTCCTCCTTTTCCTTATCCCTCCCTTCCTTCCTCACCACCCCCTTATTTTCTTCTTTTGTTTCCCCCTTAAATAAAAAGTCCCAAACAAAGCAGTGTCAGCTGTGATAATGGTCATGCACAACATGTCCATTGCTTCATCAGCATCGCTTGGGGAAGAGCCAACGTTCTTCATGATCTGTATCTGCTGCAAGGTCCCAGTTACCGGAGGCTGCAGCTTCCGGGGCAAAGAGAGACATTCCAGGGGTTGGACCAAACCAGCAGTTACTGAATGGCCTGAGCCTGGTGATGACCTCACCATTTCAGAGAGAAGTTGGGAGGAACTGTGCTGTCAACAACAGGAAGTTGGTGAAAAATGAAAGATGCCCTTGGGGAGTGAAATGAAGAGCAGATGGCTTTAATTGTTAGCCTTACTGTGACAACTGACAAAAGAAATTCTGCTCTCTTGACATTTAAAGGATACCAGAAATACCAGTGACCACATTCCATAGCTTCTTGAAGGTTTCCATGTCAGAGAGTTCAAACTCCTCTCTATTTTCATTACTGAACAGTCCATAAAAACTGCAGGTGATAAGATCCCCGATGGACTCACCTTCTACTGGTTTGATAAGTCACTGAAGTGCATTCAATGTGCAGGAGTGGGCAGTCCTAGGTGAAGGGAGACACCTGTGCAGGGACGTTCTGAGGGATTTATTTGCTGCTGCAAGGAAAAACTAGCCCTCGACCCAGGTGGACAGCGAGATCTATCTCCACACAGCCTCTGGATCTTTTCATTCCTATGACTGTTTATAGAAATCTAGTTTAAATTTTTATTTGGCTTATCGTGGAATTGTCCTCCCTCCAAAAAAAAAGAAAAAAAAAAGTAAAAGATTTCTACAGAACCTCTGTAGAAATGAGGTAAAAGAGAAATGAATGTTAACTCAGATATATGCTGCCTTATTTGCACAGTCAATTCCTACGTAGGGGTTAGAATGTCCAAGTATAGAAGATGACAAGTGCAGTCCCAGGTAAGGGCCGTCTCGGGGCACAGAAAAATAAATAAATACACTCTTAATGCTGAGAGGTAGAGATGCTGTGTTACATCAACATATGATTGTTGGATTAAATGTTCCTGATACATTCGCACTGTTAGCGGTTCTCTTTCTCCCCTAGTGACATGAAATAAGAACATTTCACCATTACTGAAATCTTGTTTTAAGGGCTATCAAAATAAGAGTTAAATGTGAAAAATGAGTATTTATTTTTTAGGCATGTGCTACAGCACCTCTGTAACAGCTACAACAACACAATTTTTTAGTTTTTCATTAGGATTTGGTGTATGCATCTGCCAGCAACCCCAGCCCTGGGTAGGATGATACTTTAGCGCCTTTTCTGCACTGGCCCCCAGAGGGCCCCAGCGGGCCTGAGCTCCAGTTACCTACACCCATAACTGGCTTGAAAATGCATCCTTTATGGGCCTCCCTCTGTTCCCTGTATCAATTCTTCATTCCCCTACTTATGTTTACTGACCGCACATCCTACTTGGGCTGGAATCTTTGTGTTAGGTCTGAAAGAACCCAGATTCTGGAAGAACCCAAGGTAAAACACCTTCCCTAACATACACACCCATTCGATGCAGTGGTTTTAACTGTGTTCCCACATTCCCAGTGAGATCATTCCCAACACATTTTATTTTAATCTTTGGTTATCTGTTTCATCTTTTATTGCACTTTTGGAAATTAAAAACCGTGATTTAACTCTTCATGTTTGGATCCAAGCAATGGCTAACATGTAGATATTGCCTATAAATGTTGTCAAATAAGTAAAGTATTCCTTTTACCTCTGTTGTCCTTCAGGGTCTACTCAGTGACAAGTCTTGGTATTTCTTCTTTCATATCTCCCATTCCAAGTGTCCACTTCCTTCACCACCACCCTGGCTCTGGTCCTTATCATTTTGGGCACAGACTATTGCAATAGTCTCCTACTTGCTGCACACCCCAAGCTGCCCCAAACTACAGGACAGCAATCCTCCTGAAAACACCAATTCCACTTGGACTCTCCCTTTTTAAAAACATCTCATAGTTCCCACCAACATTTTGTCTCCTTTCTAGATAAAAGTTACACACTGGAGATGCAGTATATCACAGCGGTTAAGAACAAAGGCCCTAGAGGCAGTCTGTCTGATCAAATTCTAGGCCTAATCCTGTGTTCAACTGAATGTTGGCATCTAAAAGATATTAATCAGGACAGAATTCCTGGAACCTGTGAATGTTACCTTATATGGTAAATGTTTTGCAGGAATGATTAAATTAAGGATCTTGAGATGAGATTACATTGGATTACCTGGATGAGTCCTAAATGCCATCACAATAACCCTTATAAGAGAGATGCAGAGGGAGATTATACACGCATGCACACACACACACATGCACACACACAGAGGAGAAGGTGTTGTGAAGGTGGAGCTGTGAGAGATTTGCAGAGGCTGGCTTTGAAGATTGGAGTGATGTGCCCACAAGGTAAGGAATGGAAGCAGCCTCCAGAAACTGGAATAATCAAGGAAGAGAGTCTGCCCTAGAACCTCTGGAAGGAGCACAGGCTTGCCGGCACCTCGGTATCAGCTCGGTGATACTTATTTCAGACTTCTGCCCTCTACAACTGTGAGAGAGTAACTTTTTGTTGTTTGAAACCACCAAGTTTGTAATAATTTGTTCCAGCAGTTATAGGGAGTTAATGCACACCCCTTGCTGGGTGTGATCTTTGGCAACCTCCTCATAGTCCCCAAGCCTCAGCTTCCTGACCTATAGGGTATTTCAAGACTGAATGTCTTAATGCTTACAAAATTCTTAGCAGTATGGCTGGCACATCTTGAATACTGAACAAATCTTACTTATATTTTTAGAGTGCTTTTAGTGTTTGTCTATTTACCTTCTCTGAGGAAGATCAGAGGCTTCCTTTATATTTGGAAATTCTATAGGATAAAGAAAGGGATAAGGATGATCAAGCACCTTCATCCGTTACTCTGCAATTTCCTGGTTAGTTGCCTGTGTCTACCATTGAAAATGAGTTCCAAGGCTTCACACTGGTCTGAGCTCAGTGCATGGTACACTCTAGGTGGCACACTTGAAAAATATTGAATGCATGAACAATGCTCTTAAGTACCTCTGGGTGGGTGTGCTATAACTTCTCAGACCCTGGCCAAAGAGTACCAATGGCAGATGCAGTTGTCCCAAGTGGATTTTAATAAAATTCTTCTTTCCCATGTATTGTTTGGTGGGCCTTTGATACCATGTGCAAACTTTAAAAACAATAACTTTGAGGAAAGGAAAGTTGAGGATCCCAGCTCTGACATAGAAACACTATGCCTTAGCATTCCTAAAGTTTAATGTTGGTGACTCTCAGGAAAGCAAATATTTCATGCAAGGGTAAGCCCTCTAATTGCGTTTGTGTTGAATGCCTGCCAGATCCGCGTGTAGAGGGTTCTATAGGCATATTTTCTGATCTCACCCTCCCATCTGAGGCCATTTCAAAAGTGCCTGTGGGTGGAAGGAAAGAGAAGGAAAGTCAAAAGCACAGGAAGAAAGGCAAGGGGGTAGAGGGGATGGAGGCAAGAAAAGGAACAAGTGAAACCCTCTTGGGAAGGAAAGCTGTGTTTCATTTTAGTTGCTTGGTTTGGAAGGAAGCCTGTAGAAGATTAAATAACATAAGAAAACATACTGCTGCCCTCTCTTCTCATTTTCTCTGCATGTAAGTAGAATTGCATTAGTAAAACCCAAAATGAAAGCTCTTATGAAATTGTATTATTTAACAGCATAATTATTCATAATTTGTGCAGAAAAATTAATCAAAAAGCCATATAATTTCACCTCTGGAAAATGAAGTGCTAAACTGCTTTTAATCTGTTAGCAAAGATTCACTTAAATTAGTTGTTCACTATAATTTTTCTTCCTTGCTTTTTGCCAGTACATTAGACAAGGATCTGCAAAAATAAATTTTCATAAAAAGAAAAAAAATGCGAGGATATTGTCCATATGTCTTTTAAGTTTCCATTACTATGAGATAATAACAGCATGAAATAAATACTGAGAAAATGCTTTATCCCAGGGACAGTTTTAAATGAGGTCTCAAGTCTTGCTTGGTAATTGGGTTATGTGAATTTGGACATCGTTATTTACTAAGCTTCATTTTTCTGATTGCCAAACTGAGAATACAAATTATATCAATTTCGTAAGGGTTTTGCGAGTATTAAGTGTACATGACAGAATACAGGCACATCGTAAGTGCTCAACAAATATCAGCATCATCCATATCTTTGGATGGTTTCAACTTAACTAGGAAAAAACATCAAGAGTAAAAACAAACAGCAAATATTATAGATCTAGTTATCTATAAGAATTATTTGCATGTCTGATGGACAAGCAACAGGTTTTTGAGGTAGATATTCTATTCACTAACTAAATAAATTCATTCCATATTTATCGAGAAACTGTTATATGTTGAGCATCTTCCATCTGGAGTTCCAGGGAGATACAAAATGGAAATACCTTCACTTCCATTGAGCCAGCCTTTCAGTACTGGAACACAGACAATGATCCAGGAAAAAAAAAAAAAAAATGAACAATGTATTATCAGATGGTAAGATAAGGGCAAAGAAGACAAAAATAAGGTAAGGAAATCATTGGGAGAATAATAGTTGTTATATGGTATAGTCAGATTTCACAGAAAAAAAATACAAGACTCTAAACTAAATTTGATTTTCAAATAAATAATAAATATTTTTTAGTGTAAGTATGGCATATTGCGTTAAAAATTCTTTGTTGTTTATGTGAAATTTAAATTCAACTGGGCATTCTATATTTTTATCTGGCACCCTCGAGAGGGGTGAGGATCTGAAAATGAAACTTTATTTTCTTCCCAGCATTAAGTATATGTGACAGATAGAATTGTAGTATTTTTAAAGTATACAATGTGATGATTTGATATGTGTGTACTTTGTGAAATGCTTCCTACCATCAAGTTAATTAACACAAAGTCAATTCCAACACCTCATATAGTTATTATTAACTATACTCACAATTCATGCATTAGATCCTCAGAACTTATTCATCTTATAAGTGCAAGTTTATAGATATTTTAATACAGGTCTGCCTTTTATCTTGTTTTAGTGTGGGAGTTGAGGGGTGCACTTCAGCCCTCAGGATTATTCCCTTGCTCACATGGAAGAATGTCAATACCGTGCCATAGTCGCACAGATCCAGTCCTATTCTTTTCCCTTAATAGCATAAAGTGTAAAGAACGTTCCTATATTATCAGCCAACAAGCACAGAGGCCACGTCTCCCTATACTGAAAAGACAGCACGCCACTGAAAGAAACATCCATTCAAAGTTTAGTGTGAAGATTTCTATGTAGATTTTCTTTTCTTCGTCTGCAATAACATCAGTTTATGGAAGTAGCCTATTTAGAAGCCACTGCTGGTCATAACAGACTTAAAGCTATGATGTTTGGTATGTTTGAGTCGGGTGTTTCTGTGGCTTAAGAATTAAACTAACTTGTAGCGAAATAAATGGATATAGCATCAGCTTGGGGTTGAGTCCTGAACTCTCATTTCCCCCGCTACAATCAGTTGGGTTCATGACTTCAGTGAATGCTGGAGTCCATACGCACCAAATGCCGGGGCGGGGGGGTAGCCCAAACAAGCTCAATCCACTGACATGTGGAATAGGACCAGATTTGCATGACCATGGCCTGAAATCTATGCTTCTGAGTATGGAGAAGAAGCCAGTTGAAGAGGCTGACAGGCAGGAACTGCAATCAAATTGGCACCACTGGAGTTGAAGAGTTTGAGGGGTTTTTGTCTCCTCCCTTAATTTTCCAAGAGAAGTACTTCAATATGAATGTTTTTGACTTGAGGAGATGCAGGCTGTTTTGACTTGCTGGGCCTCTTGTGGGGTACAGGAGGCGGGGAGAGAGAAAGAAAAGAAAGGAGAGGGTGGAAGAGGAGGGAGGGAAAGAAGGAATGAAAGAAGAGAAAAAAAATTGTGGAAAGAAAGAAGGAATTTATTTATTATTATTTATTAAGAAATTGCATATGTCCCCTGTGTTAAAATATCGAAAATGAGACTATTAATAATGTATATTAAATTGTAATTTTTGCTCCTAGTAGGGAACAGGAGGACAAGGGAGGGCAAAATAAGAAATCAAAAGTGGTGTTTAGGGACAGGTGAGGGGAATTTCCAGGCAAACTTTACGTACTGCTTTATTTTGTTTAATATAAATAATTCCCTTTGGGAATTCAAGCATTTTATTTTTACACCAGCTTTTAGAAACTACCTCTCTATGTTACAATCTTTTTTGTTTTACTTTATTTTTGAATGGAAATGAATTCCGATGGCTTTCTTTTTGAAAGGAATACATTTACATATTTTTGCCAGTGTCTCATATCTTTCCCATTTATATCCATGTATTCAGATGTTTTCAAAAAATAATTAATTTTTCCTGCCTCCTGCAATAGTCTTCTCATCATCTCTAAATTTCACCGTCGTCCTCATTCATAATTGCCATCCTCCTCTTCATTACCCAGTCTTACTCTCAAGCCTCCATCTGCCGCAGGTCGCTGTGACAGGAAGTATGCGGTGGAGCTCCTTGGCTGAGTGGATGACCCCACAGCCACTTTCTCCCCCAAGATGGGCCTTTGTATTACATCTCTCAGGCTGACCATGAGGAGACTGAATTGGTCAGTTGTTACTGTTAACACATAGAAACTGGCTTTCTTCCTCAGGCTAGAACCTAGGTTGACTTCAGAACTCTTTACAACATCACGACTTAGTGACAGGAAAGCCTGTTTTCCAGCAGCCTCTGGCCTTTACTTATTTCTTTCACTCCCACCAATTTATCTTCGCAGTTCTAGGGAATGTTGCCAAGTCCCCTCTAGATGGGGGTAAGCACTGTAAATCCCTAATTCCCAAACTAATCTTATAGCAGGGGACATGTTCTGGGCAGCCTTCCCATTCTGCTAACACCACACGTACTTTTTTCTTCCTGAAGTGTGTTCTATATCCTGCAAGCTTCCTTATCCAAAAGTTAATTATCAAATTTACTGCATATTAAAAAAAAAAACAAAAACCGGAACACCTGAACCTGGGACAGCACACATTATTTTTATTATACAAACTGAGACATCAGCTTGAATTTTTATTTAACAAGTTGAGTCTAAGTTTCCCTAAACTGGAGACCATTGGAAAGAGTTGAGTTTAGTGTATTCGAAGACAAAAGAGTCCCCGTAGATCATTCAGTAGATCTTATGAATGGGTGCCAACCTTCAGTTATTCAGAAATAGATGATCCAGGATTTTCCCTTTTTAGAATTTTCTTCTGTGTCTAGGTGTTTTACTTTTGACCACTTGCTGTTTGTTATAGTCTCTATCAAAAAAAAAATGGAGAAAAATAAGGTAATATTAAAATCCCAGTATGTTGCCATGTGATCTACCAGCCAGTACTTGTAGAAACAAAGCAAATTTTTATATAATTTGAACAAGAAGTTTAAGCAAATAATAATAAAGTTTAAAAGGCTGTGAAATTTTAATGGGCTCTGAAAAAGTATGGTCTTAGCACTATGTATACATATATTTTAATTTTTTATGCAGAAATTGTTTTCTTTTAACTCTTTGAATATACTTTATGTAAAATAATTTGTATATCATTTAGAAAGCATTGATCACATTTGCTGATTTTACAAATATGTTTTTAATACTACAGTCGTCCTAATGAATATTTTCTGGCATTGTACAATAGGAATTTTAATTTTTTAATTGCCATTAAGAACAACAATTAGGTTTATATTTTAGAAATTTTATTTTAAGTGGTATTTGGCAGATAACATGAGGCATGTCACAATAATTTGGAAATGACGTGATAATCTGAGAATTAAACTTTAACTAATGGATTGGAGCAGAGCTATGTAAAGTCATTTAAAGAAGGAGGAAGAGGAGAGGGAGGAAAAGAGAAAGAAAAAGAAGGAAAAGGAGAAGAAGAGAACGGTTTCTGGGGTAGAGGGGCTGGAGGGATAGACAGTAACCTGTTGTCCCTGAAAAGAGGGGATGTCAATAGCAATATTATTGTATAACAATAATATGCGAATAGCCTTAAGAAAATATTAAGAATAAAAGTAAACAACTAAATGGAATAAAATGTTATAGAGTTTGAACATGTACTTCCACACAAGTAAATACAAATAATCACTAACGTTTTGAAAATATTCCAATTTGACTAAAAATCAAAGAAATGCATTAAATTAAACAATGAAATATCATATTTTACCCATCAGATTGGAAAAAATTAATACCCAGTGATAACAAAAGTGTAGTGAAATTATATATTTATGATTCAACTATCAAAATGAATAATGTAGTTCTATTTTATAGACATACAAAAATATGGAATGAAATAAAAATAGGTTATAAAACAGTACATACAATATAGATGCTTTATCATAAGGTTTCGATCAGGCTTTGTATCTGTCTATCCATGTATCTGTAACACAGGTAGATACATGTAAACATGCCTAGATTAGAAGGAAAAGTCTAGATAGATGTTTTTTTCCCTAAATTTACTTGTGTTTCTCAAAGGAAGGATTTTCATGTATTTTTATTTTCTCTTTTAACTTGTCTCTGTTGTGCGAATTTTTACATAAGCACATATTTTCCTAAAGTATGATTTTAAAATATAAATTAAAAGTAAATATACATACAGTAATACAGGGGTGGAGGGTGAGGAACATGTGCCTCTTTCAAGGAGAAACCGATTTGGTGTTCTTCACTTTCTGTGAGACTCAAACAGATTATCTCTGGATGTCATTAGTGTGAAAGAATATTCTCCTATTCCCCAAAGTATGGTTTTATATTTGCTATTTTTGTGGCATATGAGTGTCTTCTTTTGTGATGTTCTGGTCCAGGAGGAATTCTCAAATCACCCTCTTTAGAGATGGACTCCTGGTAAGCTTGAGTTAGTGAAAATTACCTTTAAAAGCTTATAAAACTAACTTCTTTTTTAAACAAATAAAACTTAACATATGTTGGAATTAGGCTAGTTTTTTTAGAAAAAAAAAGAAATATGACATTTTTCTGAATTATTTCTTGACAATAAAGGTAACTAATATGTGCAGCCATGAATTACGAATTCAGTTTCATTTTGGTAGACCAAGTCTCCTGTCTACAGATAATTGTTTGAAGGGAGAATTACAATTAACCAAATTGACCTAATAGAATTAGTCCTACACTGCCTTCCCCAACACAAATCAGTTTTTTATGTGTTAAGTCAACCTTACAATGAGAGTTAATATATCTTTCATTCTTTTCTTTCTCAGGAGGAGTAGTCCAAAAACTTAAGCCACTGGAAACTCTTCCTATTGGCAGACCTTCTGTTAAGCTTCCTGGTTGCATTATTTCATCCCCACATGCTCTGAAGACTTTCTCAGTGCCCATGTTTTCTTCAGTCAGCACTCCAAGCAAGCAGGTGCTAGCCTTTTGCATCTTCCATGGGGAACAGACTAGACAGAGCCAACCAACGGAAGAGCTCTACTGGGAAATTCATATGGCCAGCAGCTGTGGAATGGCCATCCGCCGTAATGTGCATTTTCTTTCAGCGCCGTCCTGAAGGGAGTGGTGAGTGGCCACTTTCCCAGATGGTCTGCATTCTAAGATGACACCAGAGCTACATGACACCTCTGCTCTGAAGATGGGACATTTGGCCTTTGGATAAATATCATTCCCAGAACTTTGAACAGACTAAACTACTTTTACCACATGGAATGTTTTCCTTATCTGTAGTTAGGCAAGAACAAAAGAGGCTTGACCATACTTTTTAAAGCAGCACTCACTTAAACATCCCTGTCAGAATAAACTGTTTTCAAATTATATCATTTCAAATACTGCTTCTAATATTGTGTAAGTGTGATGTAGGAGGTGGGGAGAAAAAAAGGAAGCAGGGTAGGAAGCAGATAAAGAGAAGAGAATGCATTAAAAAAGAAAAGAAAAACGTTAAGAATTGTATGTCGTTGTAATGTTGCGGTACTTCATATATTGAATGTCTAACATGTTCCCTTTTTTGCCACTCCCTAATCACTCTATGTCATCCTCGAAATTCTCTAAGGATTCAAAGTCAGGACATCGGTGGTTGAAACATTGTTTTGGACTTCTGTAATTCCATGCTTATTGCTCGTTGCTTTTTGTTTTGTTTTTTTTTCAGGCGATTGGCCATGCTTCCCTATCAGCAGGGTCCCAGAGATGTCTCTGCTATCGGTTGGAATTCTCTCCTCTATCTCAGAACTCGGCAACTGCTCCATAGCTATGGATTATAAAACTTCCCGTCAAGTTCATATAAATATTACACTCAAATTCTAGTTTGTATGCTATAGATTACGCAGTCCTCAAACTCCTTAACTCATTCAATAAAATTTTTTGAATACCTACCAAGTGTCAGGAGGGGGACACTTGTGGGGATATAATGCTGATGCCTGGTAGGGTTATCCCCTGTTCTCTTTTTAACATCTCATAAGTTCTTTTTTTTCAAATTCCTGTGCATTCTGACTAGATTGTGTGTATTTTATATTGTTTTCTGGGGATTTATTAGAATATGTAACTTTTTTGTCCCAACCTAGTTTTTAATATTTCCATAATGCTTAACATCTTATTAGACTCACAGGAAATATTTGACAAAAAAATATTGAAGAGAGAAAAGTTCTTAATTAGGTGCCATCATTGAAAATAGGTTTGTATGAAAAGTTTAAACAAGGAAGAGAAGATAAAACAATTGTCATATCGTATGTGTCTAGTGTTGAGCCAAAAATCTATTTTAGCAATATTTCGGGTCTTATCTTAAAAATGAGCACAGGGGCGCCTGGGTGGCTCAGTCGTTGAGCGTCTGCCTTCAGCTCGGGTCATGGTCCCAGGGTCCTGGGATCGAGCCCCGCATCTGGCTCCCTGCTCAGTGGGAAGCCTGCTTCTCCCTCTCCCACTCCCCCTGCTTGTGTTCCCTCTCTCGCTGTGTGTCTCCCTGTCAAATAAATAAACAAAATCTTAAAAAAAAAAAGAGCACATATAAAGATTTATATCAGTGAAAGTCAGGCATAGGGAATCAGTAAAAATTGCCTGATAACCTTTTTCTCATTTGCTCATTCATAGAAATTGGCCAAGGACTTTCCTTGGGGAGTTATGTCACCTATTCCAAGCTTATGTCTGTGTTTTTATAGTACCAAACATTTGGATTAAAAAGTGAGAAATTGCACAGATCTCTTGCTCAAACATTTGGGTAATTGGTACACTCAGATCATGGACTAGCCTTTTTCTTTTTCCTTTAGATGACAGGCCTCAGCTAACCTAAAAAGACCTTGAGACTAGTAGGAATTGGAGGGACTTCCATGAAAATATACTCTTAGATGGGTCCTTTTTAAACTCTTGCAAGAAGAGGAAAGAGATATTTTTAGTTAGAAAATAATGTATGAATGTATAATCTAGTTTCTTAATATATAGCTCTTCAGGCAATAGAGGAAAACTAAATTTCACTTGAGCCACTTTAATAAGACTTCTTAGCTACATATTTTGTTTCTAAACATTCTGCTCTTTTGGAAAACATGCTTTAAAATTTTCATGCAATGGAAATTTCATTGTGATAGTGTCCTTGCCAAATTTCTAGAAAGTAACGTATACATAAAACTCTTTATCGCTGCCAAATTCTCCTGCTGAATTAGGAAAAAATACATTATTGCAAATAAAATATCTGCTTGATTATAACAACAATGGTCTATACTTGCATGAATACACCTTACTTACACTAGGCAATATGCACTATCCCTTACTTGCTGTTGGCTGGTATTTTGAATTTTAAAGCAATTTCAGAGCCTCAAATAAATGTTCCGTTTTTTTCTTTCCCTAAACTGTGTACTACCTAGGATGTGACAAGGTTTCCCTTGGAAATTTGTTGAGTGTTATGTGAGCTAATTTTTTTTCTAACCAAATATCTTTAACATGGTCCATTAACAGGATTCAAAGTGATTACTTTTGCTTTGGGTTAGTTTTTGTTTTTGGTTTATTTTGGTTTGGTAGATCTTTTGGTGGAAAACTACTTGGCAGTGAAATTCTCAAAAATGTAGCAGGAAGAAAAAAAAGAAGGTAAAAAGAAAGAGAAGGCAGGGGACTGTTTAATTTTCAAATTTAATAATAGTCTGTGGATAATTGAGAGTTGGCAGACAAAAAGTTTCCAGTGAACTTTGCCATCTAGAGAAAACTATTTCATAACTGCACCATATACAGAACACAGACAAACACTGTGCAGGGATGCTGCATGGAATTCATCTGTTTCCAGGATTTCAAAAGTACATAAATCCATAGTGTTTTGAATGGCTATGTTTGTATTGAATTTTCCCTTCCCCCCTTTTTTTTCTTTTTTTTCTGGAGGAAAGTCAATCAACCTTATCCTTATCTTTTACTGCCACTTGTGGCTAAAGTATGAGTCAAAACAAAATTACGCACTTAAGTAATTATCTGTGATCTCAGAATATATTTATTTTAAGTTTCAAAGGAGAAAACATTAAAAATTAGAACAAAGATAAAGTTAGAAGTGGAAAATAGAAACAGTCCCTGGTGAATAATGAAAGGCTTCCCGCTCACTGGAGATGCTTTAGATTACAACCCTTCTATGAATAATTGTTAACAATCACCCTTAACTGAGTAAATATTACTCTCATAACATTTATTCAGCAAATAATATTGTATACCCAGCACTATGCACAGTGAGTTTGTGTTATTCTCACACTGACTTTAAACATGATAGGCATGGGAGTTGTACCTAACTTTAAAGTTCTTTAAAGGAAAAAATGAAAAAATCACTTTTGTAAATTGTTTTGTGCAGTTGCTACTTGTAGTAAGGAGCTCAATAATGTTAGTTTAAAATATCTTATAAAATCAATAGTCTTGATTATTTCGTGCTCGTACAATAAAATTGTACTTTCAAATAGGTCAAAGTTGCCCACTATGATCAGATTGCACGTACTCTGTATGTTATTGTTCTTTTTGGGGTGTTCTATGCTGCATTTTTGATATCGCTGAATAAAAAAGAAAAATGGTTTTTAATAAATATTATATACTTGAAAACATGAAAGAAATAGAGTGTTATACTATGAGCATTATATTACAACAATAATTAAATTGAGACACATACCTATTCATCATATTATAATATAAATAAGGTACAATGCATATTTAAATTTCCAACACGTGCATTTTTTTATGTTAACAATATGCGAATTTTGTTTTGCTTTGATACAACAAAAGCCTGGTGATATCCTATAAAACAAATGGAAAAATATATTGAAAATGTTTCAAGATGCAGTTATTTTGTGTCTTTCTGTTGGTTTTTGTTTTGTTTTGTTTTGTTTTTTAGAAGAGAGATACTTTGGTTCAGTGTCTGATTGCCAAATCAAATATTTTTGGTTAATAATTAAATATCCAAATTTCATTTTCTCAATCCCTTAAAAGAGGAATATTTAAGGTAAACCTTTATTTCTTTGGTTCTGCCTATTTTGAATTCTCAGGCATGTACTAACTGTTCCCCACCAAAAGGACTACCTGGCCATGGTTTCTTCTTGGGTGTCTCCTCGTTATTAGCTTTAGGAAGGCCTTGTTATTTTGGTCTTACTCTGAAAACATTTATCTGAGTTTTCCTTTCCATCCATACTCACATTTGGCATTTGGCATTTTGGATTTTGTTTTTTATTCCTCCAGGGTAACATGGACTTACAGACACTGCAAATTTTTATTATGCTATTTTTATAGTGGAAGAATGTAATTTCTTTTTCGAAGAAGATATAAGTGCTTCTCTCACTGGCATTGAGAGAAAGTACCACTGTGAGAATCTGATTGGCAGTTGGAGAAACTATCCCACAGTTCTCCAGGACGCTCACCCCATTGATGTGCAACCTTTCCATATATGGGCCCCTTCTAATGGCATTGTGCCTCAAGTGGCTTTTCACGTAAGTGTCACGGGTGCCCCCCGTAGCTTATACAACAGCGTGGGGAACAGCAAGCACAATGCAATGCATGGGCTTTTCGTCATCCCATGATTGATTACAGTGCTTAGAGGTCAGCATCCTAACATTTGGTACACAGCAATGCATTCAAAATATATTAGATCCATTGTATAGCCAGCAATAACTAGATGACTAGGCATACAAACATGATTAGAATGTCAGCACCATGATCACAAAATGCTACTACTCTAACCAATAGTACACTATATGTTAACTACTTGGAATTTAACTAAAAACTTAAAAAAGAAAAAAAAAAAAGCAGCACCATGAAGCTATACTATTCTCAGTTGTAATGAGTTTATAGGTGTAGCTTTAGACATCATTTCACATTATTTAACATTTAACTACATTTAACAGCTTAATAATTTGGAAGAGGGATTACCTGTTACGTTAAGGTGCATAGTGCTATAATCTAAAGAGTGATTACATATCAACGTATATAAGCCATATAACAGTTAAAGCAGGTGGAATTTAGATTTGGTATGAAAAAAAAAGTTACACTAAACCCTCAGGGGGAAAGAAGATGTGAACAATTGTGAAATCTTACAGAAAGATTAGAACAAAATCATGTTTTATTTACCTTACTTTGTGTGCTCTGTAAAAGTAAATGATATGAATGAGTGTTAGTTTGTGGACCATCTTGATTCTAATAAGACCATGCTAAAATGTCTACAGTATTATGAATTCATTTTTTTTTTTAAAGAAGCAACCAGTTGATGGGACACTTGAGAGAAACTGTGAACAATTAAGGCAATGTGACGGCACTGAAATATTAAACAAAATTCAAGCAAACAAGTTTCCTCAGGCACTCAAATATGAATTGTCAGGCCTCACAAAAAACAGATCACATTTTCCAGCAAAGAAACCAGGACCAAAATAGCAACAACACTTAGTACATCCTGTATAATTAAGCACATTTGCAAACTAAGGTTGAAACTGCTGACAAAAAGTGTCTTGTGTCTGTGTCTATATCCAGCTTGTTTCCTGAAGAATGACTAGGGGAAGAAATAATTGATAAACTAAATATCTAATATATAAACATATCATTTAAAATGTTTCTGCTTCCTGATTTATCAGCAAGGGTCCCAAGGAGGGGAGGGAAAGGCTAAGCTCCCATTGTTTACAGTGGATTTAAAATTACACAGTAAGAGGAAACAAAGGATATTCTTGGAATACTCTGTTAAAAAAGTTTTCAATGAGAATTCCAGAGGAGCCGTGATGTTAAACAGATGTATTATTTTCCAGACTTAAAGTAAGAATGAACAACAATCATTGTACATATACACAGAATACTTTGTCTTAATATTTATTGTTTTCCCAATATAAATAGAGATAAAGCAGTGTGGTAACACTGTGTTTGAGATGATAGAATGGTCAGCAGTTTATCAAACTTTAAATCTTGAGTTCTGATTGAATTTTTCAAGTCAACCTTTTTTAAAATGTCATTTTCAGAATAAATTGGGAAATGACAATTTCTAATAAATTTTTCACTAGTCAGACTAAAAGCAAATCTCCCTTCAAAATCCATTTCTTTTCATCGAGGTGGATATAAGTCTCTTTGGGTTTCACCATTGTCTCTGAATCAACTATACACCAACCTACAGCACTGTAATTTCAAAACGGAATGAATATGGGAGTGCAGATATCACTTTGAGATTCTGATTTTAATTCTTTTGGATATATATATGCAGAAGTGGGATTTCTGGATCATAAGGTGATTCCACTTTTAATTTTTTGAGGAATCTCCGTACTGTTTTCCATGGAGGCTACACCCTTTTACAACAACCATGAAAATGTACCCTAGCCTGATTTCCCCCAAGCTGTTTGTTTTAAAGAACTGTCACATTGGCCCATTCTTTGCTCTGAGATTTGCTAAGTATATCGAATAAGCATCCACCAGCTTTGATTTCGTGACTCCGGAAATTCCCTTTTCCCCCATGTTACCAATTTTCTGATGATTTTCATGCAGTCTGTTACTTTTATGATGGTGGAAAAGGGGAGTGGCCCTGCTGTTGGGAAGGGCAGCCTGGAGAAGGAGGACTTGCCTTTTAGGCCTCTGCCATGTCCTAAATGACTTGTTGCTCCCTGGCTTGCTCTTCTTTTTTATTTGTTGACACCTGGAAATCACTGCTGAAACCTTGCAAATTTTATCAGGGGTTGAGTTTTCTCTTTCTGGTTGCCATTTGCCTTCTCTCCCACCTTCTCTACCTTCCATCCTGACTGCCATTCAATATCGTGCTCTGCGCCTTGCAGAAGCCCACCCACTTGAACCTGTCTATGATGCAGACCTATTAAAATTCTGTTTACTGTCCTATCACCAGAGAAATGTTCCTAAAAGAATTTTTGAATTGTGTGTGTGTTCATTTATTCCCTTTAACAACTTTAGACACGAAAGAGATCTAAGCTGTTGGTAGCTAGTGTTTAAATTGCCAGATAAAATAAGAACTATCAAATGAAGACAATTAGCTTGAAATATGAAGCAAAGCTTCAGACTTACAGAAAATGCAGTTTGGCAAGGAAGGTGACTTAGGTCACCTCTGCATGTCTAAACTCAATTTTGCCACACAGTCTCAATCTGGACTCTCACTGTACATAGCAACGGCACTGGAAAAAATAGTTTAGAACAAATTACTCTTAAAGAAAACCTTTCTGTGTTTCTAAACAAATGTCTGCCTTTAGTAAGGGCTGCAAATTACTTTTTTAAAGTACATTTATTTAAAAAGATTCAGTTACAGTGTAATCCATTTCTCTCCAGCAGAAATGCAAAGTGGCCTTCTTGGTGTAGTTCTCTTTTTGTTGATTTTGTTATTTATGATCCATATGCTTGCAATGATCACCAATTATTGTCAGGTGTTTAAGTTCCACAGACAGAAATAAGATTTGCTATTGAAAAATACCTGATTATCTATTGTGTATGGGAGATACATAGACACATAGAGATGGTGTTGCTGAGATTCATGAAAATTAAAAGATATAATTGCTCACTTTGTAGATCTCATATTTGCTTTGAGGACGAAGCTAAATAATACTATAGGAAGAATTAATTATAAGCCTCCATAGTCAATGCTTAAGAAAATGGAAGCAATGGAAATTCTTCTGATGTAGCTCATTCCATTCTCATTATTGGATTTAAAAAAAAAGGAAATTAAAATTTTACTGCTTGGTTGTTCAACTGCTCATTTTGCTTCCATATTATCCCTGAAGACCCCCAAGGATGCTGTGGTGTGACTGGAGTATGCCAATGTCAGATGTTGCGATCTTGTCCTGTTTGTGATTTAGGGAATGCCTTCTACTTTTTTCCTCACATGAGGTTCTTTATATTAACCTAGAATAATAACCGTCCATGTGGCATACCCCAATTGGAATAGGCTTTGTTTAGCTTCTATTTAAAAAAAAAAAAATCCAAGTTCCTGTCAGAACTTTTCTTCCCATGATATACTTCTTGTAGTGTAAATAGTGTATATAACTACACAGCAATATTGGCATTTCTTATCTATCCTTCCACCACCAGAGTATTCTGAAATCTTTGGCCAGGTATGTTCAGTAGGACTGTTTTGATCGTGGTTCTGCTCAGATATCTCATTTCTTTTATTCTCTTTATTCTCTGATACCTACCAAGTCTCCTTTTGTTTCATGCTGATTCACAGGGAGCTGGTTACTTTCTTATATGAATACCAACAAACACAATTAAAAATCCCCAGTGTCTCAATCAGCAGTTGCTCAGCTTTTAGTCTTGAAGATACAGAGATGACAGCAACTACACGTTAATTCATGTCACTATTTCTTCCTGACCCACGCAATGCAGTCTGCGGTCTGCAGGTTGAGTTGAGGCAGCTCCCCTCAGAATGTGTGCTCTACAAGGTTGTCCAATTCAGCTACCAAGGGATGAATCCTTTCTCCATGACAGAAGCCAGGGAAAGAAGAGAACAATTCCTTAGCTTGTGATTTCAAAAAGTTTTAAAAAATAAATGTCTTATTCAGAGAACCTCCTTTTGTGATGACTTCTTGAACCACATCATCTAATTTCACCCTCATCCTGTGTGGTCTGAGGTCTTGCTCTCTGACACAGGGCCCACAATAATATGTGTCAACAGCAGCATTGGATACAGGGCTAAGCAGCTAATAATCCTTTATATTACTTAGAGCCAAAATACTTCTGCAAGGTGATCTGCAAATTTCAGATTTTAATTGTCATATTGGGACAAAAAAGTCCTTGAGCTGAACATGTAACAATGGAAAGACTACAGCTTTTCTACTTAATTGCAATAATAACTGAATATCCAAGTAATTGCTCTAATAGAGTTAGAATTGGCTTCTGTTTATTCATTCACTCAATACAAGTTTATTGAGTTCATTTTATACAATGTCATGCTGGGTTTGGGGGGGTACAAACAAGCAGAACAAGGTCTTTTTCTTCAGAGACCTAACAGTCTGGTGAGGAAAAAAGACTTAAAAAGCAACAGTTTTTATTTATAAATATTATACTAGAGCTGTTATTCTTACCCAGAAACATATGGGAGTTTCTTTTAACATTTAAAAAAAAATACATACTTGACTATGCCCTTACGAGTTTTGAAAAGCTTTACTTTGATTCTAATATGCATGTCTGTTAGAGTCATATAAAGATGATGCTAGCATTCAGCAGTGGAGATGATTAACTCAGGATGGGAGTTAATCCCATCCTGGTTTTGGTCTAGAGCACTCTTAATCTGGGTCTTGAGCTAACGTGGGAGTTCACTAGGTAGAGAAAATGGAAAAGGCATTGGAGTCATAGAAACAGTAGATGAAAAGGTGTATAAGAGTGTTTATGAACAGAGGAAAGATTATCATGTTTAAGGATAGCATGTCACAGCAGTGACTTCTAGAAACCTGTTGTAAGGAAAAACCTAGACTTATGTTGACCAATCACAACATAAAATGTCCTTGGAAGTCAACATGTCAACAAGAATTTGACTCAAAGCCAACAACTGTGTCTGTGTAAGAGCAAAGTTTGTTTTCTCGCAAGGACAAAACCAGTGCATATGGTTATGGGCAAGGATGACAGTGTTTAAACTGGTTCCACCCTTTGAAAAAATTTTGTTTCAAAACATTTGTTCTCTAGGGAATATCCTCCTGAATGGATGTCATAGATGAAACTCTGCCTTCTCTTCATTAGCATTCTTTCTATTTTTGAATAAACCAGAAGTGAGGTATAAATTGGTATGTGAGGTCAATGAGCCTATAAGATAGCTATATTTATGTACCACACATTTTGCTAAACATTTTTAAAACATTGCGTTATTTAAACTTCTCTACTGTAGCGTTTATTAACCCCATTTTACTGATGAGAAAAGCAGGGGCTTTGATAAACTGAAAAGCTTGTCTAAGATAACTTGGTATTCAAACCCACACAGACTCCGAAGTCTGTTTTTTTATGATTCTGCTATACAGTCTTCTTTTATAATTTAGAAACACTTTTCTTATAAATACTCAACTTATAAGGAGGGTTATGTCAGAAAACACTTACTAATTCCATAGAACAAAGTACAGCATGCTGTATGTAGGATAGAGAAAAAGCTGTCAAACAATAATGTCTTCACCTGCAAGCATGAATTACTTTCAAGTGTCACCTTGAGAATTTAAAGGGGACTTGATAACTTCCATGACTTATTACTCATTTTTTTTCTTCAAATTAAACTTTAAGATGAAATGTACTCTATACAGAAGGAAACTGTCAAATGGAACTTAAGAGGAGGAATAAGATAGTTCTTAAGTGTTTACTGCTCCTTTCTCCCCAGCTCGGAAAACTGGTCTGAAGTCCTCTTTTCTCCAATTTACAGGGTCAGACCATTTTGTTTCATGGATATGTAAACCCTCCAGTTCCACATTGGCTCAAACGTCAGCTTTATTATTCTCATCTTTCTGGGAATCTATGATTTACTGATCCCTTGTCAGTCCTCCCATTCACTGAAGGATTTGACATGACTTTTTTCTTCACCCCAGATGTCTGATATTATCAAGGTGGCTTTAACATTTATTGAATCAACCAGTATTCTAGCTTTTCATTTTCTGTATTTTGAGAGTAGTAATCCTCTACTTCGATCTTGAAATCTGGACTCACATCCCTAAATTCCTAACCTCACCTCTTCAAATTTCCAACTTTCCCATTCCATTAAAAATGGAGCGATCTCCAAGGGGAACCCTCCTACACTGTTGGTGGGAATGCAAGCTGGTGCAGCCACTCTGGAAAACAGTATGGAGGTTCCTCAAAAAGTTGAAAATAGAGCTACCATATGATCCAGCAATTGCACTCCTGGGTATTTACCCCAAAGATACAAAAGTAGGGATACGAAAGTGTACGTGCATCCCGATGTTTATAGCAGCAATGTCCACAATAGCCAAACTGTGGAAAGAGCCAAGATGTCCATCGACAGATGAATGGATAAAGAAGCAGTGGTATATATATACAATGGAATATTATGCAGCCATCAAAAGGAATGAGATCTTGCCATTCGCAACGACATGGATGGAACTGGAGGGTATTATGCTGAGCGAAATAAGTCAAACAGAGAAAGACATGTATCATATGACCTCACTGATATGAGGAATTCTTAATCTCAGGAAACAAACTGAGGGTTGCTGGAGTGGGGGGTGGGGTGGGAGGGATGGGGTGACTGGGTGATGGACACTGGGGAGGGTATGTGCTCTGGTAAGTGCTGTGAACTGTGCAAGACTGTTGAATCTCAGATCTGTACCTCTGAAACAAATAATGCAATATATGTTAAGAAAAAAAAAAAGAAGAACAAGAATGTAGCAAGAGGGGAAGAATGAAGGGGGGGAAATCGGAGGGGGAGAAGAACCATGAGAGACGATGGACTCTGAAAAACAAACTGAGGGTTCTAGAGGGGAGGGGGGTGGGAGGATGGGTTAGCTTGGTGATGGGTATTGAGGAGGGCACGTTCTGCATGGAGCACTGGGTGTTATGCACAAACAATGAATCATGGAACACTATATCTAAAACTAATGATGTAATGTACGGGGATTAACATAACAATAAAAAAATTTAAAAAAAAAGAAAACAATCACAAAAAAAAAAAAAATGGAGCGATCTCCTATCACAAAGCCAGTAGGCATTACTCTTCTTAATTGCTTTGTTTGGCAACATCCTTATATTTGAAATGTTCTTTTCCATAAGCTTCTATGATACTATATTATCCTGGCTTTTTATTCTTTAACTTTTCTTTTTTTTTTTTCTTTCCCCAGCACATTGGACTTTATTTTTTTAATTTAATTTAATTTTATTATGTTATGTTAGTCACCATACAATACATCATTAGTTTTTGATGTAGTGTTCCATGATTCATTGTTTGCGTATAACACCCAGTGTTCCATGCAGTACGTGCCCTCCTTAATACCCATCACCCGGCTAACCCCTCCTCCCCCCCAAAAAACTCTCAGTTTGTTTCTTGGAGTCCATAGTCTCTCATGGTTCGTCTTCCCCTCTGATTTCCCCCCCTTCATTTTTCCCTTCCTTCTCCTAATGTCCTCCATGCTATTCTTTATGTTCCACAAATAAGTGAAACCATATGATAATTGATTTTATCTGCTTGACTTACTATTCTTTAACTTTTCTGACTGTTCCTTTTTAATTCCTCTTCATAAGTTTATTTTCCTTTTCAGTTTTTCAATGTCAGTGTTCTTTAGATATTCACCCACAATCTCTTCTTACTGTAAATACATTCTCTGAGTAATCTCATTTGTATTTATGATTTTTAAGTCCACTCCCTATCTGGGTAACTGTAGCTCCCACAAACTTTGGAGATACATATCCAACCATCTGCCAGACTTTATAGTTTGGTGAAGGATTTTCAGGCAAAGAGAATCTTTGCAGAGGCTGGAGTAGCAGTGAATTTATGGGATCTTAAAATGTTTCCGTTTGAGTTAAACTGGAGAATGGCAAGTGAGACTGGAGAGAAATGACAGATATTATTTATGGAGGCCTTTATAAAACATACGAAGAAGTGTGGATTTTATTTTAAGAGCAATATCAAGCAACTGAAATTTTCTAATCATGGGAATGATACTGTGATTTGAAAGATTACTGTGAAAATGGATGGTTTAATAAAAGCCAATGAAAAGTGACCAGTTGGGAGACTTTTACCGTAATCTTTGTGAGAAGTTTTGGGAGCCTGAAATAAAAGAATATAAATGAAGAGAAATGTTCAATAAATGTTTACTAAAATAAAGAATATTTTAGTAAGTACTAGATCTTCAGTTGATGTGGAATGAACTCCTTTACATTGAAATAAATTTAATGAGTACCTGAAAATTATATATGGGAATATGACCAGGGAAATATTTTAAGTGGCTATATGTAGTTGAAATTTATCAATAATAAAATAAAATATGTCAAATTGAGGGCACCTGGGTGGCTCAGTTGGTTAAGCGACTGCCTTCTGCTCAGGTCATGATCCCGGGGGTCCTGGGGTCCAGTCCCGCATCAGGCTCCCTGCTCAGCGGGGAGCCTGCTCCTCCCTCTCCCTCTGCCTGCCACTCCCCCTGCTTGCACTCTCTCTCTCTCTCTCTGTCAAATAAATAAATAAAATCTTAAAAAAAAAATATGTCAAATTGATTATTCTGGAGGCTTTATTTGATCCCAATACAACTGATTGATAAATAAGAAATTTGAAAAGCAAACAAGCAAGTAAAATAAAAAGAGCAAAACCAACAACAAAAACATGGATTTACTGTCTGTACTTTGCTAAAAGAAAAAAAAATTGTTTCTACTGAATAAATTAATTGAAGTTAAGTTTAAATCTGTTGGTTCAATTTTTAAAAATGAGTTTATTTGGTATTGTTAACTATCTCAATGTTAATTAAACTAATTGTTCACCTGCAAATATTTCATTTATTTAACCAGATATGGAAAAATGATCAATCAACTTTGCTATATTTTAATTTTGTACATACATTCTCATAGGTGCTACTAGGCAAAGTGTGTTTCAGAGGGCTTTTAAAGGACCATTTACATTATTATTTTTTATTTGCACTTTTACATTTTATTTACATTAAAAAAATTTTTTTGTTGTTTGTTTAGGTTACCTGGAAGAAAAAAAAATTTTTTAATTTCGACATATAATGTTATTATCATTTTCAGATTAAGATATTCTGAACATAATAATAATAATTTACATTAAATAACACTGTCATATAAATGTTCTTATTCCTTTCTGAAGTATTCTATAATATGAATATGGACCATATTTCTCAGGTTACAGTGGTGAAAATCAGACTTTGGTTGAATGATTTATGGAGCTGTCAGGATGCTTATTCTAGTATACTTTAGATCACAACTATATATAGGATATTAGCTTCCTATGATTGCTGTAACGAATTACCACAACCTGAATAGCTTGAACCTGAGCAGAATAAACACAAATTTATTCTCTTACGGTCTGGAGGTCAGAAGTCCTCAATGGACTTCTTAAATGGATTTCAGTGAGCTGAAATCAAGGTGTCAAAGGTGTCAGGCCACCTGCAGAGGCTCTGGGAGAAAAGCCATTTGCTCACTTTTTCCAGCTTCTCCAGGACTCTGTATTCCTTGGATTGTGGCCTCTTCTTCCTCTTCAAAGGCAGTGGCATAGGTTTTCTCTCTCTGACTCTGCTGACCTTGGCTTCCATCATATAGTCTTCTCTTCTGTCTGCAGTCAAATTGCCCTCTGTGTCCTTCTTACAAGGACTTAAAAGAATACTTTTCTGGATAATTCATAAAATCTCCCCATTTCAAGATCCTTAACTTAATCATCTGCAAAGTCCCATTAGCCATATAAATTAACATTTATTTGTTTCCAGAGATGGAGGCCTGACTACTTTTAGGGGCCATTATTAAGCCTACAACATACAGTAAAACCACAATATCAGTATTCATTTTTTTCCCCTGGCATTTCACTACCAGCTTTCTCAGTGCTTGAGGCAGAGTAAGAGATGAGCTTTGTTTCATTTTGTATTGTTTTTGCTTGATTGCACTGCCAAGATCCATTGCATACTACATATTTTTGGAGTTGTAGCCCTGGACAGAAGAAGCAGGCCATGAAGTTGCTTTAGGAGAATGGTTCTCCAACAGGAGTCTTTTCCGTGCTGTTATTCTCATTTCTGTATCTTCCCCCTAACAATATGTTCAATATGGTGGGTTTGTTTCTCTCAGCTGAGCAGATGAGGTAGAAAAATGGCAGCTCTGGTAACTGGATTATATGTCCCCTAATGGGGAACAAAAAGGATTCTCTTCTCTCTTTTCCCAAGAAGACATGTTCTCGTTTTATGGCTTTAACTGAGAGAATAGAGCTCTGTAAGGCACACAGAATCAATATTTATGGTGGAGGCACCTGGAGGGAGGATGTTCTGATCATCCTATTATACGTGCCAATGTTTGTGATCTTTGAAAAATCTAAGGCACTTTGCTCAGGAGGCATATTTTTAACCCTGGTGGCCTTAACCACAAATTCCAACTACTTAATTACATTCCGCCTAGAGTGTCCTTCCATGTGTTCCAGAACTCATGGTGGTTTTCATTTCCTATCCTAAGCTGCTCGGTTGTTGTGCTATTGTTATTATTTAACATTCCTGAGAGCAGACAGATGCACTGTTTGAAACAAAAATATATATTTCCTATTGAATGAGCTAATAATCTAAAATCTGGTTGCCATATTCCGTCTCCAAAGTTGAATAAAAGAAATGCATTAAAGGAAACATAATGAAAGGAAACAGTGAAAGAAAATACAAGACAAGGCATCAGTCCTGGTTAAAACCCAAACCAGCTGATGTGGAGAATAGACCACTTTGTGACTTCGGGTCTAGCTAATGTTCTCATCTGAGCAAAAACAATAAGACACTTGTGCTAGTGTTGTAAATGGACAGGGTTATTATTTTTCTAACAAAATGACTTACATTTGTTTGAAGGGAGGATCACAGGATGACTGGAAATTTCTCACAGTGACAGCATTCCGTTTAAAATCACTGTTGTACCGTATAGGCTCAGCGGAGAAGCAGTGTAGCTGTGATTGATTATTACTCACCCTGGCCCTGCTCTTCTATTTCAATGGAAGGGCTCTGTCCTTTTCAAACAAATCCTTTCAATTGTGCCTTGATACCCTACCTCCGCCTTGGGCAATTACAACCTCCTGATCCGCTTTCTCTAGTCTGGCTTCTGCCTCCTCCTATCTACCTGCCTTTTACTCTTGGTATATAAACACGCAAGTCCCTTTCAGGTAGAATGATAGCAATATTTTGAAAAGAGACGGATATTCTTTTCTGTTTTGCATTTCCCGAATAGAACACCCCCCCACCCCAGTTTTGCCGGAGCCATCTGTTTGCCTTGGGGAGAACTGGAATTGTGGAATTGACGGAACTGAGTCAGAGGCGGCTGCTGTGCAGCTTCTGACATCCGGAATAAAATATTTGACTTGACTGCAAGACCAAAGATTTGAAAGTCAGGCTTGGGTGGGAGAAAAAAAATAATAATTATTATTTTTTAAACCCTCTAGCTTCCACTAATGTACCAATGTATTGAGTATTTGGCTTGTCACCCTAGAGCATAGATAGTTTCCATTTACCAAGGATAAAGAAGTCAGAATTTGTTATGAAGAAAGTCTACCATAAAGGCGAGTGGGGAAGCCTTCTCACTCGTATTGCTAGATCAGAGGTGGGTGAAGTATATGTTGAAGCCAGTCTTTCCTGATAGCCCCTTTTAAGCCATGGTTTCAAGTGTGACACAGGTTATGAAATCTGAAGAAAAGCCACAAGTGGAGCAGAGTTGATACCACAAAGTTCCTGTTTAGAACCTTGGGAGGAAGCACACAAGCACGTTCCTTCCATATCAAAGACCATTCCAGGCTCCCTCCATGGGAAATCAACACGGAGATGGGCAGGAGGCGTAAGGGACACGTTTGCCCAAGTCCATGGAGGACATGTTTTCCTCCAGCCCGCATACCATCTTGGCAAGGAAGAAGGGAATGTGAAGAATAGTTCTGATGGGAAATTGTACTTTTAATTGATTCTTTAGCCACTAGATTGTTTCATATAAAAAGAAACTATTTAAAACCACATAAAGGTGAAGCGCATTTTTCTAACAACTTTAAGTAAATTTGTGCCTCCACTAACCAGAGGGGTGAAGGAGTAGATATTTTTGAGATATTTTTAAATGCCAAATATTCATGAAACACCCTTCTTATGTTTGAAGTTTGCCCCTTTTGAGTACAGCCTCTGCTACGGAGAAGCCAGAATTTATTCTCCCAGTTGTCCTTGTGACTGATGTGCAGAATCTTGTCAGATGTGGTCAGATAAGACTTTGATTCAAAAGTGAGCCAAATACCGCAAACAGGAACAGCAAAAGTATCTGACTTCTGACATCAGGCCCTGCTTTTATTAGCATGAGCTGGATCCCCAAAACATTAGTGCAAACTGCATTATCATCATCAATGCTTAGTAAAAATGGCAGAGTATTTTCACTGGAGTAAGCCCATTTTGTAGTTGTTCTTGGGTGCATGGTTTACACACTTGACCTCAGAGATTCTGGGAGCTACCTAGCATGCTTTATTAAATTCATTTTCTGCTCAAACTAGTCTCTGATCCCTAGGAACCATAACTAATAAGAGTTAAATTTCTTCAGTGTTTACTATGGCCTATACACTAATTTAATCACTTTGCATGTTTTATTTATCTCATGTAATTCCTCTCAAACGGATGCTATTATCTACATTATACAGATGGGGTAACTGAGATAGAGGGAGACACAGCAACATGCCAAAGGCCAGTTAACCAGTAAGTGGTAGACCTGGGATTCAGAATCAGGATATCCAGCCTCATAGCCTATATTTTTACCAGTATGCTTTAGACCCTAAAATATATTTTATATTTGTGTAATATTTATACATTATATATTTTTTATCTTCATATATTTTTTATATTATAAACATTTATATATCTTTAGCTCTTTCTCTGTCTACACATACACACCTTTTTTTTTTTTTTTTGGCCTATTTATATAGAGCATGAGTAAATCACTAAGATTTCTTGAGAAATCTTCCACCTATGTCATTACTGCTTATAAACACTGCTCTATTTCCTATTTGTGTCATTATCAGATGTGTTGAGAACGTGGTTTACTCTTGCTTTTCCTACCTTATCCCCTATTTTCCACTCCTCAATCCACGAAATACAGCTCCCTCTCCTATTGCTTCATGAAACTGCTCTTGGTCAAGAGCACCAAAACCGTTATCAATAGTCTCTTTTTTGATCTTTATCCTTACTCTAGCTCTCCATAGCATTTGGTACATGAATGCTTACTTCCTTTTCAATTCTCTAACCATGTGGTTAATGTGATATTTTTGTGGCCTAGTTTTTTATTCTAGAACATAGGCCAGTGCTTCTCAGGGCCCTTCCTGGGCTCTATCTCCTCTGACACACATGAAATCTAATTTTAAGTTCTCAATCTTATTTTATTTTCCCTGGATGAACTTATAGATATTCCACATATAGAAACATTGATGAATCTCTAATATATCTTAAGATCTGTAATTCCATATTATGTTGTCTGCTGGAAATCTCCCCCAGAAGACATCTTAAGTTCAAACTTAATATTCCCCAGTTAACTCATCTTCTCTTTCCTCCCCACATTTCTCCTCCAGCTCCATTCCCATTATCAGATAAGGGAACAACCATCAAGTCTGTCAAAAAGCCCACAAGTCATCTACTCCTTCTTTTTAATCCTCATGCCCTTTCTCCAATTAGCCCTGATGAACTGGATTCACTGCCTTCTTAATAGCTCACATCCATCCCATCCTTATCATCTCTACCAGCCCTGTTTTTATCTTTCTGTCTTTCTTACTGCAACAGCCCCTTAAATCCATCTGATGGGATTTCCTCTTTGTATTTTCCCACCTCTAGCAGAATAAGCATTAAAAAGCAAAAAGGTAATTTTTTTTTTTTTTTTTTTTACTTCTCATTTAACATCTTTCAGTTGCTCCCCATTACTCAGGATACAGTCTGAGCTTCTAAGCCAGTACTTATTTGATCAGGCCTGTGCTTATCTAGATACTTTATTATCACACAACTCTCTGTCTACATACCACATTCCATCCAACTGATTTATTTGCAGTTCCCTCAAATATACATGCTCTCTCATGCACCTGTTTGCATTTGCTATTAAATTCATCTGACACAGTTGGCTTACTCCCACTCATCCATCAGAATGCTGCTCAGATTTTACGCCTCACATGTCTTTCTGTGTGCTCCTCTTAATGATAACAGTGTTAATGCTGTGATGTTGTCTTACTTGTTGACCAAACTTTCAGAAGGTATTCACTATGTCTTCTATCTCAGAATATTGAGGCCTTCCATAATGACTGGGTTACTGTAGAACTAAATATTATTTTGTCAAATGAAATCGCAATAAAATTACACATTTATTTTAAAGTTGAGTAAATTAATCCTCAGAGAATTTATTTTTTTATTTTTATTATTTTTTAAGATTTTATTTATTTATTTATTTGAGAGGGAGAAAGAGCACAAGCAGTGGGGAGGGGCAATGAGAGAGGAAGAAGCAGACTCCTCTCTGAGCAGGGAACCCTTTGATCCCAGGACCCCAGACCACGACCTGAGCTGGAGGCAGACGCTTAACCAACTGAGCCAGCCAGGTGCCCCAGGCTCAGAGACTTTAATGACTTGTCCAATGTCATACTGCTAGTAACTGACAAAGGTGTAACTCTTCATTAATCTTTGATTTACATTATTAGAATGTAACAAAAAGCTTAAAGTACAGAAGAGACTCAATATATATTTGTTGAATGAATGAGTGTAAAAGGAAAAGGAAAAAAATCTTATTTTCTATAACAAAAATATAAGTGAATTTCAAAATAGTGCAGAGGAATGAAGCTAAACTATATCACTTCTGTATTAAAAATGTTCTGAATAAGTGGTAATATTTGAAACAAATATTTTCAGCTTGGTCTCCTGATTCTATAGGGGCCCAAATTATATCTGTAACTTTCATTCTCTAAATATGATGTAGTTGGTCATATTGAATATTATCACATTAAAATTAAAGGTAGTAATACATTTCATGTGAAAAAGCAAGTAAACATCACCAGACTTATTTGGTAATATTTTGAATGCTAAAATAGCTTCTAAATAAGAGTGTTTTTCTAAATTAGTAAAACAATACACATTACCATACATGGGAGGCAGATTTCAAAGACTGCACTAGAGATCTCCATCTTCCGGTGTTAAACCCTATATAATCCCCTCCCCCTTGAGTGTAGGTAGGATCTGTGTTTTCTTTTTTTTTTTTTTTAAGATTTTATTTATTTATTTGAGAGAGAGAATGAGAGAGAGAGCATGAGAGGGGTGAGGGTCAGAGGGAGAAGCAGACTCCCCGCTGAGCAGGGAGCCCGATGCGGGACTCGATCCTGGGACTCCAGGATCATGACCTGAGCCGAAGGCAGTCGCTTAACCAACTGAGCCACCCAGGCGCCCGGTAGGATCTGTGTTTTCTTAATAAAACAACAGAATATGGAAAAGGTGATGGATGTCACTCTCATGATTGCACTATGTTATATAAGACTTTCTTTTAGCGGACTAAAGACTAAAAACTGTCTTTGCTGTTGTGTTTGAAGAAAAAGAGCACCACACTGTGAGAGGGTCATCTGCCAGGACACCATGGTGGCCTCTGGGAGCTGAGAGAAACCCCCCAATCTCCCTCCCCCCCCCCCGCCCCCCGTTGATAACACCAAGAAAACAGGGAACTGAGTTCTACACAGGGAATTGAATATGAGCTGGGATAGGTCAGAAAGGATGGTAGCCCAGCCTACACCTTGATTTTTTCATCTTTGTCAAAGGACCCAGTTAAGGTATGTCTGAGCTCCTGACCCATGATAACTATGAGATAATAAATGTGCTCTTTTAAGTTGCTAAGTTTGTGGTAATTTGTTATGTATGAGTTTAAAACTAATTGACTACAGGTTACTCCTCAACATATTCAGTATAACATTATCTTCAAATTTCAAGAAAAAACAAATGTGTTAATGAAAAGCAAAGTTTCAAAGCATTAAAGGAAAAGAAAAAGTAATGATATCTTAATTAAATAATTCAGGTTTCAAAACATGACAGACAAGCTGTTATGAGAAAAATCCATGATAAATCAATTGAGAATGAATAGTAATGTCATGCATCCATTTTAATGATGTAGAAAAGAAAAGGAAGCCCAACCATATTCTTCTCCTAGGTTTAAATCAATATTTATCCACCACTTTTTGTTGTAAAGTATTCTGTGGCTATTATTATTTTGCACACTATGGCAGTTCAATCTCTGTTCTATTTAGGAAAACAAAACTATGTCACAAATACATAAAAATTATACAAAATAAGTAATAATTTTCAGTAAAAATAATGCAAATTCCAAGAAGTTCTAAGGTTATTTATCAGTAAATATCAGTAATTTACTTCTCTGAAATAATTGTGTCTCATAAGCTGGTCTTTCCCAAACTCATTTCCTTCCTTCACAGGGTCTAAAACATGTGATTTGGTCACTATCAAATATAACTTCTAACTTCTAAGTATTTTCACCTTACATTTTAAGACTATAGAAGATACAACTTAAAAAAAAATGTTTAAAGAACCAAACATTAGTAGTTTTAATTCCTGGTCTCCAAAACTAATGTGGGGAAGAAATACAAAGGACCTATGTGTATCTTAGATTGTTATGTGCGGTTTAAAAATTCAGCAAATGAAGGAAACTTAATTTGAAAATTTGATAGCTAGCATCTGCCAGGGTTTCTTACAACCTGGACAGAAGGCCCAGACATTGTTATTAGGCTTTGGACTTTGAGTAATCTATTTATTTAAAAAAAAAAATCTGGAGAATGTAAATGCTTAAAATTTGCTGTTTTAAAATACATGAAACTCAGGTATTGACTTTTATGGCTGCTTACTACCTCTCATTTGTAATTTAAAATATTAAAATTAAGAATCTAAGAAATAAATGATACTCTAAAAAATTCCCTTCCAACTGTGTGAAAAATACAATAGTTTTATGTTACAGTAACATGCCCTATTTTGTTAAGTCTTAGCATAGACTTTCCTATTTTCAAATTCTTTAATGTTCTGAGTTTTAATGGCATTATCATTGTGTATTTGTGATAGGATGATAGCCTTAGGTAGAAATTGTTACTCATTTCTTGCTTCATAATGTTCTGGGTACAATATGTACCAACAATTTTTTCTCTATTTTCCTTCCTGCAGCTGATCTGATATTAAAGTGCTGGCTTTAATAAGTTTCCACTTCAGTCTAAAATAGATAATTTAAGAAATCCAGAAAGTAGAGGCTGCCAAAGCTCACTGTTGCCTAAAATCAGATTGCTATTTTACTTCTTCCATTGTGAGAAAACCCAGACTTCCAGAACCTGCCCCACCTCTTCCTCAAAGTAAATCGCTCTGTGATCCAGTAACTTCACTAAGGAAGTGCTCTGTGTTAAAGGCTATCATCTAATTTCACTTCTTGTTTTATTGTTTGTTTCTTTGTTTAAATTTTATTTCTTTTACATCTGGATTGTGCAGCTTTCATGTGGTATTAAAACTATGTGTCCAAAAATGTGTCCCAGATGAACATCCTGTTTGCCTTTTGATTTAAATTTGTTTAGTAAACCTTTGTGGTTTGGATATAGTGAGGAGTATTTTCAGCAGAACTCCCTAACCACTTCCTCAAAAATAATAACTCCCTACCCATCTCTCCCTTTCTCACCTCTCCTTTGCTAAATTAATATTGTCTATCAGACACAGTCTTAAGGATATTTGAGAACATTACCTCATTTCTCACAATGATACCATCTATGTCTTTAGCATGCTGTTCTAGAAGTTCTTTCCACAAAAAGGCTGTTTTGCATGCCATGCCATTAGCAAATATGAAAATGTTTCCATCAGGCCCTGGTAGAAAAATAACCAATTTTTGAATTATGAGATACTTGCTTTGGAGAAACATAAATAACTCCTTTTTCAAAAATAGTTTAGCAACTGTATTTTTTTGGTCAAAACCAGAAAAAAAAAATATGGTTAAAGTATTTTTAAGGTCTTTCCTTCAAATTGGCCATAGAAATCCTATCACTGATGAATAGATTTACTTGACATATTACATAAAATTATTTTTTAAAATAACTATTGTTTAAGCCAATTTTTTTTTGAAGCAAAGAAATTTGGTTGTTCTTGGCATTTCTTAATTTGCTTACTTGGGGGTATGTTCTCCCCAAATCCACACATATAATTTCCATTGCCTTTAAAAGGGGTTATGAACACACATCTAAAGGAGAATTGACCACTTGGTTTTTGATGTTCTAAAGCCAACTAAAGCATGAACCTCTTGCTTCCTTTCTGATCCCAGCCCTTTTCAATGAGAACAATGCTTATGCAAGATTTCCTAGGGGGATTTTGTGGCTTGAGGTTTTAATAATCTAGGCTAAAATTCAAATAGGAACCACAGCTGCTTGGATAAGACTCTTAGACCTCTTTATTTGAACTGCAGTGAACTTACCAGAATTTTAAAAGATTCTGAGCAATATTTGATATGTAAGAGTGACATGTGCTAGCTTTATTTTAGATATAAGAATATCTATATACTTGCAAACTGTATGGACATAAAATAAAATGACATGTATTTTCTTTAACCATTTGCAAGTACACTTAAAAACAGATTTGACTTCTTTAAAAAGTAATGAGCATTGTTCTGATGTACTGTTCTGATTCAGTAAGGGAAACTTATTGAGAATACTTTATATTTTGTATCTTTTGTTGGAATTCTCACTTTGTTCATGTATTGCTCTTTTGACCTCTGCATCTTTATTATCTTTATGGTTAGTTTGAACTCTCTATCAGGTTAATCACTATCTCCATTTCATTAGGATCTATTTCTGGAGATTTATCTCATTCTTTGTTTGGAACATAGTCCTCTGTTTCTTCATTTGCCTTGACCCCCTGATTGGTTTTCTCCACATTAGACAAAATAGCCACCTCTCCCAGTTTTGACAGTGGACTCACATAGGAGATGCATCTTATTAGTCAGCCCGGCCTGAGCTCCTAGATGTCTGTCTAACTTGTAAAGATTGTTCAAGGTTTCTTCTTTGTTCTTAGTGGCTTCTGGTAGTTGCAGGAATACCAATACCTGGCAGTATCCTATTGAAGTCAGCACCTAGATGCAGGCTGATTAGAAGCTGGACCCTGAGTCAGCAACTGGGAAAGTATGTAGTTAAACCCCTTCCAGGAGGAAACCAGGAGATGGGTGATTTTACCTGTTTCCTCCATGCAGGCTCTGGATGTATAGCTGTTGAAGGGTTTGCTGCTGTGCTCGTTAAGAACTGTTTCTTTGTGAACTATGAAGAAAAAAAGAGATAAACCAAAAAACAGACTCCTAACTACGGAGAACAAACTGATGGTTACCAGAGGGGAGACAGAGGGATGGAATGGATGAAATAGATAAAGGGAATTAACAGTATACTTTTCACAATGAGCATTGAGTAATATATAGAATTGTTGAATCAGGGCGCCTGGGTGGCTCAGTTGGTTAAGAATTGTTGAATCACTACATTGTACACCTGAAATTACTATAACATTCTATGTTAATTATACTGGATTTACACTTTTAAAAAAAATTAAAAAGTTAAAAAATTAAACTACTTCTTTGTTTCCTATAGGATTTGGGAATGTAAGCACCTTTGGCTATTAAAGCCAGGTAATCTGGGGACCTGTTCCTCATGTGGCTACTGCAAACCTGGGGGCCAGATCTGTGTACCAGCTCCTTTCAGGGAGGTACTAGGGTTGGAAGGAGAAGGCAGAGTGTTTTCCTGGGCTTCCCTGGGCTCTGAGGCCAATGCAGCCAGCCCCTAGTCCCTGCTAAATTAGCAACTCAGCTTTCAGGCAGCTGCTTTTAAAGTATACAGATAAGTGTTAGGAATTACTTCTTCTTCCTCTTCTTCCCCTTCCCCTCCCTCTCCTCCTCCTTCTCCTCCTCCCCCTTCTCTTCTCCTCCCCCTTCTCTCTTCCTCTTCCTCCTCCTCCTCCTCTTCCTTCTTCTTCTTTCTTCTTCCATCGTAGTAGAGTTGGCATACAATATCCTATTAGTTTCAGGTGTACCTCATAGTGAACCAATATTTTTATACATTATAAAATGATTTTCATGATCAGTATAGTTAGCACCTGTCACCATACAAAGTTATTTTAATATTACTGACTGTATTCCTTCTGTCATACATTACATCCCCATAACTTATAGGTAAAGGAGATTAAAAGGTACAAACTTCCAGTCATACAAAAGAATCACTTCTTTGTTTACTATAGTCTTATGGGTTAAGTGGTCACAAGCTCCACTGGCTTTCAGAGCTAGGTGTTTGGGGAACCCTTCCCTTCAGTGGGAGTCTTAAAAGTTGGGGCACTAGATGTAGGGGTCCAAACTTACTGACCCTCAGAGAGAAGCTGGGAGATGGGGATCCCCTGCCATTTGTATGGCTCTTTGCTACCGATGGGGTTTATGATGAAAGTGTGTTTAGCTTCTCCTACCTGTTTCGATGGGGGTGACTTCTCATTTGTCTGAAGTATAGGAGTCAGTCAGCTGGTTTCAGAACCTCGCTCAGAGAGCATTGCTCCATGTGTACCTGTCCATCCAGTGCATCTGTGGGAGGAGTCCCCTCAGGAAGCTTTTGTGTCACCATTTTTATTTCATCCATCGTTGTACTTTCCTTTGCTTTTGCTCTGCCCAGGTGGGAAGCAAGTTTCAGTCCCCTGAAAATACTTTAAAAATTAGATTTTTGGGACCACTGAAGTAGAATCTGATTTTTTTCTGGAATAATAAGCTGTCTTCATGATATTACCCTTCAGCAATACTTTTTTAAAAATAATTTTTGTATACTTCTAAAATAGGATTGTGTTTAAAAAGTAAGTACTGGGGCGCCTGGGTGGTTCAGTCGGTTAAGCAGCTGCCATCGGCTCAGGTCATGATCCCGGGGTCCTGAGATCGAGCCCCACATTGGGCTCCCTGCCCAATGGAGAGTCTGCTTCTCCCTCTACCTCTGCCTGCCTCTCTGCCTACTTGTGCTCTCTCTCTCTGTCAAATAAATAAATAAAATCTTTAAAAATAAATAAATAAATAAATAAATAAATAAAAAGTAAGTACTGTTGAAAGATCTGTTCATAAAGTTCCTGAAGCCTGAAATATGTTAAATGACAGCCATTAGGTGTATTAAAATGAGGCCCTAATAGTCATATAAAAGGCAGAAATTTCAGACTCTATCACAGTTATATTGTTATTTAAATGTTTATTTAACACTTATGTTAAATGATCACATATTAAAGGATTTGCAAGGACAGAATATAATGGAGCAGAACATCTGTAAATGATCCAGCACTAAATTTAGGCCTAGTACCTATTCCAGGGAAAGGGAACTTTTCAAGTTAGACCTCAGATAGCTTTGAGACTTGCCCAGGAAAGATACCTGACTGGAAGAGCTCTGCTCTTGCTGGGTGTCTGTGGTGGGCCCTTGTGTGCAATCACACGTGGTGGCTCTCACCTAATCCTGCCGTTTCCAAAGTTCTCTAGAATCCTGTGAATTTACAGGGCTATCTAATGGACTTCCAGAAGGAGAGAGGTGCTTCCTGTTGAGAACAAGTGGACTCTGACTACTTTCTTCAACTTCTGCCAGAGCTATTCCATATTCATCTGTTTTATATTAACATTCTAGTTAAGATTTAGTTTAAACCCATTTGATAAAGGGGTGGGGAGGGAGAAATTAATCCCCTGTATTGTATAGGAAATAAAGAGTCTCAGTATATTAAATTTTTCCTGTGACCTCTAACTCACTGAATGTGTGGTCAAAGGATTGCCTATGCAGCACGTGCCAAGGCCAAGTCCATGATGCTGAGATAAACATCTTCCAACATTTCAGAATTGGGTATTGACACTAAACTGATGGCAAGTAGATGCTAAAGGAAAATTCAGTTGATAACAGGTACAAATGATAAATGGCTTCTCGAAAAGAAATTAACTAAAATATCAGAAGATTTATGATACTGGTCTACAGATAAAATCAAAGCATACCTTTGGTAAATTTGGTCATATATAGGCTCTCTGCTTCCTTCTCTCTGCTGGTTTACTAGGCTTACTCACCATTCAAAGCCTAGGTAGAACATTTACTGAGAATTCAGTATAACACTTTTTATAAGAGAATATGAAATCAGTTGTTTCATATTCTGGGCAGAATTCCTAGAGATGTGCAGAAGTCTCTATTCCCCCTGAAATGTGCTTCTTAGAATGACACGAATTGATGACATTATTCTCACCATTCTCCAGTTTGTGAATCCAGAGACAAATGAAGGATAGCACTTTCTAGAAACTGAACATCTCTGAGCGATAGTTTTGAGAACTGTAAAAACTCTCAGCAGGAACATTCCATCCAAACTCCTCCATTAAAAGACTTGTGCAAACTTTACAAGGCTTCTAGCAGCCTAGAGACCAGCTCCTAGGAAGACTCAGCCTCCTTGAGTTCCTGTCTAGCTCCTGAGAAAGGTATGAAGAACACTCTGTGAGGAAACTGAAGCTTAGCATTGAGGGGACTTGGTTCTCAGGAGCTTGCTAGAAGAGCTGGGGAGTAGTTCAGCAAGTAGTGGGGGCACCATATGTGATAAGAATCCAAGGAATGCGCAACTTGATTCAGAGCCTAGAGGCATAGAATCTTGAACAACAAAAGAAAGGAGGCTGAGTGGAAGGTGAGTTAATAATGAAAAATAAGTCATTCTTCCATTTCTGTAAGGACAAATTACTTTGAGAATTGTTCAGACAGTTCAGCTGTATTTTGCCTACTTGATGAGAGTTCAAAGCCCCAGAGGGATAGGAGACCTCAATTTCTAAGTAGCTCTGAAAGCATTAATCCTGGAAATCCTCTCTGGGGTAAGCTAGAAGAATCAAGTTACAGAATCCACCATTCAGTCAACATAAGGAACGGCATCATTGCATGAAAATCTCTGAAAAACAGTGGTGGATAAAACTTAACAAAATTATAATAAAGGATAGGATGTCAAGTATATTTTAATGAAAAAAAAGAAAAGAGGATTATTAAATATCTAAATCAGCAATATCTATTGAGAAAAAAGAAAAGAAAATATCTGTCAGATATAGTGTCCAATGTCCAATAGATAAGAACTTGTGAACTTTCCCTCAATTGTTAGGCAAATATAATTGATACTTTTGAGAAATTTGTTCTAGAAAATCACAACCAATATTGTACTTCTTTTAATTAATTGTTACAGTGTGAATTATGGAAAATGTAATGTTAAACACTGGATACATGAAGTATGAATAATATTTCTTTGATGGATAAATAGTGCCAATGAGATCTTACTAGATTGGTACTGAACATACGTAATTTTACAGTTATTACAATGGTTTAGAAAAGGTGGATGGGATGCAGCCACAAACTTTGTAGCAAAAGCTACAGAGAAGCAAACTTTATGGTTAAATTTCAGGATAATTTAATAAGACTATATAAGTAGGTAAAATAATATGATGACCAGATACCTAAAGTAAAAGATTGTATTTCATTTACATATATATTATTAAAATTATATGATTATATATTCTACCTTAATATATATTATATAAATTTGTGAGATAAATTTTTATAGAATTTACATGTGGGTGTGTGTGTGTGTGTGTGTGTGTGTGCTTGTGTGTGGTAATTGTAATTGAATGTTGCAAAATGGAAAAGAATTAAGTCTTATTTTGCCAAATCTGTGATGTGAGAAGGGACATTACTAAGTACAAATAAACATTTTGAGCCCAAATGGAGAAAACAGTTTTTAGCCAGGACCCCAAAACTTACAAGAATGCTCAAAGCGGAGGGTGGAGTTGGCCAGCACTGTAATTTGGGAAAGTCCAAGATTAAGTCATTAACGATCTCAGTCATATTTTCCTCAATTTCCTTGCAGCTTTCAATATTTCCTTTCCTGAAACTCTCCTTTTTCTTGTTTATTATGGGACAGTGTTTGAGTGGTTGTCTTTTTCTTTCAAATCATTAGGCCCCATTGTTTTGCTGACTCCCCTTTTTTCCCATTCCTCAAAATTGCCTGTGCCCTGAGGTTCTAGTTTCAGTTCACTTCTTCCACTAGAGGCTTTCTTTTGAGAATTTTATTAAAATTAATAATTATTAAGTTAATTTATATTAATTAAAATTAATAATTTCATTAAATTCATTCAAAGCTCTGGCACTGTCCCCAGCACTGGTGTCACTAATTGGATGGTAGCTGTGTTCTCTCTCTGATATTTCTTCTATTAGTATCATGACCACAACAGCTGCTGCCCCTATCCACTATCAACCTGTCTCAGCACCTGTGGAAGTGAGCAGGTGTAATATCTACTTCATAGGATTGGCTTGGAGATTAAATGACTTAATGCATAAGAAGTGGCATACCAGTTTGCTTAGAATAGACCAGGTTTCCAAATAATTTATTCCTTTTCTACATTTATTTCTTTTTTTAACCTAATCACATGAAGATGATTCTTAGATTTTTCACCATTCTAGATTTTTCTTACTTTTTTCTTTCTTTCTCTTCCTTCCTTCCTTCCTTCCTTCCTCCCTTCCTTCCTTCCTCTTTCTTATTTCTCTTTCTTTCTTTCTTTCTTTCTTTCTTTCTTTCTTTCTTTCTTTCTTTCTTTCTTTCTTTCTTTCCTTCTTCTCTCTTAAGGTCTAAATTGCTGTTGTACATGTATAATTTAAGTTTATTTTTAAAAAACTAAAACTTTCTCATGGGTAGTCATATGATAAAATTATTTCTGTTTCTATGTGCTAAAAATATTCCACAAGAGAAAGGGAAATAAAAATAAACATAAGAATGCATTATCTTTCCACTTACATCAGTACCTTCTCTTGACTTCTCTTTTTCTTTTGGGCGTCCTATCATCTTTTGTGCTGGCAAGGATTGATAGCTCAGATTCATATTTTTAAAATGACATTAATTGTTCTTGTTATAAAACAATATACATTTCAAGATTTTCAATGATGAATTCTTGTGGCTACCAATCTATTTGGTCGAGGCATGACATTGAGTGGGTGAACATTGCCTTCAACTACCGCATGCCTGAGGATTCGAACACCTACCTGCATCAGGTGGCCTGAGCAGGCCGGTTTGGCACCAAGGGCTTGGCCATCATATTTATGTAAGATGAAAATGATACCAAGATCCTCAGTGATATGCAGGATCGCTTTGATTTGCACAGACATGGTAGAGGACTCACCCATCCATTTTGGAATGTGACACTCTGTTCAGGAGATGACAGCAGGCATGGGGTGAAGGACACACTACTGCCGCCTACCCTAGCAGCCCCCAACTCCTATCCCATGGCGTCCCCCTTTTGCATCACCATCACTCCTACACCCCCATTTTCTGATTTGTCAGAATTTTTTAAACAGCGTCAAAATGAAATGTGCATGCAAAAAAAACCCCCCAAACCAATATACATTTCATTATAGAACATAAAATTTATAAAATATGGCTAATGAAAAAGTCTATAAAAAACTCCTGAAATTTCACTTGCCTGAGATATTTTCATGTATATCCTATAGATGCATCTGGTCTATCTCTATACTGAATATATTGTTTTACAAATGCCTTAGTTTCACTTAAAACATATAAGAAATATTACCTACATCATTATTTTTTTACCGTATCATTAAATAGGCTTCTAAAATGTTTGTGTAATTAATTATAAATCCATATTAACTTTTCCTTTATTACAATGAACTACCTTATAACAAAGTTTATTAGCGTCTTTCTGACCTTTATAAATCTTTCTCTACCATATCCTAGTTTGTTTCATTTGCAATTTTTCTCACAATTATATTTTCTTTGCTATTCCCACTACTATCCTCTCATTCATCCCTTTTACTTATGGTGTCAGACTATTAAAATAGAGTAGTGAAATTGAGCTCATTTATTGAGAAACCAACTCTAGGCCAGGTATTATGTACAGAAAAAAGAAAAAAAAAAGAATCTTTATGTACTGGTAAAAAAGACAAAAATGGAACTTTTAATGCAGTGTGATGTATGCATTAAGAAGGTCTTTCACAAAGCAATTGTTGTGGGAAGATGAATAGAATTTCCACTCAGAAAAATCATGTTATAAATTATGTATTTTATAAGACATATAAAATTATAAGAATTGTGGTTTGTTATTAGTTGGCTTATTTTAACCACCATAATTAAATATTAAATATTATTATTTAAAATTATTAAATGTTAAAGATCCCAATAAATTAAATTTGAGTAATTATTGTTACTATTAATGAAGCACATCTAGTCATAAAAGGAAGTGTTCTGGAATTTATTTTTAAATAGAAGGAGAATTAAGTCTGCACATAATGGACACAAATGGACACAACCTAGACTGAGATGAGGTGGGCCTGGGGGGATGGAAGACTTAGGCAAAACACCAAATATGAGCCAGCTGGCTTCTCTGAAATTCAAACTTAACTGCATGTTCTGTATTTTTATTTGCTATATCTGACAACCTTAGGTCTGACAAGTCCCTGAAAGTGAAAATTCTGCCCTGAGACCTGCAGGACGAGAATGACCATGGGAAAAGCAAGAGGAGTGCAGGGAACATCAAGTGAAAAGACCTCACTGCAGAAAGGAGCTTGGCTTCCTCCACAAAGAAGAAGTGGGTGCAGCACGAACAAGATCATGCTGGAGAAACTGAGAAATTCACTAAGACCACAGGCAAGGGGGCATAACAAAGAAGGAGTGGTAGTCCTTTTTGTCAAATTCTTGGGACGTGTTGAAGAAAATGTTGTGGAAATTAATATATTTCAAATGGGTAAAATAACCAGAATCATATTGCAGAAAGAGCACTCTGGCAGCCATGCCTAAGATAGATTGGAAGTAATTGATAAAGAAAGCAGTTAGTTCCAATTAACTCTGGAAGGAAATGATAAGAATCTGGACCAACAAAAACAAAAAAAAAACAAAATACTATCCATCTCTGAAGGCAGTAGGTTTCATAGTAACCTGCACCATTGCAATTATGGTGCATAGAAGTCAAATGATAAAAACATTTAAAAAATCCTATGTTAATAGGTATATAATATATATAAATAATATATATATATATGAAGTTGGAATGTGGTATCATTAACATAGAGTGGAGGGTGGAGCTGTAAAGGAGTAGTTTTTGTATGAGATTAAAATTAATTTGTTATCAGTTTAAAATAGGATACTATAATTTAAGATGTTTCATATAATACCCACAATGATAACGATAAAGAAAACAGCTACAGAATATGCACATAAGGAAATGGGAAGGGACTCAGTGCACATCACTATAAAAACAAAACACAAAGAAAGGCAGTAGGAGAGAAAAAGAGCGACAAAAAAGCAAGACATAAAGAAAAAAATGAACAAAATGTTAGTAGTCCTTTCCTATCATTAATTATTTGAAATGAAAAGTGATTAAACTCCCCAGTCAAAAGACATAGGTTGGTTGAATGGATTGAAAAAAATAGGATCCAACTACCCATAAGAGATACTTTATATCCATGGACACATAGGCTGAAAGTGAAAAGGTGGAAAAAGATATTCTATGCAAATAGTAGCTGAAAGAGCAGCAGTGGCTATGCTAATCTCAGGCAGAACAGATTTTAAATCAAAACCTATCATAAGAAACAAAGGACATGATGTAATAAAAAGACCAATTCACCAAGAAGATATAACAATCATAAATATTTATGCACCAACCTTCACTGCTTCACTGTACACTTAAAAATGGTTAAGATGGTACATTTTATGTTATGTGTTTTTTTATCACAATAATAAAAAGAACCAAGTCATTTCCTGTATTTTCTCATACCAAATTGTATCTTTCACCTCTCTGCATATCTTATGGCAGTCATCACAACCTCTTTTCTACCACAATGAGTTTGGTAACTTGCTAATCTCCTAAGTATCTTAGATAGACAAAAGAAGGCAGAAGTATTAACATAATATCTGTGATGTACAGAACATGCAGTCAATACTACCATTTACTGATGTTGGGACACATAGTCTAATTTGCTTCTCAAAACAACCCTATGAAGTATTTTAATTACTTTTTAAGAAAAACAAGAAAACAAAGGTCCAGCAAGATAAGTAACCTGTAGAAAATCTCATAGTTTTTGATTTTTGAAGCCAGGATTACAGCTCATGCTTCTCAAAAATCCATATTTAAAAATCCATATAAAAACCATATTCCCATATTCTTTCTACTATACTGTATTTTAGGGACCAACCCTTATCTGCCTCCAAATTTGGTATTAAGGAGACTTTAATGAGGATAGAAAAGGACATATTATCTCTTCATAGTAATTTCCAAATCAGTGATCAACCTGATGTCCCATTAAACGTGGGGGAAAACATTTTTAGGAAAGTATCTTTAGAGAGGATATTTAACTAGTATCATTACTAGAAAATTAATTTTTTAAAGGGTTTATTATTTTTTAGACTAAATTCTCATTGCTTTAGATATGCTATTCTATTTCATGTGGGGTATCATGCCTGTCTGAAGATTGGAATGACTGACTGAGGGAGTATGGAAAATAATGTGGTTGGTTCTTATAAACTACCCTTTCTCCCTTCCATCTAGTTGGTTTGTGACTCCCATTCGTTCAGCCCTTCCAATGATATTGTAAACATCCAATTTCCTGTATTAAGTCCTTTGCTTTTTGAAATGCCTATAATATTTCCTCTTTCACACAACTGGGTTTGACTGATAAGTAAAGGAAGGTATCATACTTTATCAGTAAAAAGTAAATCAGTATGAAACCAAATCACCAACTCTAACCTTTGGTAAATACCAAGCTTTGACCTGTGCTAAATATGCCTTTATAACTTTTAATCTGTTTTCCCTAAGTTTTCTCAGCCTAGGTAGACTTGTTCATTAGATTTATAAGTTCTAGGTACTAGATATCCAAGAGCAAAGAAATTTCTTGAAATACAGAATAATTGGGTACCATTTTCAGAAACTAACAGTATTGAGAAATGGAAGGAGTAGAAGACCTTTGATGCAAACAGGCTAGTAACTTTCTCAATCCAAAATTTCCAATTTGTAGTATATGTAAGTAAATTTCATTGATGATAAACATAAATTTAAAGATACTTTTTGTTTGTACAAAAATTCAAGTCTCATTTCCCTTGGAATATTTTGGATATAATTTTAACTACTGCATATCAAGAGACCCATGATAATGATATAAATTTTCTATAAAGATAAAAAGATTGATGGATGGAGTTTTATACAAACAGGTTAAAACACTAAAACCTCTGGAAAAAAAATGAAGAGTGAACTAGATATGATTGAACATCACAAGTTAACATGGTGCCTGCACTGAGTATATGTAGTTACTATTATTCTTTAAAAAGTAATAAAGAGCCAATACTAACCTCTCCCCACAACTGAAACACTACATCAAGAGAGTAATGTTGAGGTTTTACTGTGAAAAAAAAAATATTATATACCTTTGTAAGTTACTAATCTCAATCAATACATATTTATCAATATATATCAATACATATCTATCTATCTATCTTTTGTCAGCGTCTCCCCAAATGAACCTTATGTTTTTATACAAGTTTGTGAACAAAAAAATAATCTCTATTAAAAGTAAATGTGCATGTGATTTTTAGAAGAATAGATATTTATATGTTCCACATATTGAATCAATTTTCCAACTTCAAATTTTTAAAGTGCTTTTGGAGTAGAATACATCCTAAGCATACCCTTTTAGTCCAGTTTCTTGCTGGAGCTCTACTAATGGCATTCACACAGTAAAACAACTCACCTTCTTAAAAATAACCTGCTTTAAGATGGAAAAAATGACCAGGAGTGGTCAAAATACAACCTGATGAATGATTCAGTTCTTATCTAATTAAGTTTCAATCTTTCAAAGTCAAGTGATAGAAAATGGTTGAGGAGCCAAGGAAGGTAGCTGAGATTTTACAGTTTGTTCAGCTTCAAATTTTCTATTGAGTGGAAAATAAAGTCTACATGCTTTTATACCTTTAAAAAAGGTTGAGGGGCACCTGGATGGCTCAGTCAGTTAAGCGTCCAACTCTTGGTCTCGGGGTCGTGAATTCAAGCCCTGCGTTGGGCTCCATGCTGGGCGTGGAACCTACTTAAAAAAAGAAAAAAAAGATTTTAAAATGACATTTAATGACATTCTTTAGGAAGATCTGTAAGTGCACGGAATGCATTGGAAAATAAACTTTAATTGCTTTTGTTGCACACATCCTTTTTGCAATTAAGTATGAATTCCAACTTTTAAAATCCAGATGGGCAGCACATGACAAGTAGGGGTAACCTCAGCCAATGAAACAAAGTATTTGTTTCTACCCTATTTAATGTGTTACTTCCTCCAAAGAACAATAGAAAACTAAGAGTTTTTTTTTTTAAAGGAATAAAATACAGAAAAAAATATGATTATGTTCATCAGTATTATATCATCATCATCATATTTAAAGGCATTCCAGAACTGGATAGATTTAAATTTTCTAACTGAAATTATTGTCAAGTCTTAATGTACCATTCTGATTCCAGGAAAACATGAATAAATATATCTCACAGAAAATTCTTAAGTTTATTTAACTTTATTTTTGTCACTTTGCTTCCAAGATTTAACAAGAGTTGCTAAATGTATAACTGATGTGGAAGAGGTGAATTCAGATGCCAGAAGGAATACAGAGGATAAGTAATGGAATCACAGAATCTATTAGCTTAAAAATAATTTTAAAAAATACAAGTAAAAAGAAGATATGTGACCAAATCCATTTGATGTTATTGTATTGCTTTAATGCCATAATGGAGTCACCTCCCTGAACTTCTCTTCTTTTTTTTTGGTTGCATAAATGGCATTTTATTATGGACAACAATCTAATTCACAAATCCTTGACATTTTACAGCAAACATTGAAGCATCATAAACATAAAAATTTCAATATGCAAAATTCAAATTTACAGCAAGAAAATAAGCTCAAAAACTTATTTTTAGTTGGTGTGGTTATTGCTACACTATCTTTGTCATTTCTTACCCAGAGTCCAAAAATGTAGGCAAGCCCTAAAGATGTAGCAGAAGCGTTTTTGGCACACTGGTATCCATAATCTAGTTTGTATGGAAATGTTTCTGCAAGATTCATAGAGTACTCTTTGGAAGAAAGAGGCGAGGACTGGTTATTTGGTCACCCTTAGGAAATACAAGCTTTTTAGGAGTCCAGAAATAGCCACAATGCAAGCAGAGTATAATGAGACACAGCTCTGGCTGGGGAAAAAATGTGCCTTTCATCAGAAAAGGATCTCAAATTCCTGGGGGATATCCAACTTCCATCTTCTAAGCGTATGTCATTTCCAGCAATCACATTTTTGATTTCCAACAGTTCTTTGTTGATCTCTTAAGTGTTTTCTATTCAACTCACCTGTTGTGTATCATAGAAGAAATAGCTTTCCTTATACAGCTGATGATATTAATCATAATTTTTTAAGTATTTTTTCCTACTTTAATTTTCTCTTTTTTCCTTCTGTCCATTTGTTTATTTTTGCCTCTTTTATGCAAGGCTTTTCTCAAATGACATTTTGTTATTCATTAATATTAAACAAGGAGCTCTAGAAAATGATTGGACCTTATGTAATTGGGTGGGCCTGTAAATGGGGCTCTTTTTTTAAAATAGGATGATCAGACAGTAAACTGACTTTTTCTTGGGAGATTTTTAAAGATTTAATTAATTAATTAATAGCGAGAGTATGAGCAGGTGGAGGGGCAGAGGGAGAGGGAGAAAGAGAATCTCAAGCAGACTCCCCACTGAGTTCAAAGCCTGACATCGGGCTTGATCCCAGGACCCTGAGATCATGACCTGAGCCAAAATCAAGAGTCAAATGCTCAACTGACTGAGCCACCCAGGCACCCCTCTTGGGAGATTTTTTTATTATTTTTTTTTTAATTTTATTTATTTATTTGAGAAAGAGAGAGAGAATGAGTGGGGGAAGGAGCAGAGGCAGAGGGAGAAGCAGACTCCCCACTGAGCAGGGAGCCCGACACGGGACTCAATTCCAGGACCCTGAGATCATGACCCGAGCCGGAAGGCAGATGCTTAACAGACTGAGCCACCCAGGCACCCTCCTGGGAGACTTTTAAATTTCAATATCTAGACCTCGTTTTTCTTAAATCCTGATATTTCTCCAGAGAAGGATCAGCTCTTCTTCTGCCTGGAGTGATTTTCCTCAGCAGTTCACATCTGAGAGAAGGGTTGAGGAAGATGGATGGAGGTCCTGGCGTTAACTTAGAGTTTTTCTCATAATTTCCCGTCATTATGGTACAACAGCACCATTTTTCTCTATGCCTGCTGCCCATAAGTTTGGAAACTCCTGGTTCAATTTTTCCACATACTAGACCCATAATCTCCTAAGGTCATGACCAGAGGTAAGGTGCAATGTGTATGCGTGTTGCCGTGGGGAAGATGGGTGCTAAGAGAGGACAGTCAGGGAGCTCTCTACACTGGGAAATATGACAGATGTGCGCCTGGGAAGGGTGGCAGATGTTCCAGACAGATTTTTCAAAGCAGTCCCCATTTTCACATTTGTACCTTGTCTTGTGTTCATTGACAATTTATTAAATCTAAGCCCAGAATTCTTTAGTATAAAATAATCTCCTTTCTTTTTGACATTCCTCTCTGCAGGCACTTGGTTTGTAACTTCTCTTCTAAGATAATTGCCGTTCCAGGTGCTTTCCATCTTTCAAAAAATACTTAAGTAGTTGATACTGTTGGTCTATGTCTGACCCCACTCCTGCTGTCTCCTGTCTCTCTCTCCTTTTCCATTCTCTCTTCTTCATTCTTACCTCTTTCCCTTACCCCCTCCTTTTCACTCTCGTTCTCTGTCTCTGCAAACTTAGTAGGATTTGAGAAGGGAAAAGTGATAAATGCACATGGCTGCTTTGATGTTTAACCACACCCAGACTGAGGATCCCAATATACTCCCTGCTCTGTGCAAAAGAATTGGCTTCAGACTAGGCAGTCTTGAGGCTGGAGGTTAAAGGCCTGAATGATTACAGCTGAGCAGCCTGAGTGCAGTAGGGGCTGACATTTCCACTCAATTGCTTGATTAAATACTGCCCTTTTATTAAAAAAAAAAATCATAATTTTTTTTTGTTTGTTTGAGTCATACCATTGATGTAACTGTGGGTTTTCCATTTCTTTGGCAGTACATTTTCTGGTCTCTATGAATTAGTTGATTTCAGCTTCTATTTTAAATCTATTGGTATTTATCATGTTAAAGAAACATAGAGGTAGACATATCCTTCCTGCAAATCCCTTCCAGACTTTTCTCTGGTTTACATCATAGCCTTATTCTGCTTTGTCCTACTGCTTCAAGTACAAATACCTCTCTACATTTCTTCTGTATGCTTTTCAAGCCTTTCTATTTTGCAACCCCAATCAACATCATATTCTGTCAGTCTCTAGAGCTCTTGGTCTGGCCAGTGAATCTTGAGTATGTCCACCAAAACCGAAGTTCTTCTATCCATTACACCATGGAATTGTGACCCATCACCTCCAGAACTCGTGTTCCCAGATTCAACTGGTGCCCCTACTAGGCACCACACTCATTACTACCTTTGCTTTACCTGGAACGTTCACTTCATTACTGTCCATCTTCTAAAACATTATCTCATCCTCAAACTTCAACCCAATTTCCCACTTTCTTAAACAACTTAAGCACTTCCCGTTTTTTTGTCTTGTTCAGTTCATTGTTTCCTCCAAGATCATTTTGTCCCCCAGAGACAGATTTAAACTCTAAGAACAGGAGCCATATTTAACTTCACTCCAAGCCTTACAGTACAAATCTTTTTTTCTGAGCCCATATCAGTTGATTGGCCAATCTCAAAAGGTTGTCTTTTTCAGTCTGTTACTGTTAAATGAGTGATTTTATAGGTCATTTTTATTTCCTGATGATCCATTATATAAACTAGATTCTGAGAATTGGGAAGTTTAAAAGTCTTCTTTAGTTGGATCAGCTGAAAGAAGGAGGATGGTTTTATTCTCTGCTTATGGTGCATTATGGTGGTACATTTTGGAATGTAAAAACCAGTTGGACTTACTATTGCTTACTTCAATTCTTTAAGTTTGTTTGTAGGAGGATAAATTAGCTAATGATATCATCTACCCCATTTTTGAATCCTCATTTACATAAAATTTCTCCATTTCTCTTTTCATTTCTTTCTCAAGTATTCCCAAGTTTTAAAAATTATTTTTGGTATCTTCGTAGCAATTTTGGGCTTTGATTTTTGTTTTGTGTTGTTTTATATTTCCATCTGCTAAATTTAATAAAAGACCATAAAGTAATTTTCTTAAAGTTTGTTCTTAATTTATCCCATGTTTAGTTAGACTAAGTGCCAAGCTATGTTTGGCAAACTTGAGAAGGTAACTGTTAATTAAGCAAAGTTTATTTAATGATAAAAAGAAAGCAAGAGCACTCCTTTAAACTAGGTGTGAGAAACTGATTTGAGCATGTTGAGTGCTGCCAAAGTGTTGCAGAATCCTCAGTTAATGATTTAATTAGCAGCAAACTGTCATCAGCCTAAGTAAATGTCTTAACACCTATTTCTTTTAGTCAGTCCCTGGTGACTTAGACCTGTAACTTCTAAGTCATTAATGTTTTGCTGTTATTAGAGTATGTTAACATAAGACTTCATTTGGTTGGTTTTAGAATATCTATAAAAGTAAGCTCTTTTCCCCTCTTTACTTCTAATTACCTAAACATCACATATTTATATGAGTTTCCTTGCCACTGGTGGGAAACTATACTGCTTCACTTATAAAGATAAATATTATTATAATGTATTTTAACATTTTGGCCACCCAATACCACAATTTAATTTGCAGATGGGCCTCTCCTCATTGAAAGTCCTCTTAGTGGAACATGAAATTCATGTGCCTGCCCTCATCTTCAAAAGCTGCCTTCAGATCACTGGAAATTCCTTCTCCATCTCCCTACACTTGCAAGGCCAAGGACTTTGAAGCTTGATCATTGTGGAAGCAAAGCTGAAAGAACAAGTTGGACTTCATCCGTTTCCCAGGAAGATTGTCAAGCAAGCCTTGCTGCCGAGACTAGTTCAACTAGGACAGTTTAGAAGCTGTTCATCTTCAACCTTCTCTCTAATCCTGTGAACACACTCATGTCCTCCAAATGGAGTCACTCTTTGCTGTTTTTGTTTGTTTGTTGTTTTTTTTGTTTTTGTTTTTAGAGAGAGAACGCGAGTACACGCCCAAGGTGGGGGGAGGGGCAAAGGGAGCGAGAATCCCAAGCAGGCTCCACGCCCAGGGGAGAGCCTGTGGGGCTGATCTCAGGACCCTGAGACTATGACCTGAGCCCAAATCAAGAGTCAGACACTTAGGGCGCCTGGGTGGCTCAGTCATTAAGCGTCTGCCTTCGGCTCAGGTCATGATCCCAGGGTGCTGGGATGGAGCCCCGCATCCGGCTCCCTGCTCAGCGGGAAGCCTGTTTCTCCCTCTCCCACTCCCCCTGCTTGTGTTCCTGCTCTCGCTATCTCTGTCTCTTCAAATAAATAAATAAAATCTTTAAAAAAAAAAAAAAAGAGTCCGACACTTAACCGACCGAGACACCCAGATGCCCCTGGAGTCACTCTTTGTAAAGTCAACCTAAAGTCATTTTGTTGCTGTTGTTGTTGCTTGCAAACAAAATGCTGTAATACATTCACCATTATTGTTATTGTCTCTTTTTGTATCAGCCAATATATAGCTACAGAAAAAAAGCTGCTACATAATACATTTTATTATTAATTAGATTTTTTTCTTCTTCTTATTTAACATGTATTAAGTACTAAAACACCCCACCAAAAAATTATTTAATATTATGCCATGTATCCTGGTATCTGGAAAGCCTGAGTCGGGTGAACATTAAGTGCTCAGAATGCCGGAATATCTAGGAGCAAGAAAAAGATGAGCGACCATGAAAATAATCTCCCACATTCTGAGAATGAGAAAGTTATGGAACAGTGAGAAAGAGAAGGAATATGAGGTACTTTAGTTTTGAATTACATGCATACTGCTTTGATGGGAATATATTCAGATTATTGATTATACTATGCATTTGGAATAGTGACTAGAAATATAAATAAAAATACCATTTAACAAACTCAATTTAAAAAATGAGACAAAAGAAAAAACTAAAATTTTGTTCATATCTTTAGAAAAAAAAATTGTGTGTATTTGATGGAGTTATAAAAAGTTTTTGATGAATAAGACAAATTATAGTCTGAGACAAGTCATATAATGTGAAGGGGTCTCAGAGATCATTTATTAGAGTGTCCCCAAGTCACTGATCATGTTTGATAGTACTTTAAGTCTAATAGAGTTGATTGACGAGTCAAAGAAACCAGTGTCACATACCAATCCCAGTAGTTTGGGTTATCTGTTTCTACTAAGCCTAACTCTAAATCTTGACCACTCCCTACCTCCTCAGTGACCAACAATGACATGTCATCACTTATTACCCAGATAAGGTCTACTTCCACAACTCTAACTCTTCCCCCATAGAACTTTAAAGATTTTGAGAAGTTAAAAATAGATCCTCTTCTGGAGGAAGTGAGCAAATCCTCATCTAATTTGATCTCATTTCACAGATGAAATTAAGGATTTAAAGGAATTATATTAGCATCTTCTTTTGCTTAAAAATAATCTATTAAAAATGCTGTAGAAACCAGGTTATTTGTATACACCGTAATTACACTGAAGTTCTACCATATGAGATATCTGAGTCCCAGAACTAATTTAGAAATTTTAATATAGTTTTTGAGACAATTATAGGGCTTAAAGTGAGAAGTTCAGTTGAACATATTTCATAATTAACTCTACTCAATGACTTCTTCCCATTCCTACCTTCTGTCTCTGGGAAAAACGTGAATACATAACACTAATTTGATTTAATTGTCTTTCATTGTGTTAACTGAACTTGGGGTGTTTAGCTTCAAATTTTGGTTTGTTTGTTTTGATCAGCATTTTGGAAAGGAAATTTCCCTCAGAAAAGTATGTAACCCATGTACTCATAAAATTGTTTCTATACTTGGTACTTCATTGTTTTCCCTGTTTTACAGCCAAACCCAGTGAAAAATTTCCTAATACATTTCACTTAGTTTTCAATGAAAACAGGATATTATTAATTTCTTTAGATATTATTTCTTGGAAATATATTTTCCATGTGCAGTCTGCCATGAGGAAAAATAAAGCGCCATCTAAAAGTATTATGACTAAAAAGAAAAGGATGACAGATTTATCCTTAACATAAATCAGTCAAGTTATTGCAGAAGCTCTTTGTTTCGATCATTACGACTCATAGTACTATTGCATACATGTTGCTTCTTTTATTTTATTTTTTTAAAGATTTTTATTTATTTATTTGACTGAGAGAGACACAGCGAGAGAGGGAACACAAACAGGGGGCGTGGGAGAGGGAGAAGCAGGCTTCCCGCTGAGCAGGGAGCCCGATGCGGAGCTCGATCCCAGGACTCTGGGATCATGACCTGAGCCGAAGGTAGATGCTTAACAACTGAGCCACCCAGGCACCCCCATGTTGCTTCTTTTAAGACAACACAAACGAGATATAAAATGGCACGTCCACTAAGGTGAAATAAAAAGTGAGAAATTTAGCTCATGATGTGTTAAATTTTCATACAGATCTTTGTGGTTAGGGCAATCATAGATTTATGAGTAAGCATTCCATTGGGAAGTGTATTTGTAATGTTTAATATCCTGATATTTCAACAAGAAATTATGCATCATAGAGCTACTTCCTTGCCAAAGATGTTACAAACACATATAGCCACACACACACAAAATGCACTAATTTAAAACGTCCAAATACAAAGTGTCAGGTATAACTTAGATGACCTAGAAGATAGCAGTTAACACTGAATGGAAGTCCTCAAACCCAAATGAGTTTAGAAGGTAAGGGAGGAAAGCAAAATCAAGAGAGTGAAATGAACATCAGAGAAAACAACTATCAGCTGGTGAGATAATCTTTCCTACCCAGTCAACTCTCATTCTTCCCTCCGTCTTTTATATGCTGGCTAATTAGTCCAAGAGACAAAAGTTGTAGACCATTATTTGATTCAATAAAGGATCAAATCCAGAACAAAAAAATTTAGGTAATTATAATCTCTTTTAATTTATTTCAAAGTTCTGCATGAAATGGGTTCTAGAGACTTCTATTTTGTAATAAACATACCTATATGGATATTAGTTGTTGCTTTCAAATGCCCTGGGTTTTTGGTGATTTTTAATTGTATATTAATAGTTGTCCCTTTCCAACTGGTTGAAAGGATGCTTTACATTTTCAGTCAAGATAGATCTTTTTCTTGGAATATTTATGTGAAAAACTAAGAAATACTTTGGATAGTTCAAATATAATGCATAGCATAAAATATAGAGATGTTGAATCATTATGTTGTACACCTGAAACTAAGGTAACACTGTGTGTTAACGATACTCAAATTAAAAAAAAATTAATGTAATGCAAAGATTCAGACTGAGAAAAAGGTTGAATCTTACTACCAGGTGGAAAATTGACTGCAGAAATAAGGAAGTAGGACACAGAGATAGACTTCTGCCTCTAAGACTGGTACTTTTTTTTTTTTTTTTAATTTATTCGTTGCTTTAAAAAAATGAAAAAAAAAGTAGCTGAATAACTTCTGGTTGGCTGGATGCCGGTATTATTTTTATTGGCAAAAGCCTCTGAGTGGCTGAAAGGTGGCCATTAACACTCTGACAGAAAGTGCTGACAGGGTGATTATAAGATTAACACCCTATGTTATATTAAGAGTGTCAAAACCTCACTCTTACCTGTCAGTGGAAAATAACAGCATGAGCAGAAACATTACAGAAACAGAACTATTTCTAATGTTAAAGTACCATGCTTTGGTGTCTTTAAACTTTTTTAAATGCCATGTTAGCTACCGAATTTAGCTGATGGTTGGAGACATTCTTTTTTACTCCAGTTGATTTCAGGAGCAAGAGATTTACAAGAACTGTACGTTCTAGTCATCCTCCTTTGGAATGAAAAGTCTCACATATGATTTAGCCAGAATAAACTAATTATGAACATGAATTCTTTTTTTTTTAAGATTTTATTTATTTATTTGAGAGAGAGAGAGTACAAGGAGAGGAGGGGCAGAGGCAGAGGGAGAAGCAGGCTCCTCTCTGAACAGGGAGCCCAATGCGGGACTTGATCCCAGGACCCTGGGACCATGACCTGAGCCGAAGGCAGACGCTTAACCAACTGAGCCACCCAGGTGCCCCTGAACATGATTTCTTTTATAAAGCCAAATTGTTTTTTCCAGCAACTCTTTACTTCCATTATGAAGAAACATTTAACAAACAAGCTATTTTATAAATTGCCTCTATAAGGCTTGGTAGTCCAAAGATGACAAATCCCTAATACTCTGGCCCAGCAATCACATAATAAGGGAATTTCTCTTCAACAAGATATTTATTTGTTTGTTCATTTTTCTTAAAATTTTATTTATTTATTTGTTTATTTATTTATTTATTTATTTGAGCGAAAGAGAGAGAGTGCTTGTGCAATTGTGCAAGTTGGGGGCGGGTGAAGGAAGAGGAAGACAGAGGAAGGGAGAGGAACAAGCAGACTCCACACTGAGCAGGAGCCCGACTTGATCCCATGACCCTATGATCATGAGCTAAGCTAAAAATCAAGAGGCCTACACTTAACCTACCGAGCCACCCAAGCACCCCTGATCAGAAGGGATTAGAGAATTCGTCCTCTGCATCACAGCAAGATTCCATTAAATGTATGTAAATGTAAAGTATCAACATCAATTAAACCTTAAAAACCTTTAATATTTTTTTGTCAGGGAATGGCTGTTCAACATGTAGAGTTGATTATTCTTTTGACAAGGTTCTGCAATGGGAAAAACTTTAAAATTAAGAATTGCTGGACAAGGAGCAGTTTGGGGAGATGCTTAACTTGGAGGTGCTGGTCAGAGATGAGGTTGAGGAAAGAAAATCATCTTTCCCAGATCCCTGGGATACCTAACGAGGTCAATCCCATTTGGGGTTCTATTAGATCTAGACACTATCCAGAAGTCCTGGGCTCAGCCTCAGTTTCCACCTACCCTGCCTTAGGAGATCCATCTATAGAATCAAGTTACATCTAGGACAGAGCCCAGGACTCCGGAAGCCTCAGGGATATAAGAGCAATCCTCAGGGTTGAAGTGGGGGAATTTGGGGGAAAGACAGGAGGTTATTGGCCTAGTTTGACTTACAACCTTAAAATATTTAGATATAGGACATATCAACCTCCATATGTAGTCTTGCCCTGCGATTGTGCCCCACAAAGTTAGGGAGGGATGTGCCTGGCAGGAGACTATTACTATCCAAATATTTCTTTTTTCTCACCCATGTAAAGAATTCTCAAATAGCTTTACATTATGAATTCAATCTATTAGTCATATATTTAATAGGGAGGATATTTATTCATGATATTTTTCCATAAATGTTAGTAACTCCAATTCAATTATTGGATTAGCTAAAATAATCAATAGGCCCAAGAAAGCTCCTGAATTTGTTACTGGCTTGGTGATCAGGGAAAGTCTAAGCTGTTTTGTATGGACATCATAGAACTCCATTGAAAACAATGAAGTTATTTGCATAATTTATTCTAAAACTCATCACGGGATCATTCAACATGGATGGATGGTTTCCCAAACAAACAATAAAAACGTGGTTTTGAAGACAGTGATGGAAGAAGCCCTAAACTCAGAATCAGGACACTGCATTCTAATGCCAGCTCTGCCTTTAACTGTATCTGTGAAAAACGTATACTCTTTGAACTTCAGTTTTTCTCAATTGTAAATTGGGAAAGGTTGAATATACTAGTGGAGTCCTGATGGCCCCAGTAACCTCTCAGAACCTGTATGGTGATAGGGTGAATAGTCCTTAGGGACTCCCAACCTAACTCAATGCAACAGCTTCTTTGAAATGTATATATATATGAAATATATATATAATATTTATGTAAGATATATAGTATATATGAAATATATAGCATAATATATGAATATATATGAAACATATAGATGCAAGATATGTCTTTAATAATAATTCTGCTGTGAAAACAGCAATGGTTTTCAAACCACAGACTAGATAATACCAAAAGTCCATTCTAGTTGAAACAAAACAAAACAAAAAACTCTCTGGTTTTATTTATATGGAAAAACAAAGAAAGGCTTTGGGTAATCAAACCTAGGTGAAACTTTCTTTCTCTGACATTAAAATAAAAAAAAAAATCTAATAATTTGCTGTAGGATATTTACTGATTTTCCCTCTTTAATCCCAATCTGGTTGAGACACTCAATTTTTAGCCCTTGCAGTTCAGAAGGGCTGATTTTCCTCAATGCACATTCTCTGTTGGATTTATAAGTATTCCCACTTGATTAAACCACTTTGGTGAGGATGAATAGACAGCAGATTTTGGTCACTGAGGAACTAAAGGCCAAAAGTGAGAGAATGACTTTTATGAAAATAAGGATGAGAAATTGCTGAGAGATTTTTAGAGAGGAGCACAACATTGGCTGAAATGATGAGGAATGAAGATAATATGAGCAGGAAAGTATTAGGTTGAGTGGAGAGGAGAAATGCAGCAGGCAGGGATTGTAGGAAGGAAAGGTAACGGTAGTCCAGCTGTGAATTGACCAGGACCCCTATTTGGCACAGGGGACGAAGGGAGAGGGAGGACCTGCGTAAAACTTGCCAAAGAAGACAAGTCAAGTAAGTGTCAGAATGGGAAAGGAGCCAGTATCCCTAGGCATCCCATCTACAATCTCCGTTCACTCGAACACAATTTCTCTTTTGGGAAAGTAACCTTTGTCCTTTATCCTAAGTACTTTCTAATCATCCACATCCTACTATAAGGTTACATTTTAATGGAAGTCAACTTGGAGACTTCTCCAGTGACATGAAACTGTTTTCTTTCACTCTGTGGTTTAACAGTTTCTCCACAGTAACAGGGCAGTCTTTTTATTACCAGAAACATGGACCTTATTTGTGGTCTTTAGCCATGGCAAAACTCCCATTAAAGCCAAAGGGAGTTGTGGCTAAGTAAACCTTGGTGAATAATATTCATTTTTTACAAGGTTTGGAATCTGAAGCAATGAGAATTGTTATTTGCTTATTATGTGTTGCCTTTGGTTCCCATGAAAGCATTACCACAAATAGGATGTAGGATTATGTCTTCCTTTAGGTACACAATACAAATCTTGAAATCTTGAACAAAAAGCATACATTCTTCAGGAAGGAAATACATGTAATTTTAACTAGCTCTTGATTATTGATTTATAAATTCTTTGTCCAGTTCAGTTTAATGCCTGAAGGTATTTTTACAGTATGTTGTTTCTAGAAAAGGAGTCAATTTTTTCATTCTTTTAGTATTCCTAGCAAATTCTCCGAGTTCTATTCCACCATAAAAAAATAAGAAGTGGGGAAATCCTAGTTTCAGAAAAAAAGCAGTATCATTTAGGGAATGTTTCAGAAAAATATGATATATTTCCTAAATAATTTTCTAAGAGTTTATATCAAATAATCAATAATGCCGTTTGTATTGGAAATTTTCTCATTGCAGCTCTGTGATATGACGTGAAAAAGAATCACAAAACTGATACAAGCCAACTGAGCCTTACCATACCAATATCTGATGACTCTGTAGTGACCACCACGGCAGCAGCCCATTGTGCTAAACATTTGCACACTATCCCTTCTATTCATCATCCTAATTTTGATGTTGTGTGATAAATACTGGAGGGAAATCATTATTGTCATCCATTAATTGAACACAACCAAGAGTACTACTTTAGTTTTTTTTCTCTTTTGGATTATGTCAGAAAATATGACACCAGTTTGACTGGACTGACTGAATCATTCACTCCTTAATGGAGCTCCCAAATGACTATCTCTAATGGGTTTTATTGGAAATATCCACTAAAACTTGAGAATTAAGACAATGATGACATTTCAAAAAGATGTTTTCTTTGCCTTCGTCTTTCAAGTTGCTTAATGTAGGAACCATTTTCTTCATGTTATCAGTTATATTCATTCTCTTAAATCTCTGTTTGGGGCTCTATATCATCTAGCTATAAGACATTCTCTTTTTATCCCCTGCTGTACATGTGCTATATGTCCTATGCTTATGAACACATTATGTGTGATACATTATTATACATTATATCCTATACTTCACATTAAAGACCTTAACTCCTGTTTTCCTTTCAACTCAAACCTTTGCCATCATCCCAGGAAATTTCAATATTCTAAGGAGCAGCACATCCAACTGTTGGTTTATTTACCCTCTTAGCATGAACTCTCAAAACCAAAGGCAGGAAATAGTCATCACCTGAAATTATTTCTCTCAAAAAATCCACAAAGCAGAGGTCTACTGTCAGAAAACAAGTCTCCATGGTTGTCTCACACTTCTGTACATCTTGAAAGTGAGGTATTGGGGAACCTCGGTGGCTCAATTCGTTAAGCATCTGACTTTTGATTTTGGCTCAGGTCATGATCTCAGGCTCCTGGGATTGAGCCCACCCAGTGTAGGACTCTGTGCTCAGCAGGGAGTCGGCTTCCCTCCCTCTCTCTCTACCCCCCACTCTGCTCTCTCTTTCTCTCTCAAATAAATAAATAAGTCTTAAAAAAAAAAAAAAAAGACAGTGAGGTATGGATTGCCCTTTGTTCTGAAGTATCTTTAAAAGAAAGGATATATAGAAAATTGCTTCACAGATAGACATACTCCCTCCAGAACAAGGGGCATGTTTGCTTACAACCTTGAAAGATAGATGGCATGTCCTCCAGAGCAAAGGACAGTTGTTTTTACTATCCAGTGTAATAAATATAATATCTTCTACAGAGCAAAATGTAGGCATGCTCACTGACCATTACACAAAATTTGGGTTCCCTAAACTCGTTTCCTTTCCTGTAATCAATACAGTGCAGGTGTAGCTGTCATCTGGCCCTTTGTGTTGCCCTGTGGAAATTGGGACCTGGAGAACCAGTACAAAACTGATTCTATTCTTGCTAATTTTATTCCTATGAATAATCAACCATCATTTGCCTCTGAACTAAGAGTGTGTCTTCTACCTACATCCATGAAATGTGGCAAGCCAATTGATTGCCTTGCACGTAGAGTAAAATCTCAAGCCTTCACGGTTCTTGACATCCATGCACTGAATACAATCTCTTGAATACTCTTCCATTTTGCCTGCTTGCCTGCCTGCCACCTTCTACTTTTCTTGGCCATTCAATTTGCCTCAAGTGCAGAAGCCCTCTCTTTATCAATTTCTGGTCAATATCCTGCACAACATTGCCAGTATATCTTTTTATTAACTTCACCTGGAAAAATTCTAATTTTTGTGATTCCGACTATCTACTTTCTCTCTTCCTAAATGCAGCCTGTTGAACACCTCCAAGGGAAAATATAGCAGACAGAAGATTGGTACCAATGTAATTTAATGATCACCTAGTTTCTCACTGTTTTTCTAGTCATGTCTCTCTTAATTTTGCAGAGTACCTTTTAAATTCATCCCATTCTCTTCAACTTTAGCACTATGTCTAAAATTATTTTGATTAATTTTCTTAGCAAGTTACCTTCCTTCCTACTTCATAAGGAAAATAATAGCCATAAAGCGATATCCACCTAAACTTTCCATCACCAAATGTATAAATCTATGTTCTTTTTACATAAAATATCATTTATGAATATTTCTCCTTGGCAAGAACATATAAGTCACAAGTTTGATTTAAAATGCATTGACCAAGATGCCCTTCAACAGACAAATGGATAAAGAAGATGTGGTCCATATATATAATGGAATATTATTCAGCCATCAGAAAGGATGAATACCCAACTTTTACATCAACATGAATGGAACTGGAGATTATGCTAAGTGAAATAAGTCAAGCAGAGAAAGTCAATTATCATATGGTTTCACTTATTTGTGGAACATAAGGAATAGCATGGAGAACATTAGGAGAAGGAAGGGAAAAATGAAGAGGGGAAAATCAGAGGGGGAGGCGAACCATGAGAGACTATGGACTCCAGGAATCAAACTGAGGGTTTTAGAGGGGAGGGGGGTGGGGGGATGGGTTAGCTCAGTGATGGGTATTAAGGAGGGCACATATTGCATGGAGCACTGAGTGTTATACCCAAACAATGAATCATGGAACACTACATCAAAAACTAATGATGTAATGTATGGTGACTAACATAACATAATAAAAATAAATAAATAAATAAAAAGAGTGGGATGCTTAACCAACTGAACCACGCAGACACCCCTAACAAGTTAATTTTTAAACAAAACATAATATGGTGTACAAATTGTGCTATCTAAAGGGCAACTAAAGTATTTATAAAAACATTATGTCAAAATATACTTGATGATGGGACACAAGTTTCAAGGCTGATAAGGGGTGCCTGGGTGGCTCAGTCGTTAAGTGTCTGCCTTCGGCTCAGGTCATGATCCCAGCATCCTGGGATAGAGCGTCCTGGGATCGAGAGCCCCGCATCGGGCTCCCTGCTAAGCGGGGGGGCCTGCTTCCTGCTTCTCCCTCTCCAGCTCCTCCGTGCTTGTGTTCCCTCTCTCGCTATCTCTCTGTCAAATAAATAAATAAATAAAATCTATAAAGTTGCTGATAAATAAAAATAAGATACATTGAAATTAATAAATGAATCCTAAACATATCTAGCACAATTGTTTATTCCTGCTCTTTATTAAATTTCGTCTTCTTAAGCAAGATAAACCTGTTGATCCAATAATGGTTGTTTTCTCTGCTTCCCTGAGTGGGAAGTGAGTCGATAAGAATTGAGCTTTTGCTTCTAATATAACACACTTGGGAGAGATGGAGCTATTGGAAAGCATAACCTGCTCTAAAGTGCATGAGCTTGCAGGAGAAAGGGAGGATGAGAACTTTACAAAAGTACTACTGTAGTCCACCATATCCATGGTTTCACTTCCCAGGGTTTCACTTACCTGTGCTCAACACCATCTGGAAGCAGATGATCTTCCTTCTGACATAAGTCAGAAGGTCAGTAGTACTTAATACTGTGTCACAATGCCTACATTATTCACCTCATTTCATTTCATCACGTAGATGTTTTATCATGTCACATCATCACAAGAAGGGTGAGGACAGTACAATAAGATATTTTGAGAGAGAGAAAGAGACAACACTCACATAACTTTTATTATAGTGTATTGTAATAATTGTTCTTTTTTATTAGTAGTTATTCTTGTTCATCTCTTACTGTGATTAATTTATTTTTTTTTTTAAGATTTATTTATTTATTTGACAGAGAGACACAGCAAGAGAGGGAACACAAGCAGGGGGAGAGGGAGAAGCAAGCTTCCCGCGTAGCAGGGAGCCCGATGTGTGGCTCGATCCCAGGACCCCAGGATCATGACCTAAGCCCAAGGCAGACACTTAATGACTGAGGCACCCAGATGCCCCTTACTGTGATTAATTTATAAATTAAACTTAATCATAGGTATGTATGTATAGAAAAAAAAACGTAGTATATATAGGGTTCAATGCTATCTACAGTTTCAGGCACCCACTGGAGGCCTTGGGACACATTCCTCATGGATAAGGGGAACTATTGTATAATACAATGAGACTGCTATAGTTGGTACTTTTTTCTTGTTTGAACAATACCCTCTGATCCAACCTGACCCTTGTGAATTTCGCTGAGCAGAAGCTTGGCAAAAAACAAACAAACAAAACAAAACAAAGCAAAAAACAAAAAACAAAAAACAAAAAACAAAAGTGTGGTGAAGTCAAGGTTCAAGATAATTAACTAACATGGCATCTTACTTTAGGCAAAACAACCAGGGAAGGAATTCCCAAACTATTAAGACATCCTGCACTGGAACCAAGGTGGGAAAATAAGAGGCATGGATAGTGGTGCCACATCATTCTTGCCTCAAAAATGGGTTGGTTCCCCCTTTGTTAAAAAACATGTTCTTGATGTTAACAACGGTCTTGATTATATTTAGACATGTGAGTGGATTAGAGAGGGTTAAAGAAAACTGTTCTTAATCCCTCTAGAAGCAATTTTGCCAAAGCTCTCCTCTCTAAGGCTAATCTTGTTTTGTGTGCTTTGGACCACATCCTGTTGTACCATTAAGCAATCTTGCACATGGCACTATCCTTTCTGAATCTCCACACTTCCCTCTGAAAACTTAGCATCACAATGTAAATATACTTATGATTGCACACTGTTAGATCCAGCAGCTTCTTTCCAGTTTGTCTTACTTAATCTCATTGCATTTTTAACATAGTGGACCACTCAACTTTCTCATATAACTTTTCCCTGGCTTTTGTAAATTGCATTTTCATATTTTCTCTCCTACATCCTTTTCTCCTTATTTTTTGTCTTTTCTCTGGTTCCTCCTCTTCAAATAACGATTAAATGACGGAGCTCCTCAGGACTAGTTTCTAGGTACTTTTCTTCTTCCTTAATATACTGTGTCTAATTAGGTGATTTCATCTACTTTGAGAACTCCAAAATGAGACTGTCTGCCAACAACTCCAAAATATCAATTTCTAGCATGAGACTTCTCTTCCAATTTTTAGAACCTCATAGCCTACAACCTACTGATTTTTATCTATAAGTATCACAAATAAAAATGTACAAATGAATCTGATAATCCTCCCCTTAATCTCTGCAACCCACTCCAACACTTGTACATAAAGTTTGTATCTAAAATTTTTCTTCGCAAATTAAATATTTGCAAAGGATGTAGTTTTTAGAATGTTATAAAGAGTGACATGTTAAAACATTACTCTTAATTTCAGTTTGCAGCCAGGAGGGAGTAACACATATCAGCTTACCCTTGAGCAAAGAACTATAAATTTGGACAAAATATATGAAGCAACTGTTTTTAAGCATTGGACCCCAAATAGCACAGGGCTGTGATCCTTGAAAGAAAGGAAACATATGAAGTGACCTCCAGGTTCACCCTGGCTTTCTGCCTGAGGCACTTTCCAAGCCACAGCAGAAGTAATTAGAGGACAGAGAGTGGTGGTCCCCGTGGGCAAAGAAAAGAGTGAATGGCATTTGAGTTTACTGAAGTGGTTGGAGTTATCATTTGACTTATTATTATAAATACAATAACATACAATCAAACAAAACAACATTATTATAAGATTTTATACATGATATTAAACATAAATAAAATATTATTAGAAATGTATTTCTAAATGAGATGAAATACTTCTTTTTTCAATGATTTATTGACCTATTGATGTATATTACCTCTAGGTAGAAGCACTCTAGTTTTAAGTTTTATAAACAGTAAGTAACAACAACAAAAAGGCCACCCAATTTAAACAATAAGAATATAGAATTGGAAGATGGTTTTTAAATTTCAATGTCATTCATTTTAACCTACATTCTAGATATTACATAGCCATCCATCACAAAAATATTTATTAATAATCTCAGCTGATGACTAGTATGTGGAAAACAAATGATTTTTATATATTAATCTTATATCCATCCACTTTTCTAAACTTTCCTATTATTTCTAATAATTTATCTGTAGTTTATTTGGATTTTCTATGTAAAAAATTATATCATCTACCAGTTACAACAATTTTATTTTCTCCTTTTCATTCCTTAGATAATAATACTCTTGTCTTCTGTATTTTGAGCTAAAATACAATATTGAATAGAATTGATGATAGGAGTAACTTGTTTGTTCTAATTTTAAATGGAATGCTTCTTAAATTTCCCTATTTGGAATCATATTTGCAGTTAGTTTTTCATAAATGGTTTTATTAGGTTGAAGAAGTTGCCTCTTATTCTTAATTTATAAAAAAATTATTTCAAATTTTAGGTGTACTTTTACATTATTATCAAATGCTTTTCTGTATTTGTTGGGTATGATGCAATCTACTAATGCTAATATGGAGCTATCTTTACATACCTGAGACAAACTGAACTTAACCATAATATGTTTGTGTTTTTTTTTTTTACTATGCTTCTATATTAATAGCAAAAAATTATTAGGTTTGCTAATATTTTCTTTAGGAGTTTTGCATCTATAATCATCAGATAAAGAGGTCTGTGAAGTTCCTTTTTTGTATTATCATTTCCTGAGTGTTTTAAAGATTATACTGACATCTTAGAATAAGGTGAGGAGTGTTCCTTCTTCTACCATTTATGAAAGAGTTTACATATGTATCAAAACACCAGACCATCACTCCATATCTCTAACCAAAAAGCTTAATTTATGCCTTCTTTAACTAACGGAGAATTACAATGGTCAGCTATAGTCACACTGAAAACAAATAGCTGATGACGTATGGCTTTTGGGGAAAGATCTGCATTGGGTTATGATGGATATAGGTCCAGGAGAAGGGTGATAACGTTACAGAAGCGTGGTTTGTGTTGGTTACAGAGGTGGGAGTGGGATAATAATGGTCTTAGAAGCATAATTTGGAGTGAGGGCACTAAAAATTGGCTGTTTTCAAAGGTGTGTTCACAGAAATTGTCATTGATTAATTAAACAGGTTTAAAACCACTTCTTATACCGATTCTCTGTCACCAACTGGATGCCCTAAACTCAATTCAATTCTGACACTAATTACTCAGAGTTACCACAAGATCCAACAGGTTAAAGATTTCAGTCCCACAAGACTGCTCCCACTTCAGACACCAGTTGAAAGCCCTAGGTCCTCAGGCTACCTGTACTCCTGTCTGACTTTCTACACATTTTGGAGATGCCACAATCCTCTTGCCTCCCGATTTGATACTTTTCTAGGAAGACTCACAGAACTCAAGAAAGCACTATACTTGAGATTACAGTTTTATTTTAAGGCTACAAGTAAGGAGTTTCCAAATGGAAGAGAATCACAGGACAAGGCTGGATAGGGGGAGGCAGGGGAAGAATTTTCATGCTTTCTGCTCCTGGAATACAGACACACCACCCTCCCCAAACATCAATGTGTTCACCAACCTGGAAGCTCTTTGAACCTCCTTGTTCAAGAGTTTTTATTGAGGCCTCATTACATAGGTATGGGTTAAATTGTTGGCCATGTAATTAAATTGAATCTCTAGCTCCTCGTCTTTCCCCAGTGGTTGGGAGGTAGGCCTGAAAGTTTCAACCCTCTTATTCTGTTTGGCCTGCGCCTTTGTTGAGACTTTCTGTGGGCCCAACATGAGTCACCTTGCTGGCATAAACTCATTGTCAAGATGGGCTTGTTATGAGTTAGAAAAGACACTTCCATCATTCAGAAAACTCCAAAGAATTTTGAAGCTCTGTGCCAGGAAGAGAGGGCAAAAACCAAATATACATATTTTATTATGCTACTATACACCTGGCTATAGAACAATCAACAGTTTCTTAGTAGAATGGGAGCTTATAAAATTCTCAGGGTCTCCTTTTCGTTTTTCCATCAACCAAAGCTGCCTATGAGACCAGCAAGGACTCCAGCTTTCCACTACTTTTACGAATTCCTCTTGAAAAATGCTCTTTTGTTTGCAGAAGTCGGATTTTCCATTGAGTTTCAGTCAGCGTGATTTTATCTTATTTTTGGCTTTGAATCATTTGTTGTATCATCTATTGGGACAAAGGTTATGTAGAATCATTTAATACGCTGGACAACAGTTATCAGATAACATTAGATGACTATGAGGAAACAGGTATGTATAATTAAAATATTATAAAAAGGGATTGGAAGGCTCTCTGGAAGATTTCCCAGGCCTGGGCAAGGAAATAAAGTTACAGATGAGGCATTAATTGGACATATCCTTTTCTGTCCTAGAAAAGATGTCTTTTTAGTGTTTGTTTACTAAAAAAGGCCAATGTGTCCCAAATATGATGGGTTGCCTCATGGAAGAGTTTGTCAAGTGCCAATTTGGAACTATCTAGTGTTATCTTAATCTCATGCATTTTACAACTTGATTGTTTCCACTGTCTCTTTTCAGAATTTGGAGCCAAATCCTGAATATCTCCATGGATTTGTTTTTCTGCTCTATGAGGAGTCTTTGCTTTAAGACTTCAGTCATTACAGCCTATTAAGATTAATGATCTGCTAGCATGTTTTTCCTAGCTCCCCTATGAAGCACTCTCTTATATGTTCAACACAAGACAATCCAGAGCAAAATAAAAACACATGAGACTAGACTTTGTACAAAGAGTCAAACAAAAGGGAAGAAAAGGATAATCAGCTTAACTGAAAAAAAAATTTATCGATGTTGCAATAAAAAATCTAATGACTTTGTACAAAGGCCTATATCTAATTTTCTTTACCATATGATGTCCCTCCAAACCAAAAGGTCTAATAGCCATATACAATGATTTGGACCTAATTGCATTATATAAAGACCTATTGGTTATAAATGCTAGCTTTTAAAAAAATGTTAGGAACAACAATGCTACAAAAAGAATGTTCATTTTTAATCAGGCTCATCTGGCAGCAAATTTGAAGGACAAGGTATTTAAGCACAGGGTATCTGGTCAACATGCTTATTGGTTTTAGGGTTCCACAGAATGTTACAAACTGAAGGGCTGTGAGACTCATGTATACTCTTGTCAAGAAAAGTGAACTGCTGCCTATGTAAGATGTTGGCAAAGAGCTTGTTTGTGTTGTGTTGGGCATAGGAGCAGAAGTGAGTTGTCATTCTCAGAGCGAGATTTATATTGGTTACAGAGACAGGAATGGATTGCTATTAATCTTTGAAGTGTGTTTTCTATTGGCCACCTAAGTGTGTTTTGTTGTTGTCGATCACACAGGTAGAAGTAGATTAATGTGAGTTTTAGAAGCATGACTTGTAGTGAGTTTGCTGCCAATTGACTGAACTTCAAAGTGTAAGGCAGTCGCTTATTGGTTGACTTTCTAACACAGGTTGACTGGATATAGGCCAACTAAATATGGTTAAAGCCACTTTTGGTGTTTACTTGTTATCTGGCTATACAAGGCACTTTTATTCTAGGAGTATGGTCTTAGAAAATTCCTAAGTTAGTGATTATCCATTTTTTGAAAGTTTAATAAAATAGCCAATGAGACTATTTGTGCCTTAAGTTTTATTTGGAGGATACTTTTGTTTAACTATTACTTTCATTCTTTTGTATTTCCAAGACCATTTAAGCTTTTAATTTCTTCTTTAAAAAAAAAAAGATTTTATTTATTTATTTGACAGAGAGAGAGACAGCAAGAGAGGGAACACAAGCAGGGGGAGTGGGAGAGGGAGAAACAGGCTCCCTGCTCAGCGGGGTTCCATCCCAGGACTCCGGGATCCTGACCTGAGCCGAAGGCAGATGCTTAATGACTGACCCACCCAGGCACCCCAGCTTTGAATTTCTTCTTGAATCTGATGTGGTAAGTTACAGTTTTCGAAGTATTTGTCTACTTGAAATAAATTTTCAAAATTGATATCCTGTATTTGTTGAGGAACTGGTCTGTGTATTACTGTCTAATTATTTTCTCTGTGGGAAGAAGGGAAGTCTGAGGATTCTTGCCCTGCCATCTTGCTCACATCACCACTACTCGATTATATTTTTGATACTCTGTTGTATCTTTACTTTCAATTTTATAATTTATGCTGTTTTCATTTTCTTTTTCTTTTTACTCTACTTATGCATAGTTACTCATTTTCTGAATTGAGGAGTTAGACATTTAGCTCATTCATTTATAGCATTTCTTATTTTTTAATCTGTACATTTAAAAGAATAATATTCCCTTAAATCATGGCTTATGCAGCCCTATACATTTTGACATGTAGTGTTTATTATCATATACTTCTAGCTCTTTTAAATTTTCCATTTTGATTTCTTTCTAACTTCTGAGTTATTTGGCAATTTTTAAAAAATTTCCAAGTATAAGTTAATTTTATTTATATTTTTTATTATTAACTTCTAAATTTATTGCTTTGTGGTCAGAGCATATGTTCTCTATCATATCTGGAAAATAGAATAGAAAAAAAGTAGAAGAGAGGTTTCAGTTCCAATTTTTACCAAAATGCTGAGCCAGCAGGGACGACAGGATCCTCCTCCCTTCTCCCTTATGCATTTCCAGATAGATTATCCAATAACCCCAGGGGAATATGATCTCACAGGCACACAGAGAGAGGGAGAAAGGGAGAAAAAGATTTTCAGAGCACAACTATTTCAAAACTGCAAATAAATTAGGATTCATATTCCAGTGGAAGCAGAGAAAGTAGAATAAATGATTAAATAATATAATTTAGAATTATAACTAGAAGAGAGAAGAAATGTTATTTAAAATATGCAACATGGTTAAGAAACATTAAGAAGAACCAAGCAGAAATATTGTGAAAGGTGTAATAGATTAAATAAATAATACAATAGTTGGTATAAATAAATAATCCATAAAGTACAGAACTGGAAGTTTAGTTTAAGGGACATTCCAGAAGGAATCAGAAAAGGATAAATAAATAGAAAACTTAAAGAAGAGTTGAGTGATATGTGGGAGAAAAACATAAATGAAACATCCTAAATGGTATTTTTGGAAAGAAAGACAAAAATTAAGAGGAGGAAACACTTGAAGAAATAATAAAGAAACATTTCTCAGAATTGATAAAAGAGTAAAAACCTCAGATTGAAAGGGTCTATAATATGCCAAAGAGGAAAGATAAGGAAAAAAACCTATGTCTGGATACAGTATAGTGAAATTTACAATAATCAAAGAAGAAAAGAAAATTCTCAAAGCTAAGAAGAGAAAATACAGCATATTAGAAGGAGCTAGAATATAGTTTACACTAAATCCAGAAACTCCAGAGCTTACAGAAACCTAGCAGCTGAGTCCTCAAAATATTTAGAACTCCATCAGGAGTAGAAGTGAGAAGGGGTAATAACTTTTTAGGGAACTTGGAAAAGAGAGGTTTGTATCTGTACCTGTAACTAAGCAACTTGGATAAAGTTAAGCTCTTGAAATTATTTTCACTTTAGTAAATATAATACGACTACGGGTATGGTTTGCTGGTGAGTTGGCCCAAACCTTTCCAATTTGCCAGAGATTCCCCAATACCCTACTTTAGACTTCAGACTTTGTCAGTCCAATTCAACTCCTGTTATTACCTGCCTGGCCTCTCTAGGCCTTTCCCTTTAAACCCCTATAATGATTAAGATCACAGATTCCGAAGTCAGGGGCCTGGATACTAACCCACGTTATGTCACTCACTGATTGTGTTATTTAGGATGAATTACTTAACTCCCCTTACGCTTCAGACTTTATATCCATAAAATGAAACAATTATAGTACCTGCTTCTTGACGTTGTTAGGAGATTGTGGCGTTGAGTGCACATGAAGCACACTGAACAGTCCCTGGCATATAGTAAGCAGCTACTAGTTGCTTATTGGCTAATAGTTGATACAGGCTACTAGTTCTGTTGGCTATATATTGGCTACTAGTATTATTGGACACTAGTACTATTATTATTGATATTAGACCATCAGATAAAGATTAAATTGTTGTATTCTACTGCTGACAAAAGACAATGGCAAAAACCAAAGAGTCAAAGTATTTTGTTCTGATGCCAAAGAGTGACCTCAGATCTTTAACGGCATTCGAAACCAGCAGCAGTGATACCCTGATGAAATCTCAGAAGTTGTGCCACACTCTGCGTGGTGCTGCGCCCGCCCCAGAGCACATCTTTCTGAGGTTCCGTCAGAGAGTGATGTGTGATTCTTGTTCAGCTTGGCTCGCTCTCCTCTCATCTTGTCCCAGGGTAAAGAGCTTCCACAGACTACTGCTTTGAGTCCTTTCTCTGATGTGCTCTCCCATGAGTTTTATTCATCTCAGCCTCCCTATACTGCTGAAAACCAAGCAGAGCAGACATCTGAGCAACCTCTTTGAACATAATAAATTCACTTCCAAGTGAGTGGTAAAAGATTTAGCATGGTAAAAACAATATGGCACAAATTGAACTTTGAAATGTCTGTTTGAAATGTTTGAAACTTTGGCTTCTTACCATCTTCTCTTGTTTTTCATTATAGGACTATCAAGAAAGGGCCTGAGGGAAAAACAAATTCCACTGAATTGCTGAATCTTTAAGTCTGGATTGTTACTTCAAAAAATTTCCTTTTGATAGTTAAACATGATAGTGAATGTGGACGGTGTCCAGAAATGAACTGAATGTGTGTGCGAGGGGAGAAAAAGAATCACGGTTGACTACTAGATTCTTAATTCAGCAACCAGATGAAATGAATGGTAGTACTACTTATTAAGATGGTATAAACTTGGGGAGGTACTGGCCAGGGCCTGGATAATGATTATCCTAAACTAGTAGACAAATGCTTAAGTTTGTTAATTTAGTGAATAATACAAGCATGGAGTGTCCATTCTCTATAGTAGTATCAGTGAAATTCATATCAAGAAATATTGATGTTTACTGCAGCATTATTTACAATAACCGAGATATGGAAGCAGCCCAAGTGTCCATCCAAAGATGAATGGATAAAGAGGATGTGTGTGTGCGTGTGCGTGTGCATGCATATGTGTGTGTGTGTAATTCTATTTAATGGAATATTACTCAGCCATGAAAAAGAATGAGATCTTGCCATTTGCAACAACATGGATGAACCTAGAGGGTATAATGCTATGTGAAATAAGTCAGAAAAAGACAAGTACTGTATGATTTTACTCATACGTGGAATTTAAGAAACAAATCAAATGAACAAACAAAGAAAAAAAAAGACAAACAAAAAAAGCCTGAGTCTTAAATACAGAGAACAAACTAGTGGTTGCTAGAGAGGAGGTGGGTGGGGAACGGGTAAAACAGGTGAAGGGGATTAAGAGTACACTTATCTTGATGGGCACTGAGCAATGTATAGAATTGTTGAATCATTAAATTATACACCTGTAACTAATATAACACTGTATTAATTGTACTTCAATTAAAAAATAAGGTAAAGGGCCGCCTGGGTGGCTCAGTCATTAAGCATCTGCCTTTGGCTCAGGTCATGATCCCAGAGTCCTGGGATGCAACCCTGCATCGGGCTCTGCTCCGTGAGAAGCCCGCTTCTCCCTTTCCCACTCCTCCTGCTTGTGTTCCCACTCTCACTGTCTCTCTGTCAAATAAATAAATAAAATCTTAAAAAAATAAAATAAAATAAATATAAATAAATAAATAAGGTATGAAAAAATATTGAAAATAGAACTGGGCCTGAATCTATAACTGTCTCCTCTTAAATCTAATAATAGCAAATTAATTTATGTGAAACATCTCACATGTCAAATTAAATTAATGATGTCCATTTATATAATGATGGTTTTATAGTTATATAGCACTAAAATTCTTTTCACTTTTATAATTTTATGGAAGTATATAAACAGAAATGTCTATTTTAATTTGCTATTTGCATATAATTTTTTCTTTATAGTTCACACTTTTAGTATCCTATTAAACAAACTGTTGCCTACAAGGTGACTTACAAGGTCACTAAGATGTCATCCTCTGTTTTTCTCTAAAACAGCACTGTCTGATAAAATTTTCTGTGATGGTTAAAATGTCCTGTTTCTGCACCGTCCAATATAGTAGTTACCAGCTACACATGCTTATGCTCAGCACTTGAAATGTGACTAGTATGACTTAGGAATTGATTTTGCAAATTGTTTTTCAAGAATCAATGGCTCATAGCTATTATATGGGACAGCACCACTCTAAAAACTAAGTTTTCTTTTTCACATTTACATCTTTTGTACACCTGGCATTGACTTTTGTGTGTGACATGAAGTAAAGCTCAGAAGGCTAAATGAATATTATCCCCAATACCTGCCACCCCAGTCTTAATCGGTGGTGGAAGAATGGTCTCAGAACTGTTTGTGTCAGTTGGCCATTTAAGTTTAATAGTAAAAGACTGGTTAATGATAACAATGCATAGTAAAACCTTCAGAAGGAAAGGAGAATATTTTGTGGACCATTTGTTTTTGTGTGTGTGTGGCAGTTTTAAGTTATTAGTTTTTAAAATCAGTACTTTTTAATGGAAACAACTTGACCAAAAATCTGTCACAGAATTTTGAGACCCATTAAAACAAAAGTTTAATGAGAAAAAAAAAAAGTCAAGGTACTTTTTCTGTATATAAATATGCAGTTGGTGAAGCACATTTTTTATAAGATCTTATGTTTTTCTACCCACTTACTACAGAGTTGTTTTTGTTAAAAAGCAGAGGACTTTAATATGTGGGTTCTTATAGATTCTCTATTTTGTTTCTGCTAACACTCATGGCTCTTTTTATAGTCAGTAAGGATTTTATGAAGATAAATTTCATGGTAGTTCTTACTATAACCAGTCAGTTTTTACCAGCACACATTCCATTTTGTCATATTTCTGATTGATTCAAACACTTTATTACATCGTATTTTCAATGTTAACTTGATCAGTAAGGATAGAAATAATAAAAAGTCTGGGATATAAGCAATGTCCTTAAGAAAATGACAGCATTAATGTCATTAAGAAAGAATATAATTAATAAAATGACATCTTTTGCTCAGGATTATAGAATTATTTTGGTATGGGGAAAAGAGATACAAGACTGGATAGATACAATCACTAGTAAAAAGCAGAGATTGGAAGCTATGGTAATCTTAGAAATCTTCAACTTGACATGGGTATTGTAGGTACCAATGATTATGAAATGAGAATTTATTTCTTTAAATATTGAATTAAATGCTTTGAAAATATTTAGTTGTGATAGCACCTGGTCAGAAAAGTCCATTTTTACCTTTTGAAACGAAACCTCTGTGTAAGGGAAAGTTTGAAACAATAGTCTCTATTAAGTTAAACTGCATAGAGAAGGCAAGTAAAATCCTAAGTTACCGGCAAAAGCACAAATTACTGATGATCTGGACTCCAGTGAAACTTTTGCCATTTTTATTGTTTTGTTGTTGGCTATTTTCTTTTGGAGAGAAGTGTGAGGAATTAGATTGTTTCATTAAATAAATGTCATTTTGGAAAAGAGCTCTTTTCAGCAGACTGATTTCCTTTTGGGGACAGACATTATACTTGTGTGAGAAAGTTTTATGAATTAGATCCTATACTTGTTAAATACTGAATAGAAATGACAACAATGTACATTCTAGGGACCAAGTTCTGATATGTCATTATTGCAATATGCATCAATATTTTCCACTTGTAACTAATAGCAATATTGTTTTAATGGGTGCTGTTAGAGTAGACATAATAAGGAGATGACTACATTCTCTTTACAAATTAATTTCTGCTTTAACGTATCTTATTCATATCCAGTGTGGAGGTTTTGTAATGTTCTTTAGCAAATAAGCCAGTAAGTACTCTCACCATGCACAGCAGTAAGTCATATGTCCATCTGTTTAGGTCATGATTCTCACTTTTGGAAAGTCTTAATTGATTTAAAAACATAAATATAACTTTTTTTTTTTTTTACTTTTACTTAATGAGTTCTCATCACGTTTGTGGTTTAATTGCAAAAGACGTAAAATGCTTACACCATAGATTAAAAATAACCCACACAGTATCCATTTCTATGAAGTGCCACGCAGGATGCGTGCACCTTTTTACTCAGGTGTTTAAACATGCCGTGCTGGGGAAAATACAGAAGGAGGCACGAGGCCTGGGTTTCTCTCTGTGGAGCCAGTATAAATTTGACACCAAAACATTTGAGTAAACAAATGCCACCTTCGTTTGCTTCTCTAAATCAAATTAAAGGTGCTGTAAGCTTTTCTACCCGTCCAAATATTGGGTGGTCTGATCTTAGTCATTATCAGGGCCTACACAGTGCCAAACCCAGGGACAAACCCGGTCCCTGTGCCCTCAGGGCCACCGCGTGTAATTTGCCCCGTTAATTCCTCCCAGGCAACTGCACTCCTTCTCTCTTACCAGGATAACAGCTGCACATTTTTTTTTTCCTAAAAAAACACTTAACCTCTAGATAAGGTCTAGAAAACCAACTTCTGTTTGTTTGTTTGTTTGTTTTTCTTGTGTGAGCCTGGGTGGGAGGGCAGGTGAGAATATGATCCTTCCTTTTTAAATTTCCACTGAGGTTCTATATATTACCTATCAATGTGTGAGATAAATATGCATATGAAAATTCTCATAAGAAATAACCAGGAACCTGACTACTGACTCTCTTTACCTACGAGAAAATAGAAGAAAGTCCAGAGGATGGAGAAAAAGAGAACTCAGGAGTGAGACAGAAAGAACTCTGAACTGGATCCGTCTCTTGTTCAGGAAATCCTGAGAACAATCGAACGGCTGACAAACTGCTTGTGTGGTGGGGGGAGCCTAGGTGTAAGGGAAACCCACATGCCCAGAGTTGATTTGGTTTCACTGTGCAAGCAATTCCAAAGTGTCTCCTGTATCCGGAAGTGGGCCATGCAAGACTGAGGGGTAATTTGAGGTACTGTTCAATAGGGCTGGAAGAGGGAAGAAATCTCAGGAGAAAGAGACTGGCTGGTTACTTCTAGAAACCCAAGGATGAGAAAAGAGTCCCAGTAGACCAGTCAGAGGAAATAGACGCGTCTTCCAGGATCCTGCTAGATTCAGAATAAGAGTCTGGAGAAGAGAGAGAATCCTTTTTAATATTTTGCCAAGTCTAGATAATAGGAAGTCTTCACTGTGAAGTGAGAAGTGTCCTACTACTACCCTTATCTACCTCTCCTCCTCCTGACCACTTTAGATCCTGATAGGAGTGAAACAGCACAGTGGAGTGACAGAGGAGGGGAGGTATGAGCATTTAGAAGCAGAAGGCCTGTGGCCTCGTCTTTGTTAGCTTCTAGCCCAAGGCTGGTTTCAGCTGCAAAAAGATTAAATGCTAGGTTAAACTTAGAGTGGCGCTATTTACTAAACTGTACTTGCCCTTTGTGGCCATAAGGCATCTTTTAACTAAACATCAGCAGAAAAGTCTTGCAACTAACTGAAGTTTTCACTCCGGGATAGAGGAGCATTATTCTCCACTGAATAAAAGTTAAGGATCAGAGTGAGACGAAAGTATATTGAGGGGCGCCTGGGTGGATCAGTTGGTTAAGCGTCTGCGTTCAGCTCAGGTCAGGATCCCAGGGTTCTGGGATCGAGTCCCGCATCGGGCTCCTTGCTCAGTGGGGAGCGTGCCGCTCCGCTCCCCCTGCTTGTGCTCTTGCTCTCTCTCTGACAAATAAATAAATAAAATCTTAAAAACAAAAAGTATATTGAGTATTCCAGTCACACAGATAATAATAACTCCCTGCCTGTTTTGTATGATTATTATTTGTTAAGTCTTTTTAAAAAAAATACCAAGCTCACTATAATTTGCTACCATTTGGAATGATTATTTGGGCCTCATTAAAAAGATTACTTTATTGAACACTTATAATATGCGAGGTAGTGACCAGTTTTAGTTTGTAGAGCTCAAAGACTGTATGGCAGGGAGAAAGAAAATAGAACTGTATTAGCAAGTTGGACAAGAACAAGAGGAATCTTGGAACACCGGGGTGGCTCAGTCAGTTAAGCATTCGACTCTTGGTTTCAGCTCAGGTCATGATCTCGGGGTTGTGAGATTGCACCTCAAGTCCGGCTCCGCACTGGGCGTGGAGTCTGCTTGGGATTCTCTCTCTCCCTCCCCCTCTGCCCCTCCCCTCACGTGTATGTTCTTTCTCTCTCTTTGTCTCTAATAAATAAATAAATAAATAAAATCTTGAAAAATATATATCTTAAAAAAAAAAGAATGAGAGGAAACTTAAGTATGATACCCAATGTAGGGAAAGAAATAGGTGCTGAACTCAGAAATAACATGATTAGAACTGCTTTAGGAAGATTATTCTGACAACAATTTGTAGAAATTTTTTTTTTTTTTAACAATTTGTAGAATTAATTGGAGCAAGGGAGATCTCAGAAAATTACTTTACATTTAAGTTTTACCTTTTTTAGAAACTTTTTCTGATCTTTACCCCATGTAGCAATTAGTGATTTTTTTCCTTCATGTTATATTAGTGGTTTAATATACATATTTTTGCATTGTACTGTAACTGGGTGTTCTCCAGTTTTCATTTGTAAGTTTTATAGAACTCTCTGTGAGTTTTGTCTTCAAGAAAGTTTGAAATAATATATACTAGATCCATCTGTTGAAGAATCCCCATACATAATAAACGTTCTCAACCTTCTTAGAAGTGTAATTAAGAAAACCATTTAACTCATTTTTATTCAAAGTTACCCAAATTTATCTAACCTCTAAACTTTTTTTTATAGACTCATCTATTTTTTCCCAGATTCTGAGACCAATGAAGATTGAGGCTAAATTTTATTTAATCTATATACCAGGTAAAACTGCAACTTAATTCACAGTTATATTCTAGAAAGAGTAGATAATATTAAAGGATAGATGGCATTGTTCATCAGAGAATCCTGGAAGGTTGGGATAAGAAAAGGTGAATGTCAGGCTGAGTTTGAAACAAGATCTTGGCAAGAGTTGAATTGTTCTAATAGAGTGATGGGTAATTGGGCTTTCTAGTGACAACTCATAAAGAATGGTTGGAAGGAGGGGTGAAAAATAAGCGGGGAAGTCAGAGCCCATGTGGACAGAAGTCAAAAAGGAAACTTTTAAGAGAAAGGATGTATAATACATTCTTCAAACATAATTATCTGCTGTGATGTCAACCCCCTACCTTTCTCAAATACCAGAAACGTCTATAAAGTTCTATGCTATTGTGGGGATTGTTGTGTGAGTAAAAAGGGAAAGGGCCAAGCCTATTGCCTTTGCTGCTCAAAATTTGTTGATATATTATTGATATATGTAGAATGGACCTATACCATGTATCATAAGATCTGAGTGAGAGGTTCCCATGCAAAGTCAGCCCTATAAATTTTCATGATAGGTCTTAAAGAGAGGATTGGCTTTTCTGCAGAACTCATAATAGGACCTTAAGCTACTCTTATCCAACATATTATATTGGGGGGCATATTGACTTTAGCTGACATCTACCAACAGCAAAGCCTAATGTTTTGCTTAGTATGATTTTGTAAATATATATATATATATATATATATATATATATATGTATACACACACACACACATACACACACACGTATATGATATAACATATAATATATACATATAAATGTAAATGAGGATTTAAAATATTAAAATTTGGGGGAGGGAAATCACATAATTAATAATTTTTGTTTTCACAATACATGAGTACACTCTCTTTGCAAAAAAAAAAAAAAATTTAACTACCTAAAGTTTCCCTCATATCAACATTTCTAACTGGGTACTCATGAAAAAAACTAGTTTACTTTCTAATATCTATATATAGGTTGAGCCATATGAAATTGCCTTCTTTGTCAATCAAAAATAGCTGAATATTGACAATTTCATATGGTTCTAATTAACATTTTAATTTTGAGATTTTAAAAATACTATTCTACTCTAGTTATCTAATGGCAATTGTGTTATTCATCACTCAAATGTCTTAAAAAACTTTCTGTTATAGCTCATAAGGGATTTTTTTTAAACTAATGAATGATATTCTGTAGTACAGAATTATCTAGTTAGTCTCTAAATAATGACCATTTAGGTCCTGTTACTTTTATCACTATAGCTTATTGTACATAATTCCTTGGACAAATTAGTGTTTCTAAGTATATCCTAGAAGTAAATTGTTAGGTTTAAAAGAATAAACATTCTTTTTTACTAGCTATTGCCAAATATCATTGCATACTTACAATCCCAGAAAAATATGATGTATTTTATTTTCCACAATCTTAATACTTGAAATTTTCCCATTAAAATTTTTTTTGTCATGTTTGAAGTTAAAGAACTCTTTAATTGTTTTAATTTATGTTACCCTATTTCCTAGTGAGATTAGGCATCTATGCTGGCTATTTGAAATGAGTCTCCTGTAAATTGTGCAGAGCTTTCGCATACAGAAGAAATCCAATACTTTTAAAACAGGCATTTCCTAAATATCCCAAACAGTTATGTGCAAAAAAGGAAATAACTCTTCTATGTAATGCTTTTACTTTTGCAGATGATTTAAGCTGCTGAATTTTTGGCAAGTGCTGTTTCTAACCTTCCCTTTCCCCTTCTTCAAATCAGATCAGTTATAATTTATTAACTCAATAAGCATTTGAGGTCTTAAACGTGTTTCCTAAAAATGAATGATTTCTCTTTTAAATCAGATATTTTCATTCTCAGTCAGAATTTATTCTTGAATTTCACACCTGCCCAGTATTTACTTTAAAATGAACTTTTTATGAATTTTGATCACTTCCTTAGAAATGTGTTAATGTGGGTAACACAAACCGTCTGTTTCAAACCTCTGGCTTACATAGGTAGGTTCTTTTCCTTCCTGAACTTGATGGGTGTGCTAACCTGTACTGCTTGGCACCCCAAAAATTCTAGCCCAAATGCATCCTTTTCTAGTGCAAAAACGGGTGTTTCACAGATTGTAATACCTGGGCTCAAGTTTCAAAACTGGACCGAGAAAATGGAGTAAGAGTGACCTTTAGTGGCCACTCGGAGTAATCACAAAGGGATGCAATCCCTGTCTCAAGAGGATAGATGGACAGTCTGTTGGCAGGACGACTTAAAGCAGCAACGTAGTACATTAGAACTGGCTAGCCAGGACACTTTTTACATTATTACATTCTAACAAATCAAAACCCGATGAGTCACTGTTCAGAGAACAGCTGAAAAGGTGCATTTTTAATTATAAATGGAAATCCAGTCACACCTATTAAAGTGAATCCAGAACTTCAATGCCTAAATCCCTCATACAAATAGATTGGAAAAGTACCATTTAGTTGAGGCAAAAATCCTTTGCTTTCCATACGTTAGTAAAAGCCACCTGGTAATCTGTTGAACCTCAGAACTATGCAGCAGGGGGAAGAGTTATTCCTTAGCACCACGTTTGATCTTGGAAAAGAAAACCTTTGCCCACTTAGAATTAAAGTCATTTCTTGATGAGAATTAAATCCTCAAAATATACTTTTTTGTTGTTGTCATTGTTGTTGTCGAGGGACATCAGTGCCTGCCTCTATAATTCCACCTTTAAATGAAGAGAATGTCTGCATAATTAAGACATTTGGCTCATTTTCTACTTAGGTATGCTTTCTTAATAACTTAGTTTTGTTTTTTCTTTTTTTGTCACAGATATGTTAAAGGATAAACAAATTTCTGGAACACTCCTATTAAAATCATATCGTAGCCTTTTTTCCAAATTAGGATTTTCAGCATTAGAAATAATATGTACATTCATATAAATACTTTACAGAACACTATGCTTTGTTGTGATGAATTGTAATATTGCTCATGTAATTAAAATTAATTTTTTAAAAAAAATGTTTTCTGATAAAATCCATTGTTGTTTATGATGATAGACTTTTTAATAAGAAGGGGAGACCAAAAATGGTTAACACTTTAAGATAGAATCAAGGTTTCTGAATCAGTGTCTTTTAGATTGGCCCATTCTAAAAACTCATGACATTTATAAAACATGAAAGACGGATAAAGCAATGAAGTTTGATAGAAAGGCCATCATACGGAGAATCGATTTTTTCTTTAATTTTAGTTGGCATACCAGTTTGATTTCAGGTATTTACCAGAGAATACTAAGTAATTAAATGACAATATAATATCTTTGAAAATTATACTATATACATGCATGATATAAATTATAACTCCAAAATTGAGTGGATAATTGAAATTTATTTTACATATTTCCTTTAAAATATATATGTATATATGTGTGTGTGTGTATATATATATATATATATACACAAATATATGTATATACATATATACAGATTCTGACTCAATGAATGTTCCATTATTTATTACCATGAAACAAAATCCCTAAAAAGAGTAACATAAAACAACAACTATTTCATTATGTTCATGATTTTGAGGGTGAAGAATTTAGGCAGAGCACTGCAGGGTGATGGGTCTCTTTCCAGAATGTCTGGGGCCTCAATCTGGGTAGCTCTAACAGTTGGAGACAATAGAGATGGCTTTATGAATGCCATATTGGTTTTATCTGTCAGCAAGATTCCACCATTCTTCTCCAAATGGCCTCTCCACGTGGCTAGCTTGGGATTCTTCATAGCATGGGAGTGTCAGACTGCTTATACTGGTGGCTCAGGGTTTTAAGAAGGAATGTTCCAAGAGACATATCTGTTATCAAAAAAAGTCTAAATTTATAGTGAGGAACAAAGACCCGACCTCTTGATGGGAGGAGTGTCAAAAAATCTTTGGTCATTTTTAACCTACCACAAAGACGGAAAATTTGCCCATGACAAATTTTAGCTCTCCACAAAGCTGGAGCAATGCCCAGGGCCTACTTCCACTCTTATGTCAGAATTCATAAACTGGATAATGAACCAACTGTCTATTTCCATTACTAGCAGAGACATTAAGGCAGCATGATGATAGAATGCAATAAGATAAATCCATAACTAAGTAAAAAGGTGTAGTTGGTCATCTGGTATCTTTATTTACTTTTTCAGACTTCCATTTTCTCATTATCTTTCCCCTGGATTCCAGATCTTTTGAAGCCTTTAATGAGCTTCAAAAACCAAAGGCCAAATATCAACCATGCACTTTCACGGCCATTTTTATGGCCATCATTAAGTCTTTATGTCCAGTTAATTGAGCAATCGCATTGGAAATGTAACAATCGTAATATATGTTCCTTTATTTATTTCCATAATAGGAATTTTGGGAATTTGAGGAACCAAAGAAATAATAACAACACTTTTTTTTTTTCTCACCAAGTGTGGAATGACTTATGATATAAATGTAAAAGCCGTACTGATAAGATTAAAATGTCAATTTTACTACTAATAAATCTAAGTTTAAATTGTGGCTGAGTTAAGCAATCTAATCAGCTTTCTCTCCTACATCCTTCTGAGCTGAACTAACCCTGGAACTTCAAGTCTTCTTGTTAAGCTTGCTGCATGCCAGAAGCAATTGCTGCATGACCAAAGGACATATACCAAAAATAGAGAGGGGCTGATCCATGCATGCTCTTCTCACTCACCAAGTAGGAAAATCACTCTGAGGAAAGGTGAGTGAGGGCCTGAAAATAAGTCACAAGGGTTATTCTGGGGAATAAATTTTCCTTCTAAGTTATTATTGGCAACTAAAATCTAAAACAAATCAAAACCACAATGAGATACCATCTCTCACCAATCAGAATGGCTAAAAGTCAGGGAATGACAAATGTTGGCAAGGATGCGGAGAAAGGGGAACCCTCCTACACTGTTGGTGGGAATGCAAGCTGGTGCAGCCACTCTGGAAAACAGTATGGAGGTTCCTCAAAAAGTTGAAAATAGAGCTACCATACGATCCAGCAATTGCACTACTGGGTATTTACCCCAAAGATACAAAGGTAGGGATCCGAAGGGGTACGTGCACCCCGATGTTTATAGCAGCAATGTCCACAATAGCCAAACTATGGAAAGAACCAAGATGTCCATCGACAGATGAATGGATAAAGAAGATGTGGTATATACATACAATGGAATATTATGCAGCCATCAAAAGGAATGAAATCTTGCCATTTGCAACGATGTGGATGGAACTGGAGGGTATTATGCTGAGCAAAATAAGTCAATCAGAGAAAGACATGTATCATATGACCTCACTGATATGAGGAATTCTTAATCTCAGGAAACAAACTGAGGGTTGCTGGAGTGGTGGTGGGTGGGAGGGATGGGGTGGCTGGGTGATAAACATTGGGGAGGGTATGTGCTATGGTGAGCGCTGTGAATTGTGTAAGTGTTGAATCACGGACCTGTACCTCTGAAACAAATAATACATTATATGTTAAAAAAAAAAAAAAGAAGATAGCAAGAAGGGAAAAATGAAGGGGGGGGATATCAGAGGGGGAGACGAACCATAAGAGACTGTGGACTCTGAAAAACAAACTGAGGGTTCTAGAGGGGAGGGGTGTGGGGGGATGCATTAGCCTGGTGATGGGTATTAAGGAGGGCACGTTCTGCATGGAGCACTGGGTGTTATACGCAAACAATGAATCATGGAACACTACATCAAAAACTAATGATGTAATGTATGGTGATTAACATAACATTAAAAAAAAAAGAACATACAGAATATTTAAAAAAAAAAATCTGCCCCGGTGACATATTTAGTTCATACTGATATATGGATGAATGTGTGTGTACGTGATGCCCAAGTGCCCTGCCCCCCTCAATGGGAGATCCCTTGATGGAAGATTGTTTAGAGAAGACTTCAAGTGAGCTCAGATACCAGAAGGATTGCATTCTCTGGGATCTATCCTGATATCTCCTCTGGGGCTCCAGACTGATAATTAGGGTCAAATCTAATTACCCCAACTGGGGAAGTGCTGGGCCTGCCAAGTGAGAGGAGAGACCACATGGCCTAGGACTGCAAGACCTGGGTGTCAGATATGCTTGGAAGTGCATCCTGAGGGTGCTGAATTGAGGAGAGAAGACCATAAAGCTAGAAAATGAAGATTTGGTCAATATGAGGGCAGTTTCTCATAATTCAGAATTAACACCCTGGCAAAGGCCACAAAGGACAACAACTCATGCTTCCATAAGTGTCCTAATACATACTAGGATGGCTCTGGGAAGCTTGGGAAAAATGATGACCCACGTTCAAGAAAGTAGAGATGCCAGAATTGCCATGCCAGACCGCAGAAGAGACGATCAAAAGGCTCAGAGCAGTGGGCATGCTATAGCAGCCCAGAAGATCTACTAGCTGATTCTGTTCCTCGATGCCATGAAGGTTACTCTGCTTATCAAGGTAATAATTGAATGGGTTAGTGGGAAGGCATCAGTTCAGTATCAGTTCTCCAGGACTGACATGGGAGAGGCTGTTAACAAAACTGTGCTCCCTCATAGTAATGGGGGCTGAGATCGCAGAACAGACAGAGCGCGTGGAAGCAGTTACCTATCAGAAGCAATAGGGCAGAATTACCTTATAGGACAGAAAGGCTGCAATGGCACTTAGGGTGGAGCAGGGGAGACTAAATGACAGAGATATGTAGTTACAAGATTAAAGATGGGTAGGCAGAGGACTGAGGTCATCCACTCCAGTGGAGAGTCACAGTCATTTCTTCAGTTTCCAAACCTTAGCTAGTTCTTAGACACAGAACCTATCAACTGGAAGAGAAGCCAGATATCCATGAGGAAGGACCCTGTAACACCATGGTGTGTCTGTACAGTAGTGATTACCTCAGTCTTTTATAAAAGGACCTATGGTCATTTACTCAAGTAAATGCACACCAGACAAAGGAGAGCCTAAATCTTTTCAGAACTGCTGGAGTTGCTGATGATACGGGGCGCCCCAATGTGCTGTAGCAACATGCCTGTTAGAGAAGGCATATATGAGGGTGATAAATGGAATTGTACGCAGGTCCATCTCACACTGGAACTGTTGGGCTCACAGACCCACCTGCTGTGTATTCCCCTGGTTTCTGAATGCATCATTGGGATGAATACAGTAGGCCATTAGCAGAATCCTTTCACTGCTCCCTTGACGTATATAGGAAGAGCTGTTGTAATAGCAGAGGCCAAGTAGAAGCCCCCTGAAGCAGTTCCTCTTCTCTCACCAAGATAATAAATTAAAACCAGTAGCTCATTCCCAGAGAGAATGCCAGAGACTAGCACCTCCTTCAAAAATGTAACAGACTCAAAAGATACAGAACTTAAAGGATCTTGATTGGAGTGATTATTCAAGTGTAACACATTTGTCAAATCTCATTGACTTAAAATGTGTGCATTTTATTGTATGTCAAATTTACATTAATGAAGTTGATTTTAAAGAAAACAAAAACTGACTCTATCCACTTGGTCAGCCTGTGTGAAATCCATCTCCCCTCCTAACACATTACATTGAACTGTTCCGTTCTGTTGCAATATGTGTTTGTTTAATGTGCTTCAAAAACGGTCATATTTTACAGAATTAAGCTATCTGTGGAAGCTGGCAGTATAATGGGAAGAACTGTGAAGGTTTTCCCTGGGTTTAAAGAAATCAAATGATATATACCTCTCAGATCAGATTTTTAGTTTTTAGTAATACTGGCCTCCAATAGCCACATCTACAGGAAAAAACACAAACCCAGAGTTTAAGAAGACAAAAATCAACTGTGGACTTGGTTCTGTTTGCAAATATTTGGGGAGAGGTATCTGTGCTAGTATAATTACTGAGACGGTTGGTGTTGTTTAATAATTATGTTACAGGGGTGCCTGGGTGGCTCAGTGGGTTAAGCCCATGCCTTCAGCTAAGGTCATGATCCCAGGGTCCTGGGATCAGGCCCCGTGTCAGGCTCTCTGCTCAGCAGGGAGCCTGCTTCTTCCTCTGCCTACCATTCTGCTTACTTGTGCTCTCTCTCTCTCTGTGTCTCTCTGTCAAATGAATAAATTAAATCTTTAAAAAAATAATAATAATCACGTTGCAAAATTGTAAAGATTCCGGGGGTTGACTTCTAACTCTAGCGCACAGTAACCCTGTTAATTTTAGTGCAGTGTTTTCTACAATGCAATGTTTTTTAGGAATGTACATTGAGTTTGTAGCAGAAAGGTCTGTTCTAAGATCTTTCAACACTTTTTTTCTTCTTTCAGCACTAATAGGTGGTTCTTTATTAGTGCTTAGTTTTAGTTTTATATTAATAATTTATTAATAAGTAGGTATTTTATAAAATCACAGACATGCTTTAGCAAATATTTTAGCTGCATAAATGCACGAGAAAATCTAAGTCTTTATCAGTATCTGACATCAGATGTCCTTCAATAACAGTAGTCAAAGAAAAACACCCTGTACTGATCATATGACACCTTAGATTTCTTTGCCCAGTGTCAGGACAGAATAGAGCCATTTTGTAATGCAATGAAATTACACATGTGTTTTTCTGCATTTTTTTAAATTAGGCTACTGCCTTTGTAGTGATAGTATAATTTTGGAAATTTTTAAAGTGCAGAAAACTATATATTTTAATACAATGAATAAAGAACATGGTATATTTGCATCCTCATTTTACTTATTAATGGTGTCTTTCAAGCAAGTAGGACTAAAATTAAAGAGCTGTAATTAGTTTTTGTGTAAAATCTTTTCATACACGAACTGTTTTATTTTATTTCAGAGGCTTAATTTTTTCCTAATTACAGATTGCATTATGCACTTGAAAATGAAAGGAAGCTTCATGCTAGGAAGTCATTTTCTCATGTCCTTTCACAATATGATGGATTTACACTGAATACAAATTGAGCCAGGTGCTTCCCTGCGCCCCCACCCCCGCCTTGCTTTCTTTCCCGCAGTTTAACACGTTTTAACACAAGTACAATTTGGGCCTACTGTGCTTCCCAGTATTCCTTGACGGCAGCTGTTCACCATCAATAAAATGGTAGTTCTTCCTCATAGCAGTACTTTCTTTCTTTTGCCTCCATGAATTTTTGAAGTTTTGTCTGAAGAGCTGAGGCATGCAAATTGCTGCTATCACAATGATAGCATCTGGTCGAAAAGGGTCTCCCAAAAGAATCTTAACAAAACACAGCCTTTATGTCGAAACTCAGCTCCAGTCCAAAACTTTTTCAGACACACCCAACTTTACTACTTCTTATTTAATACTTCAGTGTCTTTTCTGGACACACTCTTTGGTGAAACATCCATCTGATTATTGAGAAAAGTAAAGACTTAAAAATGACTCTGATAGGGGCGCCTGGGTGGCTCAGTTGTTGGGCGTCTGCCTTCGGCTCGGGTCATGGTCCCAGGGTCCTGGGATCAAGCCCCGCATCAGGCTCCCTGCTCAGCGGGAAGCCTGCTCCTCCCTCTCCCACTCTCCCTGCTTGTGTTTCCTCTCTCGCTGTGTCTCTCTCTGTCAAATAAATAAAATCTTAAAAAAAAAAAATGACTCTGATAGCTCTATCGTTCCTATCATCATTTTTGCTCATCAGAGCTAACGCCCATTTTGAGTTCAATAAATGCTAGTTTTGCAAAGCTATTTAATGAAGAGACCAAGTTTAAACTTTATTTCCTCCTTTAATGCAACCAGAGGTTATGTTTGTTTAGAAAGCTAACATCTATCCAGATTATACGCTCTCACCAGTGCCAGGCCAAAAAACACAGGCCCCAAACCACTCATTCCGTAACTCCCTCATTTTCTGACCTATGGCTGTTATTGTAGGAACAGGATCTATTAAGAAATTGCCTCTGGTGCAGTCAGGGAATATCATGGCACCTTGTGCAATAATTTGCAAACAGTGGCTTGAGAGAAGTGGTATGCAAAAAAATACATCCTGAACTTTGACCTTTCTACATTGTCACAGTGAATGTTTGGCTGGGCTTGTTTCCAAAAAAATACAAGAAGTATATCTGAGACCTAGGTGAGGTTGGAAAAACAGGCTCAGTAGCTAAAGATGGCATCATGGGAAGCAGTGAAGAGTTTTACCTTTGGTCTCAGGCATCAAGAACACTTGAGGTCAAGTTCCACTTCATATTTAGCATATGACTTTACGCAAAATATTATACTCTTTAAAACTCAGTGTCTCCAACCACATAATGGAAAAAACAATAGTAACTATCTCATTAGGTTGTAAGGCCCCAGAGAAGGTCCTCAGTAAGTGTTTGCTGAATTAAGTGTTTTCTTGTTGAATAATGTTTTAATAATGAAAGTGTTTATATAATGTGCATATATGAACTAGCAAAGTGCCTGACAAATGCTTAATATTATTTTGTTGTTGTTGTTGTCCTTATTGATTTCATTTTTGTTGTTTTCATGAAGTTTTACTTGGTCTCAGGGCAAAATGACCAAGGTGAAGTGCAGATCTTGTTTCAGGGACAGTCAGTTCTTCACAGTAGAAGTGGCCATTGTTACTTTAGCACTAGAAATCAGAGTGCAAGAAAATATCTTCTTAATTCATTCAGAAGATTCCCCTCAAAATCCAAATGGCTAGGGAAACACACCCTAGTTTTGATCTTCCTCCTGGGACAGTCAACTGGAAGATGATGACTAGTCCACATGTGTTTATTTCAACCTGAGGTCCTCTGAAGGACATTTCAGAGAAAGAGGCATAGACTTCCACAGAGTGTCCACTTTAGGCTGCATGGAGAAGACTTTAATATGACTAAGCATTTGCATGGTAAATGTCCTGATGGCCTCTGAAGGACTGTATATATGCAGCTACAAGTCCCGATAAAATATTCAGTGTATTCAACTATATTCAATATTTTCATAAAAATATTATTTTCAAAAAGTCTAAGCAAAAGTCTTAGAAATTCTAAGTCCAAGTCTTAGAAAATAGATTAACTTGGCAAATTCTAAAGACATAGCCCTTTGAGATTGTTTGAGATATATACAGAGTCCAGAGCCTTTAAATGACAAAAAGACATTGTAATAAAATGAAAATAAGAATAAGAGCAATAATAATAGAATGGATTGTCTAATAAGGCATTTGATTAACCCAAATCAAATACTCAAATTCATCTTTAAAAATGTTTTAATAAGACATGCAAAACAAAGCATTTTTATCATAGATAGCCTAATGAGATAGAGGATACGTTTCTTATCCTCTTTTGGCAAGGTATTTTCTGGATTTATTTCTGTTATAGCTGAAAGATATATTTATGTGAAGTTTTTTTTCCTGACTTAGTTCTATGGATTCCATCAACATTATTTGCTCGGGGTAGAAGAAGCAAAAGCTGAGGCAGTGCCATTTACTAAAATCACCTTCCAAGTTCACTGACAAGTCAGATGGGAATTCAGCCTGAGGACATTGACTCCTGTTCTTCTGTGTAACCACTAGATCATTCTTTTCTTTTTAAAACGTTTAGAAAATATATACTCATGCCCACAACACTTGACTACCTTAATATTGTTTTATTGCTTCATTTATCTTCCCACGCTCTTCTCTCTCTCTTAACAATCATTCGTGATATTTGAAAAATGATTCAAAGAGAACACTTCAAAGTATTGTTTTGTGGCTCAACAAAACAATGTCTCCCTGTCTTTTCTTCCTTGGCTATCTTTGACAAAAGTGCCAGACAATGTATATATTCACATACACGTAGTTACCTTTACTTTACATCGCTAAGCCCTCATTCACTCTTCCTTTTCATGAAAACATTTAAATTTACCTAAACATGATGGAAGGATATTTTTTTCTGTCTTTAGTCTTCATCTTACAAAAAGAAAAGGAACGCCAAAGATTTTAAATAATGTGATGATTTAAAAAAAGAGATAACGGGACGCCTGGGTGGCTCAGTCGGTTAAGCGGCTGCCTTCGGCTCAGGTCATGATCCCGGGGTCCTGGGATCGAGCCCCACGTCCGGCTCCCTGCTCAGTGGAGAGCCTGCTTCTCCCTCTCCCTCTGCCTACTTGTGCTCTCTCTCTGTCAAATAAATAAATAAAATCTTTAAAATAAAATAAAATAAAATAAAATAAAAATAAAAAAAGAGATAACTTTTCATTTTCATAAAAACTTGACTTTAGCCAAGCTTTTTATAGATAAAAGACAGAGGAGTACATCAGCATTACTGCTTATGAGATATTTTGAAGACAGTACACACATGCACTAAATGCATGCACAGGCACTTTTCAGACGTCTACTTTTGAACTATACTTTGTATGAAACGAAGTTGGCAGATGTCAAATAGAAGTTAAGTATATATGACATATCAATAGGCTATTACAACAGCAAAAGAAGGAAGAAAGACTGTTGGGGTCATTCGAGAGTGCTATGGAATTCGAGTTATCAGAATGGATTCATGGGTGTTAAAAGTTTGTCAAGATTAGAGGCAAAACATCTTCGGTTTGGTAAAAAATTTTCACTTAGTGACAATATAGACAAATTGGATGTGGTGATAGAAGGAAAGATACAAGGGCTTGCTAATTCCAAGCAAAGAGTAACAGCTACCAGATCTTTTTGCCAGAAATAATCTAAGTTTTTTTTCTTTTTTGAAGGGAGGTTTACTTTTCAATAAAGTTATGCTCTAGTGTTTTTATGAAATCCATGTGGATATACTCAAAACACAGAATTCCTAAAATGATCTGCTTTGATTTTACTTCCGTTCTGTATAAAAATTTCCATTCTTCATATAATTCGTACACCATTATTTTCCCTTCCGTATTGACTTTCTGAAGAGATTTTATTTTTATTTATTTATTTATTTATTTATTTATTTATTTAAAAGATTTTATTTAATTATTTGAGAGAGAGAAAGAGAGAGCATGAGTTGGGGGAGGAGCAGAGGGAGAGGGAGAAGCAGACTCCCTGCTGAGCAGGAAGCCTGACACAGGCTTGTATCCCAGGACCCCAGGATCATGACCTGAGCTGAAGGCAGATGCTTAACCAACTGAGCTACCCAGGAGCCCTTAGAAGAAATTATATTTAGAAAATGAATCCTCATCATCTGACGATTCTTTTCTGCACTGCTTCAAAAGGTTTGTGTCTAATTAACGTATTAAATCATGAAAAAATGCAATGGGAATATGATTTACAGAATGCACTTTGGGAATGGAAAACATTCAGGTTAGGTAAATCTGGTTTCTTTTTATACTTAAGGCATGTATCTTGAGAAAGTAAGGGCTCTGAAAGTATAAAAATGTAATTTCTCATACATTTTATTTATAAATGATATAGGGTCAACCAAATTTGATTTGGAGAAATGGTCTTATTTAAGAAGTTTACTTCAGTCTCATTTAATCATTTCTTCAACAAACATTATTTGAACCCCTACCATGCTTTTGATAATGTTCTAGGTCCTTGGAGTGAAAGAAGAATTCGTTCTCTCTCTTGGAGCTTATATCCTGGTAGAACAGACAGATAATAAGCAAATCCACACATTTAATATAGTATCCTGCAATGACGAATGCTATTACAGCAGGAAGAAGGCTCTGAGATAGAGAGTGATGCTGGAAGAGGATATTTTTGATGGGATAGTCGGGCAAGGACTGTTTGAGGAGGAATATGTCAGGAGAGGTGCACATGAGATGAGAAATGAGAAGTACACATTAAACATGCAAGTGTTTAATGGAAGAGAATCTAAGTACAGGAAAGAGAATTTCAAAAGTACTAAATTGGAAACAAGTTGGCACACTCAAGAAACAAGGAGCTCAGGGTGGTTGGTGCTGAGTGAGAAAAGGAAGTGGAAGAAAACAAGATTAAGGAGTGGCCCTGGTGTAAGGCCAAAAGGGATCTTATAAGCCAAGGAAAGCTTACTCTTTTATTTGGAGTGAGATAGAAATCCCTGAGATGTTTTGAGAAAAGTGCATAACAAGATCTAATATATAATTTTAAATGATTACTTTGTCTACCGTATCGAAGATTTATTGAAGGCTGGAGAGTAGGACAAAGGAGACCTGGGAGAGGCTGTTTTAGTAGTCTAGTGAGAAATGATGGATGGTTTGGATTAAAGTATGTGCTTATGGAGATAATTCACTGATAATTCCTACATTTTAGTTGGTCATGTGCACTAAGATAGGCAAGTCTAGGGACAGGAGCTTGTCTGAGGGGAGTTCAAGATTTTGAATTAAAACAGGTATTGTACCAGCACATCTATTGTGATTAAGAGAGGCTTTGTCCTAGAGAATATAGATTTAAGTAGTGGACAAGGATTATGGAAACTAATCATTATGAAGGACTCATCCAAATTATTAGGAAAAAGATTCATTACTTAATTGGTTTCAGAAGAGCTCACTAGCTAAAATTAAAGTGTTATCTCTAACACATTGCTTATAACAAAATAAATTACAGATCAAACCTACAAACACATATAATAAAACCATAAAATTACTTGAGAAAACATAGGTGATTTTTTTTTTTTTTAACCTGTGGCGGATTGTCGGCAAAGATGGCTGCTAATTATTCTACCCATTCCTTTATTTTGCATAGCCCCTAGCCACCCAGATGTGGGATATCTTTCCCCTCCCTTTGACTCTAGACTGGCCATGTGGCTTTCTCTGGTCAATATAATGGGGCAGAGTAAAGCTTTGCCAGTTGTGACTTAGCCCTTAAGAGTCTGGCAGCTTATGAGCGCCTGAGTGGCCCAGGCGGTTAAGTGTCTGCCTTCGGCTCAGGTCATGATCCCGGGGGTCCTAGGATCAAGCCCCGCCTCAAGCTCCTTGCTCAGCGGGGAGCCTGCTTCTCCCTCTCGCTCTGCCTACTTGTGCTCTCTCTCTCTTTCTGCCAAATAAATAAAATCTTAACAACAAAAAAAAAAGAGTCTGGCAGCTTACGCTTGGTATCCTATTGGTGTTCTGGGAATCACATAAGAAGTTCAGTCCCTTTGCAAGGCGGAATGGCTCTGCCAAGACATTTCCAGCTACCCCAGCTGAAGCAACAGACATGAGAATGAGACCATCTTGGATGTTCCAAGCTCCAGGTGAGCTCCTAGTGGAATGTAATCAAATAGTTCCATGGAGGCAATGTAGAGGGGTCAATATGGATGCTGCACATAGTGGATTTACATCATGGCTTATAAATCTCAAGCTTAGAGAATTCAAATCTTTTATAATTAGCTGCAAGAAAAATCTGACCTTTTCTATGGAGGGAGATGCAACCTTTATTACCCTGGACCATAATTAAATCTTCTCTCTGCTTGGTAAAAATTCACAATTTCTACTTCCAAAGCTGTTTACTATGCAAACACCCTTGAAAAGATAGTCTGGGACAAAAGCAGCCCATGCCTCTGTTCACAAAATGTGCAGCAATACAAGGCGACCTTGGAGAATTGCCTCCAACTAAATTCATGATCTGGAGCGAAACTATTCCTCCTCTGCTACCTCTGTTACCTGTATCTTGTGTAAGTTAATGAATCTCTCTGCCCCTCAGTTTTCACATATGTAGAATGACTTTAATAATAGTACTCTTAAGAACTAAAGTGGGGTGCCTGACTGACTCAGTCAGTAGAGCATGCAACTCTTGATCTCAGGGTTGTGAGTTCGAGCCCCACGTTGGGTGTAGAGATTACTTTAAAAAAAAAATCTTAAAAACAAGAGAACTGAATTGGTTAAAGCATTAGATCCGTGCCAGAGTCAAACTAAATGGTAAAAAGTATATATATAATGTTATGTGTCAATTATATCTCAGTAATGCTAAAAAACATTAAAAGATGATCTTCAATATCAGTACAGGTAAATAGTAAGATCATGACCAGAATTGTGTGTTTGGTAGTTTCAAGTTGGATGAACTTGGTTGAATTGATTCAGTGATTTTGCGTTCTAGTGGATTTAACTCATTAAGATTCCTTTGAAATTTCAGTTTTGTCCTATTCCAGACTGCAAAATCTATATGCAAAGGAAAAAAAAAAAAAAGATGACCAGAACCTTTTTTTTAAAGCTCTATTGAATTTTCTGTGCACTTCTGAAGGTCTGTGGTTTTTATCATCAAACCACAAAAAAAGCAGGATTAAGACATGTGGGCCTTACAGTGATGGTGAAACTTCACATTAATTATGGATGAAAGGCTCAACAAAGCCAAGGAAGTTCAGATTAAGTTTGGCAAATTTATTTTTATTTTCCAGAAAACTAACCAAGTATTACAGGGCGGAATACCCATCCTCTCTCCCCCCTACCACCACATGTTCCCCTTTGCATCAATTGTGACATTGAGATTTTGGCAATTTTGCCCTGGATTTATGACAATTGGAAAGAGGGCTAACAAGTGGCAAACTCTCAGGTTTTCTTTGTGGACATCCATTTCCAAAGAAGTTCACATTTCCAAATCTGCTAGTGCTGATTATCTGCCTCCTGTACTAAATCTCACTCTTAAAATGTCCCTGATCTTCTTGTGATATGGCTAGCTCTCAGAAAAATACTGTTGTTGCCAGACAGCTAAGAAACCGTAATACTTATATAATACTTTCCTAACAGTCATTGCTTGCTCTAAAATATTGCAAAAATACATTTTATTATATGTAAGTTTTCAATAGACCACGTATCAGCTATAGGTCAGTCTTTATCTACCAACCTACATGGTAACATCTATGGAAATTGGCATTTGAAAACATGGGTTTAAATGTGAGTTTTACCTCCCTCATCTGCTGTGAAAGCTTGGAAAATGACTTCACCTTTGAGCATTACTTTCTCTGGAAGAAATAGGGCTTGTAATATAATGCATATCCATGCCAGTGAGGGACATGGAAGGAAAACGTTGACACCATTCAATGGGGTGGATGGAAGAGAGTTTAATGAAAGGACGATTTATAGACTTGTGGGTGGGGTTAAAGGGAACCCAACAAGGGAGTGAAAAAGCCAGAATCAACACCAGCTGGAAACCATTACTATCTTTACACCTGAAGGGGTGAGGAAAGGGAATGGTTACCAGAAGCCCCAAGAACTGCAGCTATAGGTAAAGGCCGCCCAGTAGGTGCTTAAGAGAGACATGACATGTGCAAAGTGTCTAGGAAAAAAGACTAGGATGTACACATCTAATACTTAGTTTAAAAATAAATAAAATAGTTACAGATGGAAAGAGTGAATTTTGTAAACATATCAACAGTTGGAAACTGGTGATTATAGTAACAGTTTTTCCTTAGAAAGAAGAAATAACAAAAGGCACGTTCCCTGGGATTTATTAAAATATTATAAAATTAAAATTTACAAAAAGTATGATAGGACAAACCAATGGAAAAGAATTGATAATTCTGAAGCAAAGCTAAATGCATAAAAGGTGTTCCAATATGATTAAAAACTCCTAGGGAGAAGATAGTTACTCAGTAAATATTGATTGGAAATTGGTCAATAGTTTTGGGAAAAAATTGGATGCTTGTCCAACTTTTTTTTTTTTTTTTTTATTGGAAGGGCTTTCTATAAATACTGGCAGGATTGTGTTAAAATCTCCGAGTAAGATGAGAGATCAGTTAATTTCTTCCTGAAAGCTGCCTTTGAGATGTATATTTACTCAACTTTAATGGTCAAGGTGTGTATCTGCCAATTTTTTGTCCTTCTGGCATACTAGGCAGGAGGTTGCCCCTTCAGCCTTGATTTGGAAAGAAGAGGATGTGGAACAGAGCCATAAACAACCCATGAAAAGTATAAATGAGAGAGAAGTAATCCTTTGTTGTTGTAATTTGTTACTGCTGTGTATTTTAGTGCAATCTACCTGATCCAGTTTATAAATTTTAACTAATATTCTTGGCAAAATCTAAAGCTCCTCAACATCTTTACCATCCTCCTAAATAATACAAAAAGCTTAGAATGACTTATATGCTATTTTTTACTTTTACTTTAGTTCTATCATTTTTTATCCTCAGAGGAGAAAAGATTATTTTATACCATTGATAGTTTTTAAATTCATAATAATTTTGGGGCGCCTGGGTGGCTCAGTCAGTTAAGCCTCTGTCTTTGGCTCAAGTTGTGATCCCAGGGTCCTGGGATGGAGCCCCACATCGGGCTCCCTGCTCATCGGGGGGCCTGCTTCTCCCTCTCACTCTGCCTCTGCCCCCCCACTTGTGCTCTCTCTCTCAAATAAATGAATAAAAATATTTAAAATAAATAAATAAATAAATTCATAATAATTTTTTATTGAGGTGTAATTAACATACAGTGTTATATTAGTTTCAAGTGTACAATATAGTGATTCAACAGTTCTATACATTGCACAGCACCCAAGATAAGTGTACCATCCCCCCACCCACCTCCCCTCTGGCAACCACAGCTTTGTTTTCTGTATTTAAGAGTCTGTTTCTGTTGTTGTTGTTTGTTTCTTTGTCTCTTTTTTCTTTGTTCATTTGTTTTGTTTCTTAAATTCCATATAAGTGAAATCACATGGTATTTCTCTTTCTCAGTCTGATTTATTTCACTTAGCATAATCCATCCATATCATTGCAAATGGTAAGATCTCATTCTTTTTTTATGGCTGAGTAGTATTCCATTGTATATATAAGCCACATCTTCTTCTTTCATATTTGTTTAGATTTACCCACATATTTAACCTTTTATCTACTCACCATTGTTTTTTTTCTTTTCTTTTTTTTTTTTAAATTTTTTTTTTAAAGATTTTTTATTTATTTTAGAGAGAGAGACAAAGAGAGCAGAGGCAGGGGCAGAGGGAGAGGGAGAAGCAGACTCCCTGCTGAGCAGGGAGCCCGACATGGGGCTCGATCCCAGGACCCTGAGATCATGACCTGAGCCGAAGGCAGATGCTTAACCAACTGAGCCACCCAGGCGCCCCTACCATTGCTTTTTTTCATCCTAGTCTTCTGGGATTGTTCTCCTACTACCTTAAGTACATTATCTAAATTCTAGAGTCTAGAAGTTCCTTTGGAGAAAGTATGTGGTAATAAACTTGCATAATTTTCATTTCTTTGAATATGTCTTTATATCACTTTCATCTTAATAAATAGTTCCACTGTACACATAATCCCATTTTTACCGTTATTCCATCTTGTACATTGAAAATGCTCCACAAGTAGTTGTTTGTGTTTGTTGAAGAGTCAGCAGTGAGTACAGTAGATGTTCCTTCACAGTTGATCTCTTTTTCGCCCTGGCTGCCTTAAAGTTCTATTCTTTGTTTTTCATCTAATATTTAATTATGATAGGCTTGGGTGCATTTTATTTATTGTGTTTGGAGTCGTTGTGCTTTTTGACTTTGAGGATATAAGTCTTTCATAATTTTTGGAAAATTGTCAACCATTAGGTCTGAGTACTTTGTTTCCCTAATCTCTGCAGCATCTCCTTCTGGTACTCCAAGAAGCCATTAGACTTCTCATTCTTCCTTCTATGCTTCTTCACTGATATTTTTTTAATATTTCTCATTGCAGAGGAGAAACAATGGTAATTTTTTTCCTACTTATTTCTTGCTTCTAGTTATACTGAATGAATCACCAATGATAAACCTGTTAGATGACAGCCATCTGATTTAGGGCCTAGAAAATCCTCTTTATATTCGGAATTGACTTAGAAAATTCCTGCTCTTAAACTATTTGTAAAAATTTTTTTGTTCAATTAACCTATTCAAGAGAGAGTAAGCTCATTGCAAAAATTGACAGAAGCCACAAAGAAAACCATCAACAAAATGAAAAGGCAACCTACTGAATGAGAGAAAATATTTGCAAATATTTGCAAATCATATATCTCACTATATATATCAATGTACATGATATATATATATATATATATATATCATACAACATATATCTCACTATATATATGTATCAATATACATGTATCTCATACAACTCAATAGCAAAAAAAATATCTGATTTAAAAATATGCATAGAATCTGAATAGACATTTTTCCAAAGAAGACATACAGATGGCTGACAGGTACATGAAAAGATGCTCAACATCACTAATTATCAGGGACATGCAAATCAAAACCACAATAGATACCACATTACACTTACTAGAATAGCTATTTCCAAAAAAGATGTGAGATAACAAGTGTTGGGGAGGATATGGAGAAAAGTAAACCCTTGCGCTCTGTTGGTGGGAATGTAAATTGGTGTAACCACTATGGGAAACAGTATAAAGATTCCTCAAAAAATTAAAAATAGAACTACCATATGATTCAGCACTTCCACTTCTGGGTATTTACCCGAAGTAAGTGAAAACACAAACACTAAAAGATATAGGCACCTCCATGTTCATTGCAGCATTGCTTACTCTCTTTCTCTCTCTCTACACACACACACACACACACACACACACACACACACACACATACACACACACACACACACACGCCATGATGGAATATTTTTCAGACATAAAAAAGAATGAAATCTTCCCATTTGTGACAACGTGGATGAATCTTGAGGTATTATGCTAAATAAATAAACTAAATCAGATCGAGAAAGACAAATACCACATAATCTCATTTATATGTGGAATCTAAAAAACAAAACCAAGCTCATAGATAAGAAGAATAGATTGGTGGTTACCAGAGGCTGGGGGTAAGTGTTGGGTAAATTAAGTGAAGGAATCAAAAGGCACAAGTTTTTAATTATGAAATAAATAAATCATGGAGGTGTAATGTATACCATGGTGACTATAGTTATTAATACTGTATTGCATATTTGAAAGTTACTAGGAGAATAGATCTTAAAAGTTCTCATCACAAGAAAAAATTCTGTAACTCTGTATGGTGATGGATGTTGACTAGACTTATTGTGGTGATCATTTCCGAGATATACAAATACTGAATCATTATGTTGTACAACTGAAACTAACATAATGTTGTATATCAATTATACCTCAAAAATAATTCACAGGAATTATATTTGCCTTTAAACATTTTAATGAACCTCAATATTTGACATAATTTATTATCTGTGAACTATGTCTTTTACAATTGCAGTTCTGTATTTTGATTAATGTAATTTTTTGATTCTAGATAATTTAACTTGATTAGAAAGGAGTCAATGATTAAAACCTCTAGTTTAAATATAATTAAGGTTTTGTTTCCTAATTTTAGTATTACCAAACTTTGATCAGAAAAAAACACATGACATAGGATGGGGAGAATTTGAGACTGGCCTGTAGTTCTTTCCAAATATATAATAAAATTGGCTTTTAAAAGCCATGGAATAATATTTTTAATGTATCAATTTATTCCTTTTAACAGCATAAATAAAATTTCTGGGTCATTTTTTCTAACATATGCAAAGTCTGAAAACAGACTAAAATTCAACCTTCAGAAGGTAATTATGGGATAGATATCCTGAGAACTTCCTGACCATAATCTCAGTAATGGAGAATAATTTCAGCATTGTACATTATATCAGTGTTGGAGAATTATTTAGGAAAGTAATGATACAGAGATTTAAAGAATCTAAAGATTGTTGATATTTAAGTGTGGTAGTTCAGAGGAGAATGAAACAATAATTTTAAGAGTCACAGTAACACATAAAATTCAAAAGACTAACACATTTCTTTCAAAATAATATTTTCAGAGGTTGGGAGTAAATAAATTTTCAAATCTATGAATTATTTCCTCTTTGAAGTTAAGGGCTTGACAAGGTTTATCTGGGATTTGGCTAATTAAAAATAATGTAAAACCAATATTTGGATGAGAGGAATAAACAAATTGACTTTTCAAGGGACATTGTATAGTCAAAGATAAGTTGCAAATATTTATAAAATAATTTAGGAAATGAAAAACAGTAAAGAAGTTATAGAAAAGTAAAATAGTGTAGTACTTAATATAAGGTTTTTTTTTTTTTAATTTAAATTTTAGTTAGTTAACATACAGTGCAATACGGGTTTCAGGAGTAGAATTCAGTGATTCATCACTTACATACCACATCCAGTGCTCATCACAAGTGCCCTTCTTAATACCCATCACCTATCTAGCTCGTCCCTCCACCCACTACCCCTCCAGCAACCCTCAGTTTGTTCTCTATCCTTAAGAGTCTCTTATGGTTTGTTTCCATTTTTCCTTTTCCCCCCTTCCCGTATGTTCATCTGTTTTCTTTCTTAAATTCCACAAAAAATATAAGCTTTAAAATAAGATTTCCTGGATTCAAAACTGTGGTTCTACCACAGCTAATGCTGTTTGATTTTGGGAAACGTATGCTGTCTTTATTTCATTTTCCTATAGATTGGAGATAATGGAATCTATCTTGTAAGATTTTTTTAGAACAGATAGATTAATTATTCCAGAGTGCGTAGTACAGTGACTCAGTACGGTGACTGGCATGTAGTAAGTGCTCAATGCGTGTGAGATATTATTGCCTTATATTATTGTTATTATAACAATGATTAGGAAACACTTCCATTACATTTCTTATTATCTTGCCCTTCCCTAAAGCTGATTATATATATGCAAATAAGCATGTGTGCATGTGTCTGTGTGTGTTAATTTTCACTAAATTGTGATTCAGTAAAGTCAATAAACAGATTTGTATTTTAAGGTCCAGTTATAAATCAATTTTAAGGAGGTTAAGAAAACAGCTGACTCTTAAAAGTAGACAGCCATTTACTAGCTATGTCATTGACGGCAAGTTACTTTATCTCTACCGGTCTTAGCATCTGTAAATGATAAGAATAATAGTATTTTTTCTCCTGGGATTTTTGTGAGAATTAAGTGAATTAGTATGTGTAAAATACTTAGAAGTGTTGACACAGTAATTATTTAGATATCATTATGACTAGGTATTATTTAATGATTATGTGTTATTTTAATTATATTTACATCCTCTTTAATATTTTATTGTACAAACAAAATGATAATGTAGTCACATGTACTCAGGTATGTTTAAATGTCAGAAAGCTAAACTCTGCTTTATGTATTAGGATTTATGTGTATTTAGGACTCATTTAAGCTCACATGATTAGTTTTTAAAACAGATGTAGAAACCACATGGGTAGATTTTCTGTGTCCTTACCTACTGCAAATGCCTCCCAGCTATATAGTATTTAGGCATTTCTTTTTTCCCTTTCCTTCTTCTGCCTACTTATAACTCCAAGTGAAATATATATGCTGTGCTTTTTAAAATAATGGTCATTCAACCCTAAATAAATTATGTACTTAGTATAGTTTTGAAATGTTACCCATTAAATCTTTTCTCAACTACATTCCTACATCAGTTTTTAACTTTAACTTGAGATTTGGAAGAGATATATATAAATAAAATAGAGCAAAATTTAATTATTTCTTTAAAAAATGTTTCCTTACAGTGTGTTAAAGTTATAAATGGCAACTTGTCTAATTATGTTTAGCTTCAGAGAACATAAAAAGGATTTTCGGCTATGTGTTTTGAGATTGCCTGTGGGTAAAGAACATACCATTAAAATATGATTTGTCCTTAACAAACTATTGATTAGTAGCAAATTTTTAGAACTTTATACCCAATGACAAAATTAGCTATATTCTTAAATAAAAGACTCAAAGCAAAATAATTGAATTCTGATAAACAAATTAAGGAATAATTTTGTGTGTGCATTGCTACAACTGAAGTACCTATATCTATACAATCAACTGACCAAAAATCAAAGAAAATTTTAACTCGATATTCATAGTTAAGGATATTTTATGTCTTCAGGTAAAAATTATTTTTTCAAAAAAAGCCTCTTTGCTCCTATAGTAAATATAATAGCAAACTTGACTGTTTAAAACATGTTTTTACACATACTATTTCTTCTGATGGAGAACAATCCTGTGATGCTATTATTTTCATTGACACATGACAGATGAGGGATATGAACTTAAGATCAAGCATTTCAACATATAATTTCTGACTTTAAGTCTTGGGTCTTTTGACTTCATTCTTCTGAATATTGAGAAGAGTTCAATGTTTTGAAATTGGGAAACTGTGAGGCATTCTTTTAAATCAACTTAAGCATATCCCTTTTTTGGCTATGGTGCCTGAATAAACTTTTAGAATTTTTATATGCTACGGTGTATAGCAATTACAAATATCTGGTGGGTACTGCAAGAGATGACTATAAACTCACTACATTTCCTCAGGTATTCATAGTCACTTACGGCAGTCTTTGCCATGTTGCAAAGGGAAGAAGGGGATATTGACTTTTGAAGACACTCTCTCCAACCAAGGCAACAGTGACATAAAAGACAAATGCCACCAGGTTTCACAAGCAAGCAAAAGTAACAAAACTGTTTAAGCAAGTCCTGGCTTTAGTTTAGAAGTGGTTGGATACAAGAGAGCTTGGTTTGACCCATTACTGAGCCTTGAGTGGATCGTTGCCTCGAATGGATACAATCTCAGTTTTGCCATCAAGATTTTTTTTTTTCCCTGATTTTGATCAGTTTTCTGGGAAGTAGCACTGGTTCCTTCTTAGAAGGCTCTGACTACTTGATCTCTATACCGTCTAGACTAAAGGCCATTTTAAGCTTAAATAAATTGGCTCAAGTCTAAGTGGAAATGTTCTTTATCAAAGAGAGTAAAATTCCCTGATTCTGTTTTATCCATTCTCTGTCAGATAAAGCATGTGATCAGATGATATCCTACTCGTGATAAGAGTTGGGTGGACCTTAATGATTCATAAAGTGAATCACAAATGTAGAGACAAAGGGACATAGTCATCTTTAATCTAGTGGCAGTTGATAATTCCAGAGAGAAACAGGGCAGAACTTAAAAAGCACATTTGTTTCAGGGAAGAAGATGGGAGAATGCCAAATCTGTATTATTACATAATCGAGAAAAAAATTCAAATAAAGATCGAATGACAGTAAAATCATCTCTTTTCTCGTGCTTTTTGCCAAATCGCCACCAGAAGATTGTTTTCATATTAAAAAACAAAAATTAAAGTATGGAGAGTTAAAAGGTCTTACTACTTTGGTGCAAACAACAAGAGCAAACCTGTACATTTTCTTGCACATTTTCTTACACAGGTGAATACATAATTGGGTAAAACTTAAATGGTTATACAAAATACCTTATAACTATTAACAAAATAATGTAATTCTGAGTGCATTTGAGAGATGTGCAATTGTGTTTTGTCAGTTCCTATGAGTACTTGTTGTGATTCAGTGAATCAAAGTTGTATAAATAAATTACACTCATTGCTGGCTGTGGAAATAGAAAGCAAAAAATAAAAAAATAAAATAAATAAAAAATACATAGTTTTTAGGGTATTCTCCCCCAAACACATGCACCCTGCTGAATGATTTGAGAGATAATAACATTTAAGGAGACATTCTCGTTTTTTGCCTTTGGGGAAGGTCAGAGGTATAGAAATTTTTCTAAGAAAGAATGGGGAGGGTCTCTTTGCCTCAGGCCAATAGAGTGCATTTGATTAGAGGTAAAAGAAACCAACAACAAAAACAGCCTTTAGATAGCTTTCCCGGAGTGTTGACTACCCATACTAATCATCAACACCTCACTGCACACCATTGCCAGGAGAGAAGAAAACATCCCACTCTTCCATTTTTTTTTTTCCCTTTAAAAGGCCAAACATGCTGTCTTTGGATTGATTTCAAATCCTGCTTTAATTCATTAAAAAGTGAAACAAAATCACCATTTACATCCTTGACAGCTGGCAGGTTTTATGTGTTCTTGCTACTTCTGCCAAGTAGCAAAGCTTTCATTCAACTCAGTCACGGATCCTTGGAGAGCTGCGAATGTGGAGCCCATCAAACCACCGTGGTAACAATGGTGCTGGGACCTGCAGCGTGGGGGTATTATGCCAATGCACCGGTGTGGGGGAAGTCGTAACTTCTTCAAACTTCAAAAAAAAGCTGCAACAAAAACTTTGAGAGGGTTCAGATCATGGGACGTTTCCATGCCACCTGGGGTAGAAAATCAAATCAAAATCAAAATGTTGATTATCTTTAATATGCTTTCTAGATATCTAAAGTAAGAAATGTATTTTTAAGAGAACATACATAGTAAAAAAAAAAAAAAAAGTTGGGAATTTAACTGCCTTCCATTAAAAATATGGAATGGTGGAACTTATAATGGCTGAATGCAAACACAACTGAGAATTTGGGAACGTAGCAGAATTCTTGGAAATTAAAACACATATTTTCTTTGATTAAAAAAATACTAATTTCCTATGAGGATGTGTTATGAGTACGGTGAGGATAAAATCATGAATTATGAGCTTCTTTATGTTATTTACTTGTGGAAACAAAAACTCTAAATTATAACATAGCCATAAGAAATGACTAGTTGTAAATTAATTAATTATGGGAAAGTTTAGATTTCTCTAACTGTAATTTTCTGTTGGCTTGGTTAATTATAATTATCACCAGTCCTGCAGTGAGAGATCATGCAGGAATAAGGTAACTAAATGTTAATTGCATTTCTTAGCCAAGATTAATTTACAAAGATACCACATGAAGCCAAAGGAGTCCATGTAGACTAATGTTTAGAAATCTACTTTTGGAGTTTGATTCCCTGAGTTCCTACCATTTTTGCCATAGATGTGCGACTTTAGGCAAGTTACTTACTCTCTCTAAGCTTCAATATCTTTATTTATAAACTGGAATAAAATAATAGTATCTATAGTGTGAAAAAAATAAGAGATTGATACAAAGTGTTTAACCAAATTCCATTATAACCACATTATAAGCATTCAAAAATGTTAATGCTAATTATTACCATAATTTAAGATATATATTTAATTTGATAGTTTCCAGAAATACCAGCATAAATCTTATATATGTATTTAAGTACTATACTTATGAAGTGGGACTTTGTCATCCTTGGCCCTGAAAGTCAGATGATTTGCAGACTAGACATGGATGTCACTGCCCAGATTTGTTCTTAGTGCTTTAAAATAGAATCAGAATTTTAATTTAGATCCCTAATTTTGGTTATACTTAAGACTTTTTAACTAAAATGAAGGAGGGTAGAAATAAACCTGGATTAAACGGAGAGCATGTGCTTTGCTTATCTTTTGATTTAAGCAGTTATATTTTAACACCTAAAATAAATGTTTTATTTAATCAATTAGCATGCATGTATGTGTGTATGTATGTATTCAACTTTTGAGGGCATCACGACCATTACCACAGGCATCTGGAAAGGATCCGTAGCCACTTTCATAACTGAGTCTCAATCCAGCCCCAGAGGATTGCCAAATTAATATGACTGGCTTTATTAAATTAAACAACAGCTTAGGCATAAGAAACTATTTATCAATCTTCACTATATTATAAAAAAATAGCTGTTTTGTCAATCACAGACTGTTTCTATAACTTGACTGGGTCAGTTCCATGTTGTTTCAGTTAGTTATATTTATATGCCTGTTATTTTCTGATCTCTACTCCTTATCTCTGGTAGAAGGAATGACTCAGAGCTGCAACTACAGACCAGAAAGAGGATTACTTTTAGCTCTAAAGCAAAAAAGCCAGAGGCACTGACTTTTCCGGCAAAATGTAATCATTATGGCATGTGTTCAGCCTTAGGTTGTTTCATTTATTAAGCCAACAAATTCTTAAAACAAGGGCTTGCTTTTAGAAAGCCATCTTGTTGCTTTCTGCCTGTGCAAGGTTCTTTTTTTTTTTTTTTTTTTCCAGATTTTTAAAAATCTAATCTCAGGGCTAGTGCCTGCCAGTAAGATTAATTTGCAGAATAACATGAAGTAGCTTCTGGTCATTATTATTTTTGTATTTTTATTACTTTCAGGGTGGGAAGATGAGAGACATATTCTGTTTCCAGTCAGACCTTATAGTGAAGTATACTGGGTAATGAGCTTTGGAATACATTTTTAGATAGCAGGCAAAAGCAAGAAATCTTTATCTAGAGGAGAGGTCTATAGGGCTTCTCCTGTGTAAGTACTTAAGTTTCTGGACTAGTATAGAATTACAAATTTCAACATATGCTGAAGATATTGGAAAGGCAGAGTTATAAATATGTCATAACACTTCTTTCTTTGTGAATCATTGAATTTCTCTAATAAATTTAGCTACAATTTTAAAAGTCTACTATTTTGTAGGCAAGCATGCTTCAAGCAAAAGAGAACTGTCATGATGAAGACTTTTGGTCCAAAAGAAAAATATTTACAATATCTCAAAGGCAAAGTATTTAAAGGTGAAATTTTACTCTGTGAAATACTCCCTCTTTGTAATGACACCATTTTTTATAAGTTGTTAAAGTATAATTTCCAAAATGTAAAACAAGACTTTTATACAAACATAAAATGAGCACATATCAACAGCTGTATTCAATTCATTAATTAATAATGGAACCAGTCAGATGCTAAGACTAGTTCAAAAGCCTTTTTAGAAGCTGAGTATCTAAAAAAAAATTAATAAAGGACAGTTTGAATAATATCGCAAGGTCAGACACAACGCTAGTGAATCTCCTAAAAGGCAAAAAAACCCATAATCTTTGGAGTCATCTCTTATTTTGGACAGAAATTACTTCTTTCACAGTATCTCCAACATTATATTCCTAAAGCACATTCTATGAGACATGTGGGATCCATGTGCAAACACAGTTAGAAACATTGACATGTTCTTTTTCCCATTACTAATGAAGTTATAATTGCATATTGGATATGATTAAAATCGGTATGGAAGACTAGAAAGTTATCTGTTCCATGTACAGTCTTAGAAAAAGCTATGATACTGATCAAGGACAAGAAGAGCCACCATGTTGGAATGGAAATCCATTATAGACAGCTAAGAGAGTAAAGTTCCCTTTCTTTGTAAAAGGTGCTATGTATATATGTATTTAATGTCTTTTCTTGACATTAGAGAGCAATAAAATGGATAGTCTGTATCACACTTGGAAATAGGAGATATTCTTTAACTCCAAGTCTCTTATAAGGTGAAGCTAAAATCAGGAGAAAGTCTGAGGATAAAGAAAGCAATGTGTAAAGATGTCTCAGCTAATGTTAACTTATGGATCAAAATATGAATCTAGGTCTTCCAAGCCTACCTAAAAGGGCTTTTCATGTAACATTAGAGAAGGAATTCTAGACCAAACCTAAACCACTAGAAACAGCTCAGCATTTCCTTGAATATGTGGGAGTAATTCCTTGCTGTATCTTAGACCAGAATAAGTTATTAATCAATTTCAGAGTAGCTTTGTTATTAAATACAAATAATAATGAGCACCTGAGATATGTGATAATTTCTATCCACTCATTCATTGTAACTACTTTTCTGTATCTCAGCTTAGATTCATAAACCTGTCATATGTAGCTGTTTGACTTTTCTTAAGAAAAAAAGTTTTTATAAAAAATTGGATTCAGGGGTGCCTGGGTGGCTCAGTTGGTTAAGAGACTGCCTTCGGCTCAGGTCATGATCCCAGAGTCCTGGGATCGAGTCTCACATGCGGCTCCCTGCTCATCGGGGAGCCTGCTTCTCCCTCTGACCCTCTCCCTTGTCATGCTGTTTTTTTCTCTCTCTCTCTCAAATAAATAAATAAAATCTTTAAAAAAAAATGGATTCATTTTTCCCACAGAGTGCATATAAGTCTTGATGATTTTGCAATTGTTTGAGTTGGCTATTAATAATGCTTTTGAAAATCAGTTACGTCCCAAGAGTTCTATCCTTGGGAAAATAAACCAATAAAAACTCAAAGTGCGTGAAAAAAGTATAACACTAAAACACTAAGGAAATTTATTTCTAAATTTTGAAATGTATTTCAAACAGGAAAAGTGTTAGAAAACTCACTTTTATTAACACTCAGTGTGATTTATGTTTAATCTCCAAGGTAATATGTTCCTGTCCTTTTAGATAATCTGGTTTGGTCAAAATTGCAACTCTACTATGTTTTCAGAATCTTGTGATATAGGTCTTGTATTAGTTTTCTAACACTATTATAACAAAATACCACTGACTGGGTGACTTAAGCAATAGTAATTTATTTTCTCACAATTCTGGAGGATTATAGTCTGAGATCAAGATGCCCCCAAGGTTAGCTTCTTCTGAGGCCTCTCTCTTTGGCTTGTAGATGGTCATCTTCTCCCTGTGTCTTCATATGGTCTTCTTTCTGTACATGCCTGTATCCTAATGTCCTTTTCTCATAAGGATACCAGTCATATCAAATTAAGACCCACCCTGATGACCTCATTATAACTTAGTTACCTTTTTAAAGACATGTGATCTAATAGGAAATATATATATTGGTCTCCTCCCCCTGTCCCTCAGTTCCTGACACATGGCTCCTGAAACCCTTGTAACTTCCTGGGTAATACGAGTGTCTTTTGTTCTAATGCAGTGATTCTGGATGGGCTTCTGGATGGCTCCTAGATGAGGGCTGGTCCCCAGAAGACCAAGCCATAATTAGAAGCTTGGAATTTTCAGCTCCTCTCCCAGGGAGAAGGGCAGGAAATGGAGTTTATGATCAATCATGCATACACAATGAAGACTCCATAAAAACCCCAAAAATACAGGGTCTAGAGAGCTTCTAGGTGGGTGAATACATCCATGTACCAGGAGGATGACGTGCCCCAACTCCTGGGACAGAAACGCCAACACTCAGGACCCTCCAAACCTCACCTTATGTATCTCTTCATCTGTCTGTCTGTATCCTTATCATATCCTTTAATAAACTGGTAAATGTAACTGTTTTCCTGAGTTCTGTGAATCACTCTAGTGAATTAATTAAACCCAAGGAGAGGGTCATGGTAACCTCTGATTAGTAGCCAAATTGGACAGGAGTTGTAGGTAACCTGGGGACCTGCTACTTGCTGTTGGCATCTGAAGGAGGGAGCCAATCTCATGCAATTGAGCCCTTAACCTGTGGGATCTGACACCATCTCCAAGTAGATAGAGTCAGAGATGAGTTAAATGGTAGGATGGCCAGCAGGTGTCAGAAAATTGCTTGGTGGGGATGTCCTCACACATCTAGTGTCAGAAATGTTGTAAGTGTGAGGTAGTGGTGTGAGAGTAGAGGAGACACACAGGAGGAAGGACTGGGTTTTCCCTACTCAGGAGGAAAAAACTGTTTTGTTTTTGTTTCTTTCCTACTCAAGACACTATCTCCGAATACAGACAGTCACAATCTGAGGTCCTGGGAATTAGGACTTCAACATATGGGAAGGTACATAATCCAGCTCATAACAGACCTCAACTCTGCTCAGTAACAGATTTCAGTCTTAAGTAGTGTTCTTTACCACCTGCTCTCTTTCCCTGGTATGCATTAATTTCAGATGTCACTCTTTTGATTTCCAAAATTGCTGCATCCAGGTCCACCATTAGCTCTAATGAAGAAGTTAAATATCACCCTTATTAATGACTCTCTGTTTAGAATTTAATCACTGAACTGGCACTAAGATTATTTTGAATATTTTTGATCCAAATATACTAAAATGCACAGAAGTCAGTGAGTATTGACAAAAACGTCATATTTTTATATGTTTACTTCTGATTTTCCCGGTGAGAGAAGACAGAGGATAATGAATTTTCAGGAACACAACAGAGCCCTCACTCTGATAAATACAGGATATAGAACGTGACACTTTAAAGTGTATGAAACCCTATGTGGTGTAACAAAAAGTTAGAAACCAGAAGTTCTAAGTATCTCATGATCTAAAGTTAGTCACTGATAAACTGATGACATTCTTTGCCTTCCCCTACCACTGGCCAGTTGTTTTTTTTTTTTTTTTTAATTTTATTCATTTATTTGACAGAGAGAGAGCGCGCGAGAGAGCACAAGCAGGGGGAGTGGGAGACAGAGGGAGAAGCAGGCTCCGCGCTGAGCAAGGAGCCTAATACGGGACTTGATCCCAGGACCCTGGGATGATGAGCTGAGCCAAAGGCAGACACTTAACCAACTGAGCCACCCACGTGTCCCCAGCCAGTTCTAAGGTGGGAAAGAAGCCTAGCAGGTTCTTTTACTTCTCCTTCCTGTCCCTTACCTTAGAGCATGGGTATATATGTGCAGAACACATCTCAGTTATGTGGTACTTGGCTCCCTCTACCTTGTACCAAATTTGTTTCCTCTTGTCTAGTGTCAGGGAGGAGTTCAAGAAAAGGGCACGTGATTCATGTTTATTCTGTGGCTGTGCTGAAATTCTGGATTTCTCCTGGGAAGGATGTGTGAGTTCAGAGAACCCAGTAATAAATTCCCTCTTACACACACACACACACACACACAGTTCCCAAACAAGGGAAATCAGCCTTCAGCTAGATCCCTTTCAACTCCTCTAAGCACTTGACCCTGCTGGTAGATTCATTGTTCTTTCTTCTTAATTTCTTTTGCCCTAGCAAAGGATACCCTAGCATCCTTCTTAGGGTTCAAGTAAGATGGCTAAACTCCATCTACCTTCTGTAGTATTCACCTAATCCCCAGAAAATTCATACATTTTTGCCATAACAAATGGTGGGAGTGCATAGTATTCTGCTTCTGCCCCCTTTCTCCACCCTGAGATCAGTCTAATTTTTTTTAATTTCTTTTCTTAGAGAGGTGTAAGGAAGATTATAAGATTTTAAGAAGATTTTGGACTAACCCTTTCAGTTTGGTTTAGTGATGTCCCCCACAGGTTGAGTCATTTTTCCAAGGCTTCCTACAGGTGATGGTCATATAAATGAAGAAAGGGGGAGTGGAGGTTGATAGGCTGATTGGTGACCCTGGAAAAGGGAAGATCTTTGTGGCTTTCTTTAGATTGTGGAATACTTAGAAAATTTTGTCTCTAGTTCATGACTGTAGTTTCTAACTCAGGGCACTCAACACCCTATTTTCTTAGTAAAAGATTCATTCACCTAGAAAGCAAATATAATGAAAATGGTCAACCTGTAAGACACTTTATTCTGACCAATTGCCTTGGTATTTCCTTGGAAATCTAATTTTTTAAACAGTTGGAAAGGAAATTAAAGAGTGATCATTCAAAGTATATTTTCTCAATTCTTAGAAGTTCTAAATATAAACTTACTTGTATGGTAGATCTACATAGATTTTTATGACACATAGTACTCAAGGTTTATATCCATGTTCTTGAATATCATTTTTGTATAATTATAAAACATAAAATTATAAAATGTAAAATTATAAAAATATAATTATTTTCTAATTATATCATAGTATTTTTAGAGTTGAAAAGGACAAAATGGGTATATAATTGTTTCATAAGCAGCAAAATGCTAAAAAATATGAAATAGTATTTTTTTTTGACCCATCTTATTTCAAAACTCATTTTTGTATAAAACTGACTCTGCAAAAAAGAAGATAGACTTTTGGAGGAATAAAATATCACCCAACCCCAGTCTTTTTCATCTTAGAATTGTTAACTGAAACAACAAGTGACCAATCATTTAAACCCTAAGTATAAGGGGAGCAGACCCCTCTGTTGTGCCCTCAAGCCGCCTGCTGCAAGTGGGAGGAGCAGCTACTAGCTCCTGAGCTGGAACTGAGATTTGACCAGGTAGATTTCCTGCAGGAGGCAGCGGTTCAGAACAATAAATTTGTATTTGGACAAAACTCAGTTGCCTTCTCACTCACATATAGTGTGATCTTGTTCAAGTTGCTTACATGTAAGTGAGAATACTGCTATTACTACACTGGGTAGATGACAAAACTTGTAGTATGTTGGCACGCAATATTATCCACACTATTACACATTATTAGCTCTTGCCATGGATTAGCATTACTTGAAGTGCTTTACATGCATAAGATCATTTATATAATTGTAGGTGCTTTACACATGTAACATGAATTACATGCTTACATGTACAACATTTTTAGCTATATAGCTGTTAGGTGCAAGAAAGGCTAGCAAAAGCAAAATTTGTCTAGTTCTTCAGAAAACTTCTGGGCTTCCAACCATGCAGTTGGAAAGCCTGGCAACATCGGGGCGGTAAGCAGAGAGCGGAAGGGCTACTATAGACCACAGAATCAGGGCTTTCCCTCTGGCCACATAATCACTGCGATCTGCAGGCATAGTCTTTTGTGTCGGTTCCTTGGACATATGCTGCATTACTATTTAACTGATCCCTTTTCAATATTATTCTACTGGACATGAAGTGTGCTCATTTCACTCTCAGTATCTAGTTTCAAAATTGAAGAACCACAATCTCATGGACAGATGGAAAATGTAACTTGCTGTTTCTGAACAGATTATATAAGCATGTCTCTTGATAAACTTCTTTTTAACCTTATATTTATAATATGCTAGACCTTGAAAAGATATTAGACATAACTAAGACTTGTGTTTTTTGGAGTGTTCTGCAGAACCTAAATATATGTTATGAGAAAAAAAGGTTTTGTGGTCAAAATAATTTGGAAAATATAGATACACATAAATTAAACAATTTACTTTACTAAAAGGTTTTTAAAATCTGTGCTACTTTAATGTGCTTTCTAAATCTGCAACAGGGGAACAGTACTGGGTTTCCTTTTCATTTACATGTAGTATGGTCTTGGTCAAGTTGCTTATAGGTAAATTAGCCTAACAATACTGGTACATCGAGTGGATGAAAACACTTGTAATATGTTGGTACACAATATTATCCACGGTATATATCCATATTATAGGGAATGTAACATGTGCCAATTTGCTAAAGAACGGTTTTTCATAATGACTCTCTTAGGAATAATATTCCATGGAACATACTTTGGGAAATAATTATCTAAGGCCTGGAAAGATGACTCTGAAAGCAACTGGAGTCCTTATTTGAGTCTACAGGGAAATTGTTCCCCTCCCCTCCCCACATCAAAGCAAACCTCGAAGTGTCTTGTTTGAAATGTAAATGACAGTTCCAATTTGAGTAGGTGGGCCAGTTCATGAGCTGTCCTTTTGGAGTAAACCACCATCTCTCATGCCCTCAGTTTTTCCTTATTTTTTTCACTGTGGTGAGAAAATCACATTTCAATGTTTTTGTCTGATGTTTTATTTCTAAACTTAATATAGATGTTATCTACTCTGTAGATAGAAGCCTTTTATTCCTAAATTCATCCATCTGGCATCCAGCCGCAAAATTCATTTGTAAACGCCGTCTATGAATCTAAGAAATAGAATCTCTTTTGAATGTCATTTGGTTTAGTTTAGCCCAAATCAAAGATTAATGGTTGGGGGTGGGAGATGGGGTAGAGCATTTCTAATAATTAGATCTCAACCAAGGGGTGCAGTTCTGCTTAAAGGGGTATTTGGTCTGAATTAGCAGTGTCTGTTACAAACAGCTTGCCACAGCTCCCAATCACGTTTGAAGTCTGATAGCCCAGTTTGCTTCTCTCTCTGAGCATAGCCCTTCTTGGGGACTGTCTCCCTTTGTGTGTGTTTCTCACATTCTCGACTTCGAGGGAGTAAGACTAACAAGCAGACTAGGAAACAAACTTTACATACAGTTTATTGATTCCCTAACATTCTTCCTCAAAATACTATCCAACTTAATTCTGATATTGAAATGCTTTCAAGGATTCTTCATCTGTGGAGAGTTCTCTTGAAAGGATAAAGGTCCTTAAATCCGGAGACTTCCTGGAAGATAGCATCTTAAGCCACTTGTATAAGCACCATATTCTCTTGTAGAAACTCTTCTGGTGAATTTTTTGTATTATTTTATTCATCACAATATATTGAGAGAAATATGTTATCTGTGATTGGAGACTATTTCTAAATTGTGTTAAATCTGCTTGCTATTTCAGCTTTACGTCTCCAAAAAAAAGCTTCCCACAATGCCCTCTGATTACCATCAACTCTATTGATTTCACAGTTCTACCATTCTTTCCTCACTCAGATTTTCATTCCATTTTATTTTTAATTTCTGTCTTCACTTCCTCTATTTTTTCAGTATCTTGACAGCCACATTTGGAGACTTCGTGAGTTCACACAATGTGAATTTAAGGATTAGAGACCGCATGTACAGCTCTGCTTGTTCAGAATGCACGAGCTCCTTTATTTAAGTGCATGATCCACATAAGACATTTTGCTTGACACTAACTTGTTCTTAGTGCAATAAAGTTAATTTCTTTATATAAAGTCTTAAAGAGTTCATGGAAGAGGTATAATTGGACAAGTGTACATATTGTATATAGATACATGGCAAAATTTTTATTGTATAGTTTCTTTTTTTTTATTGCATAGCTTCTTGATTTAGGTCAGTGGTTCCCAGTTGAGGGTGAATTTGCCCCAAGAGGATATTTAACAATTTTTAGAGACATTTGGGGTTGTCCAACTGGAGAGATGCTACTGGTACCTAGTACATAGTGGCCAGGGATGCTGCTAACTATCCTGCAGTGAACAGAAACAGTGCCCTGCAACAAAGAATGATCCATCCCCAAATGTCAATTGTGCCTGTGCTGGGAAACTCTGTGTTAGATAATGAAGGCACACTGTGAATTCTCTAGCTACTGAGAACACTTCTTATCATACTACCTTTGTAAAATATATTCCACAGATGAATGAAAAGCCATGGGAGACAAGATGGGCTTGCAAAATACATGAAGTTTACTATCAAATAAAATATAACTGAAATGTCTAAGATCATAGTACAGAATAGCAAAGGTTAATAAGAATAAAGTAATCTTTCTTTTACTCTTTATTCATATTTTCTTATGCAATCTTTGTTTTTTTGATATTTCCAACTTTCTTTAGAATAAGATGGTTTGGCCTTTTGTCTATGACTCATTTGTTCTTAGACACCATTTTTTATTTAAAAACAGTTTCAAACCTTCCAATCTCAAGCCAATTGTATTGGCAGGTCTTTCCAATGCCTTTAGATAATCCATGGTACAGACAGCATATTTTCTTTTAAAGCCTTAAATCCTGGGTTGTAAAGTATAAATGAATATTTTCCTTGTGGTGGAAAAAATGTCTTATTTAAAAATTGTTTAATAGTCTGCCACTGTCAAAGGATAACATTTAGACACTCAGCCAAGATATTGGTGTTGATGCTAATTCCCTTCTGCTTTTTATAGCTCATGCATGACTCTCACACACTCAATATTTTAGTTGTGTGCTACAGACCTTCAAGTGAAGCAGTTCTTGGAAACAACATGATATCATGAGTCTGTTACAGCTATTAAGTCATGGCAGCTTGAGTGGAAATGAATACAACAAAAACAATTTATATAGGAATATGTTTCTCAGTGGATCAGTTTCAATATTGCTCCCTGTGGTTGAAGCAAATTTATCCTATAGAGCAGTGCTGCAGTCATAGTCCACATGGACGTAAAAAATGCCTTGATGACAGAAATTTTATTTCCTCAGTCTTAGGTTTGATATAAGTGTGTGTCTGAAACTTACTTGACAATAAATAATGCTGTAAGAGAAGTTGGGAGGGTTAATGCTATGTACCGTTATCTCCCAGAAGGTCATTCTCATTTCTAGCTCTTTTCTTCTGGTGATCTCTATCCTTAAGGAACCTCTTGTCATTCTGGGTTACAAGTTTTAGTGTAAAATTTAAAGTTTGACTCTATAATGACTGATGCAGCCATGCTGTTCTGCTCTCCAGATGACTTTGCACAGCTCTCACATCCTGTCTGGAGTGTTCAAAATCTTCAGGAATCCGCAGAGAACTATTGAAGGTATTGATGTCTCATGCAGACAACTGCCCTTTCTATTCCCTGTCCAAGTAGTTACCCAGTTATCTACTAAATCCTCACCTTTGTTTCCACTGTGCAAACTCCACAGTGTTTATGAGGCATCAACAACCTCTTCCATATAGAAGACAAAAGGTTCTGAACACTTGGACTTTTTTTTTCTTACTTGGGTGGAATTCAATAGACTCTGTTATAGAAATATAATTTTACAACACATATCTGTATTGATTATAGTGTGGTTTGGAGTACCAGCTGGTACAAAGGGATTGAGGAGTGATGATAACAAGGAATTTGTAACTTTTCAACAGGAGCTGACTGAGGCAGCGTCCAGGAACAGAAAGGCAAAGTGTGTTCATTTTGTGATATTTTTTCTTACATGAGGGAAAAAAGAAAAAAAGATGACAGAAACAATAAGTATAGAAGCAGTAACCTTACATTAAAAAGTGCATTTTGAAGTCACATACCATCTGCTTAACAAAGTATTGTGCTAACAATGTGCCCCTAGTGTTGTTTTTATTATTTAGCAGTAATAAACCATAGAAACCTCTTTATCTGATGAGATTAGGTTCATAACTGGTTGATCCATAGGGAAATTTAGCCAAGTAATCATCACTAAAAAGAGACATATTTGTCTTAAAATTTTAATTTTCTGTGTAAGCATAAAATGTATTATTCTTTATCAATTTTTTGATGGAGGAGAGTTTTCTTTTTTCCTAAGCAGGGACCTCTTTTGTGTCATTCTTCTTGAATCATCATCACCATCATCATCATCCTTCAAACTGCATTCTAGTTTTTGCAGGTTCCCAAAACTTGGAAGTAATTGTGAAATCTTGCCCCTCAGCAAATCTAAAATATATACAAAATTCAACTACTTCTCAACCCTTAATTTTTACCACTTTATTCCAAAAAGCATGAGTCTCCTAACTAGCTAACTTCCTAGCTTTCACCTTTGCCCCTTCTTTTCTACCCAGCAGCCAATATGATACTTTATTTTTTTTTACAGAAGTGTTTTATTTATTTATTTATTTATTTATTTATTTATTTATTTGATTATTTAATTTATTTTCTGTAAGGTTTTTTTTTTTCTATTTATTTATTTTTTAACTGAAATTAAATTAATTAACATATAATCTATTATTTGCCCATATGATTCTTTTTATTTTATTTATTTATTTTTTTAATTTTATTATGTTATGTTAGTCACCATACAATACATCATTGGTTTTTGATGTGGTGATCCACGATCCATTGTTTTCGTATAACACCCAGTGCTCCATGCAGTACGTGCCCTCCTTAATACCCATCACCGGGCTAACCAATCCCCCTTCCCCCCTCCCCCCTAAAACCCTGTTTGTTTCTCAGAGTCCATAGTCTCTCATGGTTCATCTCTCCCTCCAATTCCTCCCCAATTTTCCCTTCCTTCTCCTAATGTCCTCCATGTTATTCCTTATGTTCCACAAATAAGTGAAACCATATGATAATTGACTTTCTCTGCTTGACTTATTTCACTTAGCATAATCTCCTCCAGTCCCTTCCATGTTGATGTAAAAGTTGGGTATTCATCTTTTCTGATGGCTGAGTAATATTCCATTGTATATATGGACCACATCTTCTTTATCCATTCATCTGTTGAAGGGCATCTCTGCTCTTTCCACAGTTTGGCTATTGCGGACATTGCTACTATGAACATTGGGGTGCATATGGCCCTTCTTTTCACTACATCTGTGGCTTTGGGGTAAATACCCAGTAGTGCAACTGCTGGGTCATAGGGTAGCTCTATTTTTAAATTTTTGAGGAACCTCCACACTGTTTTCCAAAGTGGCTGTACCAACTTGCATTCCCACCAACAGTGTAAGAGGGTTCCCCTTTCTCCACAACCTCTCCAACATTTGTTGTTTCTTTCCCTGTCCATTTTTGCCATTCTAACTGGTGTAAGGTGGTATCTCAGTGTGGTTTTGATTTGGATTTCCCTGATGGCTAATGATGATGAACACTTTTTCATGTGTCTGTTAGCCATTTGTATGTCTTCTTCAGAGAAGTGTCTTTTCATACCTTCTGCCCACTTTTTGACTTGATTATTTGTTTTTTGGGTGTTGAGTTTGAGAAGTTCTTTATAGATCTTGGATACCAGCCCTTTATCTGTAGTGTCATTTGCAAACATCTTCTCCCATTCTGTGGGTTGCCTCTTTGTTTTGTTGACTGTTTCCTTTGCTGTGCAGAAGCTTTTTATCTTGATGAAGTCCCAAAAGTTCATTTTTGCTTTTGTTTCACCAGCTTTTGGAGATGTATCTTGAAAGAAGTTGCTGTGGCCGATGTCAAAGAGGTTACTGCCTATGTTCTCCTCTAGGATTTTGATGGATTCCTGTCTTACATTGAGGTCTTTCATCCACTTTGAGTTTATCTTTGTGTATGGTGTTAGAGAATAGTCGAGTTTCATTCTTCTGCATGTGGCTGTCCAATTTTCCCAGCACCATTTATTGAAGAGACTGTCTTTTTTCCATTGCATGTTTTTTCCTGCTTTGTCAAAGATTATTTGACCATAGAGTTGAGCGTCCATATCTGGGTTCTCTATTCTGTTCCATTGGTCTATATGTCTGTTTTTGTGCCAGTACCATGCTGTCTTGGTGATCACAGCTTTGTAATATAGCTTGAAATTGGGCAACGTGATGCCTCCCAGCTTTGTTTTTCTTTTTCAACATTTCCTTGGCAATTCGAGGTCTTTTCTGATTCCATACAAATTTTAGGATTGTTTGTTCCAGCACTTTGAAAAATGTCATTGGAATTTTGATCGGGATGGCATTGAAGGTATAGATTGCTCTGGGTAGCATAGACATTTTAACAATGTTTATTCTTCCGATCCATGAGCATGGAATATTTTTCCATCTTTTTGTGTCTTCTTCAATTTCTTTCATGAGTGTTTTGTAGTTCCTAGAGGATAGATCCTTTACCTCTTTGGTTAGGTTTTTCCGAGGTATCTCATGGTTTTTGGTGCTATTGTAAATGGAATCGTTTCTCTAATTTCTCTTTCTACAGTTGCGTTGTTAGTGTATAAGAAAGCAACTGATTTCTGTGCATTGATTTTGTATCCTGCCACATTACTGAATTGCTGTATGAGTTCTAGTAATTTGCGGGTGGAGTCTTTTGGGTTTTCCACATAAAGTATCATGTCGTCTGTGAAAAGAGAGAGTTTGACTTCTTTGCCAATTTGAATACCTTTTATTTCTTTTTGTTGTCTGATTGCTGTTGCTAGGACTTCTAGTACTATGTTGAACAATAGTGGCAAGAGTGGGCATCCTGACGTGTTCCTGATCTTAAGGGAAAGGCTCTCAGCTTTTCCCCATTGAGGATGGTATTCGCTGTGGGTTTTTCATAGATGGATTTTATGAACTTGAGGAATATTCTCTCTATCCCTATACTCTGGAGAGTTTTAATCAGGAAAGGATGTTGTATTTTGTCAAATGATTTTTCTGCATCAATTGAGAGGACCATATGGTTCTTCTCCCTCCTCTTATTAATGTGTTCCATCACATTGATTGATTTGCGAATGTTGAACCACCCTTGCATCCCAGGTATAAATCCCACTTGGTCGTGGTGGATGATCCTTTTAATGTATTGTTGGATCCTATTAGCTAGGATTTTGTTGAGGATTTTGGAATCCATATTTATCAGAGATATCGGTCTGAAATTCTCCTTTTTGATGGGGTCTTTGCCTGGTTTGGGGATTAAGGTAATGCTGGCCTCATAGAACGAGTTTGGAAGTTTTCCTTCTGTTTCTATTTTTTGAAACAGCTTCAGTAGAATAGGTATTATTTCTTCTTTGAATGTTTGGTAGAATTCCCCAGGGAATCCATCAGGCCCTGGACTCTTGTTTTTTGGGAGGTTTTTGATCACTGCTTCAATCTCGTTACTGGTTATTGGCCTATTCAGGTTGTCAATTTCTTCCTATTTCAGTCTTGGCAGCTTTACGTTTCCAGGAAGGCCTCCATTTCATCCAGATTGCTCAGTTTATTGGCATATAGTTGTTGATAATAATTTCTAATAATTGTTTCTATTTCCTTGGTGTTAGTCGTGATCTCTCCCCTTTCATTCATAATTTTATTAACTTGGGTCCTTTCTCTTTTCTTTTGGATAAGTCTGGCCAGTGGTTTATCAATCTTATTAGTTCTTTCAAAGAACCAACTTCTAGTTTCATTGATCTGATCTACTGTGTTTCTGGTTTCTATTTCATTGATTTCTGCTCTAATTTTAATTATTTCTCTTCTAATGTGTGGCTTAGGCGTCGTTTGTTGCTTTTTCTCTAGTTCTTTAAGGTGTAGAGTTAGTTGGTGAATTCGGGATTTTTCTATTTTTTTGAGTGAGGCTTGGATGGCTATGTATTTCCCCCTTAGGACTGTCTTTGCAGTATCCCATAGGTTTTGGACTGATGTGTTTTCATTCTCATTGATTTCCACGAATTGTTTAAGTTCTTCTTTGATTTCTTGGTTGACCCAAACATTCTTGAGCAGAGTGGTCTTTAGCTTCCAAGTGTTTGAATTTCTGCCAAATTTTTTCTTGTGATTGAGTTCCAGTTTTAGAGCATTGTGGTCTTTGAATATGCAGGGAATAATCTCAGTCTTTTGGTATCGGTTGAGACCTGATTTGTGACCCAGTATATGGTCTATTCTGGAGAAAGTTCCATGTGTGCTCGAGAAGAATGAGTATTCTGTTGTTTTAGGGTGGAATGTTCTGTAAATATCTATGAGGTCCTTCTGGTCCAATGTATCATTCAAAGCTCTTGTTTCCTTGTTGATTTTCTGCTTAGACGATCTGTCCATTGCTGAGAGTGGAGTATTGAGGTCTCCTACAATTAATGTATTGTTATCAATATGACTCTTTATTTTGGTTAACAGTTGGCTTATATAGATGGCTGCTTCCATGTTGGGGGCATAGATATTTACAATTGTTAGATCTTCTTGTTGAATAGACCCTTTAAGAATAATATAGTGTCCTTCTGTGTCTCTTATTACAGACTTTAGTTTAAAATCTAATTCGTCTGATATAAGAATTGCTACCCCAGCTTTCTTTTGAGGTCCATTGGCATGGAAGATGGATCTCCATCCCTTCACTTTCAGTCTGGATGTATCTTTAGGTTCAAAATGAGTCTCTTGTAGACAGCATATGGATCGGTCCTGTCTTTTTATTCAATCTTCAACCCTGTGCTGTTTTATGGGAGCATTTAGGCCATTCACATTGAGAGTGATTGTTGAAAGATATGAATTAATTGTCATCATGTTGCCTGTGAAGATGTTGTTTTTATAGATTGTCCCTGTAAATTGCTGCTGTATATCACTCTTGGGGTCTCTCTCCTTTTATAGAACCCCCCTTAATATTGCTTGCAGGGCCAGCTTAGTGGTCACATATTCTTTCAGTTTCTGCCAGTCGTGGAAGCTCTGCATCTCTCCATCCATTCTAAATGAAAGCCTTGCCAGATAAAGTATTCTTGGCTGCATGTTCTTCTCATTTAGTACCCTGAATATGTCTTGCCAGGCCTTTCTGGCTTGCCAGGTCTCTGTGGATAGGTCTGATGTTATTCTGATGTTCCTCCCTCTGTATGTAAGGAATCTCTTCCCCCTAACTGCCCTTAAGATGGTTTCCTTGGTTCTAAGATTTGCAGGTTTTACTATTACATGCCGGGGTGTTGGCCTGTTTTCCTTGATCTTAGGAGGGGTCCTCTCTGCCTCTAGGATGCGAATGTTTGTTTCATTCCCCAGATTAGGGAAGTTCTCAGCTACAATTTGCTCAAATACATCTTCTAGTCCTCTCTCTCTCTCCACTCCCTCTGGGATTCCAATAATTCTGATATTGGAACGCTTCATGGTGTCACTTATTTCTCTGATTCTATTTTCATGGATTCTGAGTTGTTTTTCCCTGGTCTCCTCTTTTCCCTTTTTATCTATTATATTGTCTTCCAGGTCGCTTATTCGCTCTTCTGCCTCAGTTACCCTAGCTGTTAGATTATCTAGATTGGATTGGATCTCATTGATAGCATTTTTAAGTTCTGCCAATTCACCTTTTATTTCTGCCCTTAGAGACTCTATGTTGCCATTAATTTATTTCTCCATTCTAGCCATTGTCTTCACAATCGCTAGCCTGAATTCCACCTCCGACATCTTGGTTATATCTGCATCCCTTTGTAAATCTGCGGCATAAGTCATAATCTCTGAGTCTTTTCTATTTTGGGGGCTCCTCCTCCTAGTCATTCTGTTGATGGATGTTTGAGGGAATGTATAGAGTCCAAATTATTGACCAGAACCCAAGCAAGATGCACCTATTTTCTTGGGACCTTAGGGTTGCTGGCCTCTTGTTTTCCCAGCCTGTCTTCTGTGGGAGGGGCCTGCCACGCTGTTACTCAGGCAACCCTGTTTGGGCGGAGTTGCCCTGCGCCCCTGTGGCGGGGGATGGGCTCAGTGGGAATCAGTTTTGGGGGCTTTTGTTCTCTGGCGGCTTTCCGCGTCTCTTCAGCGAGTCAGAGCAGAAGAAACTGTTTCCAACCCTCTGCCTCAGAGCAGAGAGATCGCAGTCTGTACTTCAGTGAGCTCTCCAGGCCACACTGTCTCCATCTCTGTCCGTGCTGCTATAAACTGCAGCAGCCTGGGTTGTGCACCCCTCTGCAGTGCTCCCAGTCCTGCCTCCAGGCCGGGCGCGTCTCTGCCCTTTGTGCTTCTAAAACCGCCAGCCGCTCCCAGTTCGTGTGAGCATGACCCTGCTGCTCTGGGTTTCCGGCCCGGGGGGCTGCAGTTCGTAGGCGCGACCCCGCAGCTCCAGGTTTCCGTCCTGGGGGCTGCAGTTTGCCCGCGCGACCCCGTCGCTCTGGGTTTCCGCCCCGGGGGGTTGCCCTAAAGTCCTTTCCCTGCCACTACCGGTCTGCGAGTCTGTGCCCCGTCCACAGCGTGCGAAGCTGTCGCTCACCAGCGCTGTAGGATCCCCACGGCCAGGCACCCTCCCGCTGCTGTTTATCCTCCAATATCTGCCCGCGGAATCATAGCTCCCCGCTTCGTACCTCAAAACCAACCGCCTGCGATATTCTGCTTGTAGAGATCCAGATCTTCTTACATCTCAGGCTGGTTTCGTGGGTGCTCAGAGTGGTCTGGTAGATACCCAGCTCAATTCTGGGGACCAGTTGAAATAGGATCCCCTACTCCTCCGCCATCTTTCCCCCCCTCTGCCCATATGATTCTTTAAAAGGAAGTCAGAACTGGCCACTCTGCTTAAACTTTCCAATGGCTTTCACCTCACACAGAAAAATACTCATTCCTCATCGCTTTCTGTCAAGTTGTGTCTGCTTTGGACTTCCATCTGGCTCTCTGACCTTACCTGCTCCCACTCTCCCCTCTCTCGCTGGTCCCTAGTCACATGGCCTCCTTAAGGTTCCTAAACTGGCCCTTTGTGCTTGCTATCCCTTCCACGTGGGAAGCTCTGCTCTCACAGAGCCACGTAGCTGTTCCCCTCTTCCTTTCAGTGTTTGCTCACATGCTGCTTTTTGTTTTTTGTTTTTTTTAAGATTCATTTATTTATTTTGGGGGAGGGGGCGGGGCAGCTGGAGAGAGAGTCTTAAGCAGACTCCATGCTGAGCGTGGAGCTTGAGGCTGGGTTGGATCTCATGACCCTGAGATCACAACCTGAGCCCAAACCAAGAGTTGGGTACTCAATCAACTGTGCCACCCAGGGGCCCCAGCTCACATGCTGTTTTAACAGGTCATCACTGAGTACCCTTTGTAAACAGTATTTCCTCTTAGTCACTCTAAGAGTGATGCAAATTGATTCATACACCATCCACAAATACATATTTAGGGGTTATCCACTGCCTATCTTTTCCACTCAAGCTTTAGGAGGACAAGAATTTGTACTGCTTTATTTGTTCTTGATTCCCAAAAATTATTCCTTGACACAATCAAAATGCTCCTAAATGTTTGTTGAATGAATGAGCCAATTCATCATCAAATATTACTAATGTTAGTTTTTCTTAACTAGAGCAAGAACTTGAAAACAGTAGAAAAGCAGTTTGAAAGAAGATTGTTTCCAGATTTTTATCACCCCACCTCAATTTTTTATAGTTATCTTGGCTGTACTTATTTAGTCAGTGATTTTTTTTTTTATAGTTCCCACTAACATTTTTGGGAATAAAAATTAACTGACTCTTGGTAAGCATGTATCTTACCAAATAGAAGTAGTAACATAGAGGCATAATAAAAAGAGACCAAGAACAAGCATTCAGTACATCTTGATAATGAAATATATACTACATTTCCTCATTTATGATTCTGTGCACCCAAAGATAAATTATCTTTTTTTATACTAACATTTAAATGTTAGTAGGATCATTTATACTAACACTTAAATGTTCATTATATTAAGTGAACATATTATAGGCAATTTTTGTTTGTTTTTCCTTTGTGCTTTCAACATTCTTTCCCATTGTGAATACAGTCAGAAAAAATAAAAATAATATTTTTTGTGCAATCTATGAGTTTTTTCAAAAGAAATTTACATTTAAATGACCTAATGGAGATACTTTTTTAGCATGACTATTTCACTAACTTTTGTTCCATTTGCTTTTGAAAAAAATTAATACTGGCAGAATATAAGAAATTAGAGGAAGATGTTTATATTATATTCATGTTTGACTTTTAAATTTTCATTTAAAAAATTAAATCATGTTTGAAAACCTATTGAATTTTCACTATATTTTATTCAGAATTAACTACTTTTTTTAAATAAAATTATTTATTTACTTGAGAGAGAGGAAGAGAGAGTACAAAGGGAGAGGGAGAAGCAGACTCCCTGCTGAGTAGAGAGCCTAATGCAGGACTCAATCCCAGAACCTTGAGATCCCGAGCCCAGGACCTCAAGATCATGACATGAGGTGAAGGCAGATGCTTAACCGACTGAGCCACCTAGGCGCTCCCAGAATTAGCTACTTTATATGACAGTTTATCCATCTATATTCATTACCTTCTTACTTGTTATTAACATTTGAAAATTAGTGGATCTGCATAAGAAACTTACCATGAGCCTTTGTGTGTGTGTGTTTAATAGAAACCATGAAGGAAAACAATTCAATCTTTATATTCACAAATATGAGAGACACAAGTAGGGAAAAATATAAGGACATAACAAGTCAAAAACAAACAAACAAACAATGTGTGTCTATGAAATGAAAGTTGATCCTGAATAAACAGAAAAGCCTGATTTCTGAAGACTCTAAAAGAGAATCTGGCATTAAAGAGGGGCACTGGCTTATGAAGTGATTGGGTCAAACCATCAGAGGTGAGCAGGTCTTCAGGTTAGAATTGTAGCTATTGCTGGAATTCCTAAGCCCCCTGGTGGCACGTTGATATTGGCATGATGGTTTGACATCATTTCTGTATCAGTTCTATACCACAGAGTGAAAATGGAAGTCTTAGCTGCTGTTGAGTGGAAACATGAGACAGACTTCTTCAAGAACAGTGGCTGTCATCTGGTGCTAACGGACCAAACTGAGCTTCCCTAAAGAGTGTGTGGACTGTGCCTGATACTAGGTCTCAATGAAGACAGTAGAGCTCATTAGAGTGGTTAGTGATTGTTGTTCTATGAACCAGGATAGACATATTTGCCATTAGAAACAATACCACAGATTCTGGGGGCACAATAAGCTGAATAAACATTGCTCACCTTAGGAACAAAACTGTTTTCAATTAATCAATCTCTTCTTACATGGAACATTTAATTTTTTTTTTTTTTTTACAAAGATTTAATATAGCAGTACTACTACCACTGCTATCATTTTTAGGTACTTAGTATGGATGAGGAACTGTTATATTATTTATTTATAATTTATTTAGCAATCTAGTGAATTAACTATCATTGTTATTCCCATTTTGCAGACAAAGAAACTGAAGCTCAGAGCTTTTGAGTAACTAGTGCCAGGACCCAATAGTGGAGCAGAAATTCATACCCAGGTAGCCTTGATCCAGAGCTCATGTCCTTAGGCCATATGGCCCTGCAGTATCATATTATTTGAAAGAGTAGGATCTGGAATTAAGCTGCTGGGGTTCAAATGTTAGCTAAAATTTTTACCAAATAACCTAGACAAGAAAATTAATCCCTTGGAACATTGTTTCCTCAAACAAAATCAGCTTTTAAAAAACCCATAAATTTAGAATAAAATAATACTAAAAATATCATAGGCTGTGTAATGATTAAATAAAATAACAAATTAAGTGTTTGGAAGAGTCCTTGACATAATATTAGCATTCACTAAACATTAGTGTATACTTCTTTCTCTTTCTTCCTCTCTCTCTTTCTCTCTCTCTGACACACACACACACACACACACACACACACACACACAGCTGTTCGTCTTTTAGCCTTTAAGCATGATACCATGAATAGGTGGCTCAATTAGGACACTTTCATAATCCTTGTAACCTTGAGATGATATGACTGTATGCTTTCCTGTGTTTTTAGATGTCATTCCCTTTTTTTCTTAAGGGCATCAATTTCATTTCTTTCAGCTTTCTTGAGATACTATTTATCCAAAGCCATGAAATTTACTCTTCTTTTTGCTTTTTGTTTTGTTTACATTTTGAAATCTATTTTTACCAACATTCATGAAATTTTTACTTTTTACCATAAAACATTTTCATATAAGTACGCTTATATTCTCAAATAAGTTTTAAACTCCTCTAGTTGGGACTGCGTGTCATGCTGCCTCTCATTTCACTGAGCACTATTCTGGTTCTGGGCACACAGTTATCACTCAAAAGATATTGATTAAAATTGATGATTTGACAAGAAATGACTATTGATTCTTTTCTAGAATGGAGAGTCTGTCATTTTATAGCTCTTAGAGATAAAGTAAAAGTATATACTTACAGAAAAACCCATAACCACAACTAAATAACCTTTAGTTACTCATAAAAGGAATATTGTAATTTTTTCTTTTTCTTTAAATTCAAAAAAAGTAATAATGTTGAAGATGGTTAAGTCCCTGGCTTTTGTTTGAACGGCTCCATTGAAGGTCATGTTGAAAAGGCTATTTTCCATATCCATGAAAATAATTTCTTATGAGTTATCTCAGTAAATGTTAACATAAAATACACAGAGATTCCTGTCACACCTAATGTGTTAATTAAGAAATAATTGTACATTTATGGCTTTTTGAGTTAATTAGATAGTAAATCATTTCCTAATCAGTGATTCTGAGAGTATAATAGCTATCTGATTAAATTAAAACTTCATTTGGCACACCAATTTTAATTTAAATTAAGATGTCTGATGGGAGCCACCTGTGGTAATCCTTTTTTGACATCCTTTATGACTGCTTTCCTACATAGGGATGTTAGTCTACTACAGATTGAAGTACTTGTCTCTTTTTCTTTCAAGTACTTCACTTAGGCAGTGACAAGAGAAATACCTTTGCAGCTTGAAATAGATTTTTCAGTGTCACACTGATTTAGTAATAAAAAGCTATGCAGGGAAAAAAAAAAAGAATTACTTTTAGGTTTATCAACTTTTCATTCAAGATTTTAAAAATTATGTTTGCTCATCTCTAGACCATTTAAAAAGCTATATGATAAAGGCATTTTTCCTATTTACCATTTTCTTGTATCTTTCAAGACATAAAAAGACACTTATTACTCTTCTTTAGTTGTAAGATTACTCAGATGCTTCTGAGTAATTTACTAACTTCATATTTTTGTATCTGTCCTGTTAATTATTTTCTTGTAACAAGTCTTTTCTCTAATTATAATTATAGGGTTGTGAATTTTTTTTTTTAAAGATTTTATTTATTTATTTGACAGAGAGAGACACAGTGAGAGAGGGAACACAAGCAGGGGGAGTGGGAGAGGGAGAAGCAGGCTTCCCGTGGAACAGGGAGCCCGATGCAGGGCTCGATCCCAGGACCCTAAGATCATGACCTGAGCCAAAGGGAGACACTTAACGACTTGAGCCACCCAGGCGCCCCAGGATTGTGAATTTTGCTTAGAAAGCAAGAAAGCATCATTTCTTTTTTCTTCTTTCCACCATTTGTGTTTTAAGAATAATCCTAAATCATTCTCTTTTTCAGCTTTTCTCATTTTCACTTTTGGACCATTGTTATATATTAAAGGTTTAAGTTTTCCTTTAATTTACTTAATTTAGGGATAATAAATTTTATCCTTTTTGAAAAAGTCAGAGCCATTTATTTATTTTTTTTAAATTTTATTTTATTATGTTAGTCACCATACAGTACATCATTAGTTTTTGATGTAGTGTTCCATGATTCATTGTTTGCATATAACACCCAGTGCTCCACGCAATACATGCCCTCCTTAATACCCATCATTAGGCTAACCCATCCCCCTACTCCCCTCCCCTCTAAAACCCTCAGTTTGTTTCTCAGAGTCCATAGTCTCTCACTGTAGAGCCATTTATTTTTAAAGGCAAGAAACCAAAGTATATTTAGATGTGTAAAAGTAAAGCTTCATTTGACAATGTCTTTTACTATATATCAATAATTTAATATATAAAAAGCAAACTAAAACATTATATAGAAATATATTTTAATTTATTTTTAAAATTGCATCTGAGATTTAATGAAGTATAAAAAATTTAACTGTGTATGAAAACTTATTAAATCATTTTCTGTTTGCTGAGTTTATAAATGGCTTAGGGAAGTCAATTTTATTAGATACTGTGGTCATAAGTTTTAAGGTTTTATTGACCCACTGCATGCTACCTGTTCAACTAAAAGGCAATGAAGAAGTCTTGGGATTTAACAATGGGAGAAATGATGTATATGTATATGTAGAAGGATAAAGGCTATGAAACGAAGCCATCAACTAAATAAAGGAGCCGCATCGGGCTCCTTGCTCAGCGGGAGGCCTGCTTCTCCCTCTCTCACTCCTCCTGCTTGTGTTCCCTCTCTTGCTGTCTCACTTTCTGTCAAATAAATAAATAAAATCTTAAAAATAAATAAATAAATAAATATTTTCACCTTCTAATGGGGGAAAATATTTGCAAAACATATATCTGATAAGAGGTTAATATCCAAAATATTTAAAGAACTCAAACAACTCAACAGCCAACAAAGCCCCAAACAATCAAATTTAAAAATATGCAGAGGATCTGAATAGACATTTTTCCAAAGAAGACATAGAGATGGCCAACGGGTACATGAGAAGATGCTCAACATCACTCATCATTAGGAAATGCAAATCAAAACCAATATGAGATATCACCTCACAACTGTTAGAATGGCTAGAATCAAAAAGACAAACAAAACAAAACACAAATTTGGAGAGTACATAGAAAAAAAGAAACTCTTGTGCACTGTCAGTGGGAATGTAAATTGGTACAGCCACTATAAAAAACGATATGGAGGTCCCTCAAAAAATTAAAAACAGAACTATCATACAATCCAATAATTCCACTTCCAGGTATTTATTCCAAGAAAATGAAGACACCAACTTGAAAAGATATATACACCCTTGTTCATTATAGCATTATTTGCCATAGCCAAGATATGGAACCAAGTATCCATCAATGGTTGAATGGATAAAGAAATGTGATCTATCAATCTATCTGACATCTATCTATTTATCTATCTATCTATCTATCTATCTATCTATCTATCTATCTATCTCCATATAATGGAATATTATTTGGCCATAAAAAAGAATGAAATCTTGCCACTTGCAACAATATAGATGAACTTGAGGGCATTATGCTAAGTGAAATAAGTCAGACAGAGAAACACAAATAACATATGATCTTATATGTAGATTCTAAAAAATAACAAAACAAAAAACAATCCCATAGACACAGAAGTGTGTGTGTGTGTGGGGGGGGGCAAAATGGGTAAAGGGAATCAAAGTTACAAGTCTCCTTAAAATAAATAAGTCATGCAGATGTAATATACAACATGGCAACTATAGTTAAAACTACTGTGTTGCATATTTGAGGCTTGCTAAGAGAGTAAATCTTAAAAGTTCTCATCACAAGGAAAAAGTCTGTAACTATGTACAGTGATGGATGTTAACTAGATTTATTATGGTGATCATTTTGCAATATATACAAATATCAAATCATTATAGTGTACACCTAAAACTAATTTAATGTTGTATGTCAATTATAGCTCAATTAAAAGGACTACAAAAATATTCTGAGAAACTTCAAGAACAAGTCACACTTGAACGTTAAAAAGTTACCTTTCTTTTTCATGCTGAAAAACAACATTGCCTTCCTGTTTGGGTGCATATGTGTCTTTGCTTATACACTAAAAATGTTTTCCCTCTTTTCCTCCCGCCCCCAACACTCCCTTTTTTGCTACCAATTTTCTGTGCAGCTTGGTAGGGAACTGATGCTTGAGGAAGAAATGATAATGCCTTTTGACTTTCTTTCAGGAAGACATTTCTCACTCCCTGTGCAACAAGAACTAGAAAGGGCAATCTAAACACAGACTGCCTCTTTATATGAGACTTCCCCATCTCCCTTTTTCAGACCAACCCTTATTCAAAAACACTTTGAAATGATAAGAATAGCAGTTGGCCAAAAGCAGTGTAGTTCTTATGTCATGAATATCCACTCAACCACTTCACTCTACCATAGTGTCACTGAAAAAAAAAAGGAAAATGGCCATTTTTGTACCCCCTACAAAGAAAGCATCCTGAGAAAATAGCAGCATTTGACTAGCCACTCTTCAGTGCTTGGGCAGTACTCAATCATGGTGGTTTTAGAGTTTAGACTATCTTCTACAATGCAACAAAGCACACCTTGAACAATCTCTTTGGGTATGTCAGGACCTCAGGAAGGCAGACAGGCAGAGATCTCAAAGAAGAGTCTCCCTTTGGAAAGGAACAACATAATTTAATTTTACTTATACACCTTTCTCCTTGTATGTGAAACCTGCTGAAGGAGATGGCGATTTTATTCCCAGACATCTATCCATGCCAACTCTCTTATTCAACTTTGTATTCCCATATCCATATTCAAGCAATCCTCTTTTTCAATGATTCTGTCAGCTTGCTCTACATCCTTTACCAAAGTTGTTACAGGTCAAGCTTCAGTTCCCTTTTTGAACTTTGTAATTCCCAATCAATCTTCTGGATGGTTTCCTAGCAGTAGCTAGGATTTGTTTGATCCATTTCCCTCAGCTCTTCTCTCTCCAACTGCTAAATTGTCTGTTCTTACAGTATGACCCTATGCATTGAGGATTACACTTGCTTGGTGAGTTTACCGCCCCCCCCCCCCCAGTAACATCAATAATGATTTAAGCTGGGAAAAAAGCAAAACGGTTTGCCACTTTTAGACTTGGCCCCTTTGATTCTGTACATAAACTGACCTACAACATTATTTTGAGGGATCATACTGTCAAGAGATTTAGTTTGACTGCTATTCATCATGTTCAATCTTTTCTATTGTTTTCCTGTGCCATAGACATTTGGAGATGGAAATGGGAATGATTTGAAATAGTTTCACTTGGGGCGCCTGGGTGGCTCAGTTGTTAAGCGTCTGCCTTTGGCTCAGGTCATGATCCCAGGGGACCTGGGATCGAGCCCCGCATCGGGCTCCTTGCTCAGCGGGAGGCCTGCTTCTCCCTCTCTCACTCCTCCTGCTTGTGTTCCCTCTCTTGCTGTCTCACTTTCTGTCAAATAAATAAATAAAATCTTAAAAATAAATAAATAAATAAATATTTTCACTTGAACTTAGGAAGTGCAAATCGCTCAAAATCCTACTCTTTGTTGCAGAGTGACAGCAGTGTCTGAAGGAGTATGAGAGAAGGGTAGGGATTCCTGGACATTGCAGAAGGCATTCAAACTTAAGAGGAACAAAAATCGGGGTGCCTGGGTGGCTCAGTTGGTTAAGCATCTGCCTTCAGCTCAGGTCATGATCTCGGGGGTCCTGGGATCAAGCCCCACGTTGGGCTCCCTGCTCAGTGGAGAGTCTACTTTTCTCTCTCCCTCTGCCTCCTCCCCCGCTGCTCTGTCTCTGTATCTCTCTGTCTTTGTATCTCTCTCTCTTTCAAATAAAATAAAATAAAATAAAATAAAATAAAATAAAATAAAAGGAAGAAAAATCATGTTCTATTCCCACCCAATCTGTGAGAGGCCCTCTGTAGCCTGGAGATGGCTTAGAGATATGATAGCTTGTCTAGAAACTTTGCTACTATTGTTGTTACTCCATGAGCACAGGCCAGGGCAGGGACCTCCATTTCCAATTCAACCTCACAAAGATAGAATAAATGTGTCACTTTGACAGTACAAATAGTTGTTTCCTTAGTTGAAGGATTTGTGGATTACCTTGAGTTTATCAACCTGAGTTTTTATGCAACAAAATTATAAAAACTAATATTGTTTTGCTTAATTTTCATAGTCAAATAAGCTCAAGTTGAAATAATATTTGATAGAGAGTATAAGTAAGGTAAATTACACTTTTACTTGATCTCCTCCTAAATGAAGGCCCTAGGGTGTATGTGTGTGTGTGTGTGTGTGTCTTTTCAGGATATAAGAAAGAAAAGTAATATAATGTATTGGTTGCTCTAAGAGGCTGATTTTATGTTTGTGTGAAAGTAAACTGAAGGAAATTACGAAATTCCTTTCCCAAGAGATCTTTAACAGTATCATGGGTTGCATCTGCTGGGAGTTTTATGACAAATTCTGCCTGCAGGCAGGGTAATGGATTTTGAAGACATTTCATGGAATTTTATACCCCCAAAAGTATGTGAAGCTGAGTTCAGAAGTTGAAAGGAACAGGATTCAAAAAGTCTATTCCCTTCAAGTAATTTAGTTTTCTGACCTTGGATTTCAGTTTCTTCATCTGTAAAGTTATTCGTGCTAGAATAGATCAGTGATTCTTAATATTTTTTGTTGTGTAATACAATCCTGTGGCAGGGAGGGGGTCATGGATTTTCTGAAGCCTACTCATTAACTCTCTGGGATCCATGGGCCTTATGTTAAATACTAGAATTATTTCTAGGGTAACATACAGTAGTTTGATTCCTGTGTTTTGAGAGTATTAGAAAACAAATAGGAGAATCTGTACTTAGGAAAGAGACAATCTTGTGTGGAAGACACAGTGTGCACACCTATAGAAAAGACCTAGGGAAAAAAAAAAAAAAAAAAAAAAGAAGACCCAGGGATGCTTCCATGTGGTGAGTGTAATGGGCTTGAAGGCACTTTATACATAGGAGAATACAGAGAACAGAGACGTGAAGTCAGAAATAGCTAAGCAATGCATGTAGATTCAAGTCAAGGAAAAACTCTATTTCAGGTAGAGGCAAGGAAGAATAAGGAAGGCAACAGTCAAAAATTAAGAAGTATTACAGGAAACGTCAGGTTCTTTCTTTCTTCTTTTTCAACTTAAGGGAAACTGAATTTTAAAGCAATCTAGTTTAAAAACAAGTTGAAGTTTAGAGAGAAGAGCACGGAACCTTCTAACAGAATCAGACAGACACAGGAGAGAGGATGGGTACTAGTCAGGAACTTCCATGTTAGATCTTCTCCATCTTGGAAGTGAAGTCATCACTGACTCTAGTCAGTTCACTGTTTTAGGTTTTCTGCTCAGGGGCACCTGGGTGGCCAGAGGGTTGAGCCTGCGACACTTGGTTTTGGTTCAGGTCATGATCTCAGGGTCCTGGGTAGAGCCCCTGCCTGCTCAGCAGGGAGTCTGCTCGAGATTCTCTTTCTCCCCTCACCCTCTGCTGGCTCTCTCTCTCTCTCTAAAATAAACAAATAAATCTTAAAACAAAACAAAACAAAACCCAAACACTCTTCTGCTCAGTGGCCTTCTCCAGCAAGTGGATGTGCACCTGCTCCTTCCTTAGGCTCTCTTGGAAGGCCAAGGCCTCTGCTTAGGCCTTGCTCCGGACGTGGGCAATCTTCTCATTTACCGGCTTGCCTTTATTTCCTGTGTGGGCCCTCAGTGCTTGCTATCTCTGGTCTTCGTTTTCGGTTCTTATCATGTAATCAATGTACTTCTTCAGCGACCCTTCATTGGTTAGGAAGCATTCGTTAGTGAGTAGACTTTGCTCAACTCCTTTGGTTGCTCAAACACCTCGGAGAGGTTGGAGAAAGATTTTTCCATGGAGTTCAGGTCTGCTGAACTTCAGGTCTTTCGGGATCTTCTGGATCTCGGCTTTGGCAAGTTCGTTCTGTCTCTGGGCCTCCTTCCTCGCCTGGTACACAATCTCTCAAACCCGTCCACGTCCATGAGCTTTCACATCTGCCGGCACTTCACTCGGAGGGCCTCACACTGCAACAGGCTCTTCTTTTTGTGTAGCTTCCGCGCGGGGTTCTGGTCTTTCTGCGGTACTGCAGCAGGTCCACAAGGGGCCGCATGCACAGCAGCAGGTCCCGGGGCGGGAACACTGAGGTGGATGCAGCACAGGAACCCCCGGAGCTCCCAGGGGACTAACTGCCTCCAGCGTCTCGTCAGGCGGACTTCAGGGGCCGGCGCACCCGCCTCCCACGCACTGTCTCAGGGGCACCCGCCAGGCTCTGAGGGCTGTTGTTCAGGAGTAGCTGAACTTGAGGTAAGTGGCCTTTTCTTCAGGGCCGGCTTTTTAAAGACGAAGTCCTAAACTGCTCCAGATAATCCCCCTCGGCCGGGTGCCTAGAACCTCAGCTCCTCCAGGAAGTACTCCTCACTCAGGTCTGAGGCAGGTGCGGGCCCCGCTGAGGGGAAGGGGGTGCTGGGTGGGCCATGGGCTCACTGACGCATGCCCATGCTCCCCGAGAGTCCATGGTTCCCTCCTCGCCCACCGCTCCTTCGGCCCCCGCGCGGGCTGCACCACCAGGGTGCCATCTGCTGGCTTAGAGATGAGTCGTTTGTGGCGGGAGGCCCAGTGCCCAGGGGCCTGGTCGGCTGGCTATCGCCACTTTGTGGGGGCCGGCCTCTGTGCCACCTCCCTCCGGGTTAACGTTGACCTAGTCCAGTTTGGAAGACCTTGGGGAGGTGGAATGGGACCCTCGCCTGCCTCCTGGGGTGGGGCTGGGGGCTTTCCTGCCTCGTCTTCAGTCTCCTTGAGGGAGGTTTGAGGCCGGATCTCTTCCCCATTTAGATGATGCTGGAGGCATCATCTAAAGTCAAATTCGAGCCTTCCGGGCCACTTCTCAAAGAGTCTACCATTGAAGAGGTCACCAGCCTCTTTCTTCCGGGGACTTAGGGACAAGGCCCCTCCAGCCTTCCGAGGCTGATAGGGGTGGTGGTTTTAGGACCGTATGTGTCCTCCTGGGAGGCTGGGGCTTCCCTGGGCAGGTCTTCGAGGGGTACTTCTCTGAGAGGCACATTTTCTTAAAGCAAGAAGCCATATTGAAGAAGAAAGAGAATACGTTTTTGCATATCCTTGAAGGTTGGCAGAGGGGTTTAATTTAATTGCCTAGCAATGAAGTGCAACTATTAATTTCAAGGTAAGTTGCAAGGGCGTGGTGATGGGAAATACTTTTGGAAAAGATAATTCTGAATACAGAGGAAAAGAGTGAGGACAACATACTCTGTAAAAATCTCTAATAGCCAAAGGGAGAGTGAAATAATGCCTACAGAAATAGCAAAAACTGATCTAAAAATATTATTGCAAATAATAGGAGAAATGCAGTGATACATTAGAGAAAGTGAAAAGGTAAAAACCAATATAAATCTGATATGCCTATAATTCAGAATTATGGGAGGAGCCTTGAAGATGATGAGGACTTTATATCGAGGTGAGGTCTGAGAGTCTGGCCTCAGCTTTTGAAGTGGTGACCTCTGGAGTATTGATGTGTTAATTGGGCATTCCAGTTGTGAACTCTTGAAGCAACTGGAGCAGAAGTGAGAGGCCTTATATGATTCAAGGCAGAGTCAAGAAACTTATATCTATCAGAAAAAGATTTTTTGTATTTATTATGGCTCAGACATATTTATTTAGAATTTATTTTGGTGTTTAAATATTTGCCCTGTGAAACAGATATTGTTTTCCTAGAAATGAAGGTTGGTTAGTTAGTCAGCTATTACCTTCTTCTGAGGTATTGGAAAAATAGTTAGACATACTCATTGCAATGGGAATCCCTTCAATTTATAATATTTTGCAAAATAAAAATAAATAAGCTTTTTGCCTTATAGTGAAAGCATTAAGGTACATAAAATATTATTAGGAGAAACTTTACCAGTCCTTAAAGCAAGAGAGTTAATTTTCCATATTGATTTTTTTTTCACATCAATTATAAACTGGGGGATATCCTGCCATATGATAGTTATGTCTAGTTTCTGATGTAAATTGGATATAACTTTGGGAGCAAGGACATTCTTCGGGCAATAGTAATTCTATTTAAGCCTGTGTTGAAAATAGCCACATTAACAAATATATGGTTAATAAAATAATACGTTTCTCAGAAACCTATTTCTTAGTATCTTGACAGCAGTCTTCAGAGCCTTAAAGGGAAAGGTCAAGGGTTGGTAGATAAATCACATGTGATGAATACACTCCAATGGGTAGAATTCCCTAAGTTTGTAGATTCTTTCTTCACACTATTCCAAGGAATTTTTGACATCTCCATTTTTTCGTAGTTCAGATCACTATTGAGTCCAGGTTTCAACAAAAACAACCAGGCAAACAAGTTAGGACCACTCCCAGCTGCTTGAGCTTGCACACTGAATTCAGACACTCTGGTAAATGCACGTATGTATTGATAAATTCAGCTCAGTCTAAATTATCTTTTTCCCTATTTGGTCTAGTTTCTTGATAATCTATTTCTATATGCATTCTTCAGATTTTTGTATTTATAAAAATTATATATGTAACAAATATAATGTAATAATATAATGATAATGTAATAATATATATAAATATATACATATATAATTACAAAATATGTTACTACAAAATAGTTACTTTTAGATGTATAAGCCATAAACCCTCTCCTTTCAGATTTGACTTTGTAACTGGCCCTCAGGGCATTCTGGAAACTGACTATAGTTAAAGGCCTGGATGAGCATGAGTGTTTCATGTTGGCCAGAGATGCTGGTGGGAGTTAATGTATTAAATTGGGTACCAGATTTTAGTGGGGAGACCAGAATCCCCAAGGGTCAGAGACCAAGTAATGGGGCACAGACCTTAGTTGCTGAGGCAAGGAGGGAGAGCTTATCTTTTTTTTTTTTTTTTTTAAGATTTATTTCTTTATTTTAGAGAGAGAAAGAGCACAAGCTATCTCCCTGCTATCCTATTTCATATGTACATACCCCTACCCAGAACTTTATATTCTCCAGAGAACATGTTCTGTTTGTTTCCCTTAATATAATAGGAGCTCCTGGAAATAGGAAAGTTGAATATCCCTGAGAATGAACTTAAAGCAGACCCCATATTAGTGAGGCATTCTTTGAGGGTATACAGTTTAGGGGGCACTAAAAAACTCAGTAATCAAGATAGAAAATGTTTTAATGCATAATCAGAAAAACATCATTAGTGCCAAATAATACATGATGAATAAAATATCAATATTTTAAACAAAGACAAGATTCATAAATTCATGTTGGAAACTGAGGCAAGAGAAAAAAATCAGTAATACTGATACAGTAGTCTGTGATTTTCACAGTACAGGGTGAATTGCTGCACCTTATTCTCATACCAATAAGAAAGAAGCACAACGTTTTGATTACATCTTTAGATTTTGGAGGGGACATGTACCTCATTTGGGTGTATTTCTCTGATCCATTACCGGATTGCTACCAAAGCTACCAATTTTCAGTCAAGTTCAGAGCAAGAGAAGTTTCCCACCTGGTTCTGGCTATTGATGCAACTTATGTCTTGAGGAATTGTTACTAATAGGTTTGTGATAAATAAAGATCTCCAGGAAGTTTGTAGCAAACCCTGATAAAAGAATAGCAGCAGAGGCTCTGGGTATTTGGAGCAAAGCCACTAATTATTTGTCAAAAAGTCAAATGATTATTCTTTATCTCTGGATTTTGGCAATGTCCATCTCCTAATTTAGAGACAGAAATGCTGAATACAGGTTTTTCCAAGTTTATGTGCAGTTAGGATGTGTGCACATGAATTAAGATCTGTCAGTCAGATACTCTGATCCCAAACTTTGATTCAGGATCTAATGACTGAAAGAAATAGGTGCCATGTACAATTCATTTTGCTATGGGAAGAGGAAACTCTTTAGTTTCCAGGGCCAATAGCTGAAGTTCTAAAGACAAGACTAGGGTCTGTTTGGTGATAGCAGCAGTGATGGTTTCACTGGACAGTTCTGCATTATGGTGTCAATTCTGATTATGTACATAGCTTCTAAACCTAGTTCTCTGGCCTTCCTAGAAATTGTGTGAGCTGTGCAGTGTACTTTAATTTCTTGTTTCTGATTTAGATTATCAAGAAATTATTTCTGTTAGTCACAAAAAGCCTTGACTTACATACCTATGTTCGGCTCACACCACATGAAGAATAAATGTCAGTTTTAACCTTCAGTGAAGTAGTTTGGCCTGTTAAAATAAAATATATTTATTCCCTTAAATAATGCTTGGAAACTTCCTCATGCATTTTTTAACTTCCTTCTTACTGTGCATAGTGATTTGCACATGTAGTGTGAGTTACATAAGTACTGATGGTTGAATGAACAATATGAATATGACTCATGCCATTAAATGAATCACCTCTTTTGATATATTCTAGATCCTTAACTTATCACCTATTCTATACAAACAAAAAGGAGTAGTGAGTATTTGAGCAAAGTTAGGTAGTTATCATTATAGCACTGAGTGATACCCTGAGACAGGTGAGCATATAGAAAATAAAGAAAATCTATTTTCCTTGGAGGAGCAGACCATATTTATTTTCAAGTGTGGTCTAGAATCTAAGATATCTTTTGAAGCAATAACCAAGGCCATCAGAATTGAGCCTCTTTGAGAAATTGACAATTGTTCCACAGTTCATTGTGGTTCACTAGGTATGAAGAAGCTTTGGAAGCATCTGGGATGAAATTGAGGTCATGAGTCCCTGCTTAGCCACAGATGCCCTTTTATTCTACCTGCCTCTAGGAGATCCCTGTGGGCTTTCTCAGTGACTAAATCTGCCTGGCCTGGCATTCCAAGGATGGTGTGATTAAAAGGGATAGATGCCAAGAAGAATAAAAGGATACCAGCATGGGTATTGAAGGCAAAGGCAACTTCCTCAACTGTGAATGAATCCATGTCTGCTGCTTCAGTGGCATATGCGTTTTGTAATGAGTGAGGAAGTTGTTTGGGGAATATCCTCAAAATCTTAGTTAAGATAGAGTATATTGATTTCTATTTGCTCTTTTATGTTAGCTATGGATTTTAGTAGCAACAAAACTTCAGAGGCTCTAGAAACTGGTTAGTGAAGCTGCTGATCAAGTATGCCAAGGGAAACAAAACACACGGACTAGTCAATAGAGATGTTCATGGAACTTATAATGTGTTTCTCCTTCAGTGTTCTGTTCCTTTCCGGGGGATGAAACACATGGTGCCATGTAACTAGAGAGCTGAGTGTCCTTCTTTCTCCTCGGGGCAAGAAGAAACTAGTTTTGTAATACAACAAATGCTTTAATAGGCTCTGAGCTTTAGGTAAGTAGGATCTATCCCCTCATAGCAAGGGCTTTTAGCCAGCAGTTTTAAGAGCAAAGTTACACACTGTGAGGAATAATGCAAGTGGTATATTCACAGGTGTGACAAGCATGATAAATGCATCTTTTTTGAAAGCTGACCCCCAAAATAACAGGCCTGAGGGTGGCTCTGGCCGGCTTCTGACAGAAAAAAAAAACGTTTTTCTTTACACATGCAAATGGCCAACTTTAATCAGCAGTGGTTTCTTTTGGTGATGTTTCTGCAATTGCCAACCCAAGCCAACCTCTATCTCCTCAGTGATAATCGGGTCAACAGTACAGAGGATAATCACTGGAATTCAAAGCTGGCATCAGAGCTGAGCGATGTCCTCATGCGTCCTCTTATCCTTGCCAATGCAATCAAATTAGTTCTGTTAACAGCTTGCCAAATGAGCCAGCCTCGTAAACTCTTCTCTCTTAGAAAGGAAATGTAGACATTCATATTGATTCATATTGTTTCTCTCCCCTCAGTGTGATCTTGGGAACCTCGCCAAGGGGTCTGATGGCTGTCGTCTGAGGATGCCATGTGAAGTCTTTAATAAGCTGACATTTCCTGTTGCTAAGCTGCCATGTCTGAAAGCCAAACCAAATAATGTTTGGGCTCTTTAGATCCCAGACTCTGTTTTTGTCTCTTTCTCGTCCTTCTCCTGACCCAGTTCTCAGCTCTGCCCACCTTGTTTCTCCATCTAGCTTGTGTATATGTGCAATACAAAGGTCAGATGGCAGGCTGTGATGTTGGCTTTATTATGAGACTTCGCTAGCTATACTGACCTTAAACTCTCATTTGCAGTCTCTTATTATATTACAATCAATGACAGATTATATCTTCAGACCTAAAAATGAAAGTCCTGTAGATTTTCAGAGTTTGATGTTGTTTCTTCAGAGTCTTATTTTGTTTCTTAAGAATGTGAGTTAATTATACTGGCAAGGCTACTGAGTTGATGGATGGGTCACTGCTCACTTTCAGGGTAGCAAATAGTGCATCCAGACTTGGGCAGGCATGACTCTGTGTGTGGTTGGAGGTCGAACGAGGTGAAATGTGAAATACAAGGAAAATCTAGGTTCTGATTTCCTTCCAAGATATAATGGTAATGGCTACTATATAACATCTTAGCCAAGGTATCATAATCCTAAACTGCAAGCAACTATCATTTCCCTTAACACTTTTCACCAAAAGATCTTTAAAAAGAGATATTCAGATTCTTCCAATTCCCTTATTTTGTTTCCTCTTTTTTAAGTGCTTTTTCAAAAAGTGTCGGGAAGTATATATATATATATATAAATATATATATGTATATATATTTTTTAAAGATTTTATTTATTTATTTGACAGACAGCGAGAGCAGGAACACAAGCAGGGGGAGTGGGAGAAGGAGAAGCAGACTTCCCGCCGAGCAGGGAGCCGGATGCGGGGCTCGATCCCAGGACCCTGGGATCATGACCTGAGCCGAAGGAAGACGCTTAACGACTGAGCCACCAGGCGCCCCTGTATATATATATATATTTTTATTTCAGTGAGAAATTAGCATTTCTCTTGAGGATAACTATTTTTCCAGACTAATTGAATCTGATTCCTCCTTCTATATGGCTTCTTTGGGAAATCAGTTTTTGCTCAATGCAGCGGCATCAGCTGAGTTACTGAATAACTCACATGCTAATTATGCTGGATAGTTTTCTCTAAATTTATAGTCTCATCTGTAATGGTTCTTCTTTTTTTTTTTTTTAAGCATTTGTTTTGTTGGAGTAGCAAACCAAAATGCTTGAAGGGTCCAAACAAGTAACATAAGTTAGTGAAATTAGTTACACAAAAAAGACATTGAACACTCAACATTGCAATTTAATATATGTTAATCCTTTAAAAAAATAAAAAATGAAGAGGAACAGAAAGAAGAAAAAACAATTACCCAGATCTGTCTTTCATACACATCCCATACGCATTTTAAATTCAATACAGCTTAAACTAAACTAACTTTCATCAAATGTACTCATCAAAATATAGCCCCTGGTCTTAGTTAATGATATTGCTATTTAATCACCCAAGCCAGATAACCAACATTCATGATTTCTCTTTTTCTCTTTCCTTAGTCACCTCCAAGTTGTACTAATTTAATTGTCTAAATCTGAATTATTTCACTTCTAATTTCCCTGCTACTGCTTCAGTTTCTAGGCATATTGTCTCTCACACAAGTGATTACATTTCTCTCATTGATTTATCTGCAGTAAGGCTCTCTGCCTTAAATCTATTTCAGTCAATATCACTGGTCTATCTAAAACACAATGTTGCTTATATTTCTCTCACAAATGCACTTTAGTCTTTTTGTTAATTGCCTAGAAGTCACAAACCAGCTGCCCACATGCTTACTATATCTGGGCATTATGTATTGTTTGGCCTAAGCAAAACAAATAAATAGAATATAGAAAAGCTTGCTAGAAAAGAAAATATTGCTTCCTAGAAAAGGAAGTCGGATTGCTTACTTAGATTACATTAAAATCAAATACTTTCAATTATCAGAAAACAACACTGAGTGAAGTGGCCAACCACAAGGAGGAAGGAGATATTAGCAATTCATATTTCTGGCAAAAGACTCATGTTCAGAATATATAAAGTTCTCCTAAAATAATTTTAAAAGACAGCCAATCTAATAAATAAAACAAGTCACAGTCATTGCTCAACAAACATATGAAAAGGGACTCGAATTAAAAACGATAAGCTACTACTAGCCACCTATCATAATAGCTAAGATGAAAATTGCAAAGATGAAAAGAGAGAACATGGAACAATAGTTCACACACTGTTGGTGGGGGAATGTAAACTGGTAAAAACCGCTTTTACCAATCCACTGTATGGCAGTATTCTCTAAGCTGAGTATATGCATATCTTAGGACACTGCAGTTCTACTCTAGATACATACACAACAGAAATTCATAAAAATATGTATTAGAGACAGCCAAAATGTCCACCAACCATAGGATGGATAAAAAAAAAATGTGGAATATTATACAGCAGTGAAAATAAAGAAATTACTGTTATATTTCAAACATTAATGAACCTTAAAAATGTAATGGTAGGTGAAAGAAATCAAATGCAAGAAGAGTCTGTGCTGTATGATTTTACCTATGTACATTTCAAAACCATATAAAACAGATTCATTTTGTTAGATCAGTAGTTACTCTTCAAACATGGGATGGGTAGTGATTAGAAGGGAGCTCAAGGGGCCTTTTTTTTTTTTTAAGATTTTATTTATTGATTTGACAGAGAGACACAGCGAGAGAGGGAACACAAGCAGGGGGAGTGGGAGAGGGAGAAGCAGGCCTCCCGCAGAACAGGGAGCCCGATGCGGGGCTCGATCCCAGGACCCCGGGATCATGACCTGAGCCGAAAGCAGATGCTTAATGACTGCGCCCCTCAAGGGAAATTTTTAACATACTGGTAGCATTCTATTTGGATCTCACTGCTTGTTACATGGGAATATTCACCTTGTGAAAGTTCATTGAGCTTCCTACTTTAGATCATTTTTCTATCTTTATTTCTTTCAGTAAAAAGCTGTAGAAAGTATCATTTAAAAAATAAATAAGTGAATACAGGCACACACTTGTAGTAAGACAGAAAACTAGTAACCTGTTTCTTCTTGCTTTTGGATTATTTTTTCTTAGTATTTAATTCAATTTACATTATACAATTTGTCTTCACTGATTTATTTTATTTTATTTTATTTTTTTAAGATTTTATTTATTTGAGAGAGAGAGAGTGAGAGAGAGAGAGTGCCCAAGACGGGGTAGGGTCAGAGGAAGAAGCAGACTCCCCGCAGAGCAGGGAGCCCGATGTGGGACTCGATCCTGGACTCCAGGATCATGACCTGAGCCGAAGGCAGTCGCTTAACCAACTGAGCCACCCAGGTGTCCCTTCACGGATTTATTTTCTTACATATGTGTTACACTACAGGGCTTTCAAGGGCCTTTACATGATCTTTTTCACCATGCATTTTACAATGGGAGAAGTACCCATTGAATCGCTGACAAATTACTTAAGCATTCTGTCTTCTCTATACCATATTACCTACAAAAGGGGAATTTTTTAACCCATTAACATTTCAGTACCCACCTAATATAATTATGAAATCTGTATTCACAGGGATTTTGTCACTGATTTGTTTTCAGTGATATAAAAAGGTGAATTATTATAAAAACAAAGAAATGTTTTGACTTGGGTCCTATATAACACAATATTACTGAACAAATTAGAATATATATCATGTCATTTTTGTCACTTTTTTTCTATGTATTAAAATAAGAAATGACATGTCAGTAAATAATCAATGTGGTGTTTATCAGTAAATGAAGAATGTAGAACATTAAAATCATTGTATATAAACATACATAAAAAGTAACTACTCTGAACTGAAGCTGATCAATTTGAGATTAATACATGTCCATTGAAAAATTGAAAAAAAATCAAAACTATACTTGCATCTAAGTTTATTTAAGAGGAAGAAATCCCTATGCAATTATACCCTTCCTAGGGAAAGAGTGAATTTCTGGGAGTTGTCAATGAAAACCTTACCATGAAAAGATATTTTTCTTATTGAATAAGAATATATTTATCCCTGTTCCTGACAATAAACTTTAAAAATATATAAAGAGAATTTAGCCTGAAAATTAGTGTATAAAGCATAAAAAGTCAGACATACGTACTGAGAAATTTTGAAGGAGACGGTAACACGTAAGGATCAAATCCTACTTATTGCGTAAATCATGTTTTATTTGTAGAACTTTGTGAAACATTCGTAACAAAATCTGAGACTCACCCGGTTCTAGTTTCAAATAAACCTGAAATTCAGGGAGGTTCAACAAAAGTTTTGCCAAGGTTCATGAACTTTCATCAAATGTGTGTGTGGTTTTTTTTGTTTTTTTGCTTTTTTTGTAAGTTGGACTAGTCAATTTTCACCATGTTTAGACTAGATTTCTTTAAAAAATAAAAACTTGCAGATTAAAGTCAAAGGAAGTTAAAATGCAAACATTCTTATTCTTACTTTTTATCAACATAATCTGGTGCAATTTTTTTCTCACTTTTTTTTAAGTTGTTAAGCCAGTTTTGTCAGGGCAAAAATATACCTTAGTTTGTTCTTCTATCTTTTCTGCATAGAAAACTCACCAGAGTTAATATTACCTGTGATGCTACTTTTCATGAAAAACCAATAGCAGTGAACATAAGTCCATTTATATAGTAATAATGATACCAATATTTATTACTCAGTTACTGTTTTAAATACCTTACAGGTATTACATAATTTAATTCCTACTGCAGTTCTCCGTAGAGACAGAGGAAAGACAGACAAAACTAAGATTTAGGGAAAGGTTAAATAATTTATCCAATGTCATGCCACTAAAAAGCTGCAGAACAAAAAACTTAACCCAGGGGAAATAATTACAGAAACGGAACTCTTAACTGCTATACTATCATGGCAGTCATGGTTAGCTACCTACCCAAAATCTGTTTTCCTCTTTTTTTTTCTCCTTAAGATGTCAGCAATGATGGCTGAGCATAAAAATAGAAAGAACCTGAGCCTTTGACTACTTCGTTGATCCCTACTGGTTCCTCCTTCTTCTAGACTTCTTGTTAATTGAGAAAAATAAATGCCTTTACTTATTTAAGCTTTGTATTCATTTCTAAAGGGGATAATGCTACTGCTTTTCACACTGACCTGTCATAATTGTAGTGTAAAAAAGATAATCAACTCAATACCCAACAAAAAATCTAAATGTACTTACTATTCGCTAAATCAGGCAGAGTTGTACTCTTTTTTTTTTTTTTTAAGGGGGGAGGGGCAGAGAGAGACTCCTAAGCAGCCTCCATGGCCAGCACGGAGCCTGACAACAGACTCAGTCTCACAACCCTGAGATCTGACCTGAACCAAAATCAAGAGTCAGTTGCTTAAATGACTAGGCCACCCAAGTGCCCCGAGCAGAGCTGTACTCTTAAGGCACAGTCTTTCTGAGAAAGCAGAGAGCTAATTTTACTTAGGGGGTTGGGAAGCTTGGTGTTCAAGGATTGATGGACTTTCAGAAGCAGGAGTAGAATTTAGGGATTGGTTGATCTTTTTTTTTTTTTTTTTTTGCTACAAAACTGGTTATTAGAACAAGACTTTCACTGACTACTCGAGTTGTGTAAATATATGCACTTCAGTGAGACTGCTGCTAGTTCGCTGACTTCAGAAACAGCTGCTTGTCACTGATTGGCTGGCTTTCCAAGATTTGATAACAGAACAAGTTTTTATTTATATGATGGAATATTTAAAAACTTGGTTCTGGTGGTCATTTGTTGCTATGGCAAAGGACAATCAGCCCTTTCTTCAGAGGATATGATTGTTCCTCAATAAGATTGATACAAATAGGAGGAAAACATCCTAGAAGTCAGTCATCCAGGGATTCTTAGCTAGATTTTGAGTTATCTTTATTCCTATATTTTGAACTTGTAACAAAGGTTAGGGGCATCCATATTGTTTGGTTTTTAGAATATAACATACTTAATTCTCATTTCATACAATTGATGTAAACAGCCCAGTTATGTAAATAGAAAACTGAAGTGTAAATAGAAAACTGAAGAATTACTTTTATTAAAAAAAACTCAGGTATTTCTTAACCCATTAATATAATTAACATATGTTTTCAAACCTCAAAAATAAAACGTTTATTAATTACTTAGACAGAATAAACAAGGAACTTTGATATGTAATGTAAATGGAATTTTGAGATATTTATTTTAACATTCAAAAGATGAAATAAAAGTCATTAAAATTTAGCTCTGATATACGATTGTTTCTAAAGTAGGCATGTATACTAATTTTCACTTAAATCTATCAATATATGTGCAATAAATATGTAATTGTGCATTTTCAGAATAACTAAATTTAGTGTACAAAACTACCTAGAAGAAATCATTTTCCAAAATAGTATGTAGTATAGGATTTTAATTTATGGCATATTTTGTCCCTGAAGGTCATTTTGATATGTATATTGTTTTTAGAAAGAAGAATTTCAAATTGAGTAAAATAATTTTGTTTGAATTTTCAGTGAAAGCAATCACTTAATATAACATACTATTTTCCTAGAGTAATAAAGGAACTAGGGAATACACCTAATAAAATTTAGGTGTATATTCTCTAATAAAATAAAACTAAATTTATAAGCTTTGGAAATATTAATTTGATTGCTAGTTAAACATTCGTAGTCTGCATACAACATGTTACTTTGAGTCTCTGCTATGATATCCCACATTGTTTCTGGAGTAAGTTGACTTAACGAGTAGCTCAGGCAATATGAGGCCATTTACCTATTTTGGTCCTTTGAAATGGGTGTATATATTTCTATGTCAGATATTCCATTTTCAGCCAACTTTGCTGTATTTCAGATTGTAGAGAAAGGTAATTGTTCATTAGTGATGATCTGTGAGAATGACTAAAACACACATGGAGAAAAACCGACTACTAGCATGACTGGACTCTTCCTGAATAAATCTTTGAATAAGTGACAATTGATGGAAATTAGTACAAAGAGGAATAATTCATTACTTGAAGGCATAAATTATTTCTTGAAATGCTCTGGTGTTCATAATAAAGATGCTGTAGGCTTGAGTACCATCTGCATGGTACATGAAATTTGTCATAATTACAAAAATATTTAATAAGCACTTAATAATTTTGTTTAAATTCTGTTTTCTAATTAAGGTGCAAGCAAACACCAGAGATATAATGTATACTTGAATATCTGCATACACATTTCCTTACATGACAAAAAATTACAACTTAGAAAAAAAATATTATTTTGATTCAGACTCATTCATGTCTTTGGGGCAGCATTCGTAAATAGGTATAAGACATATGTACCATTTTTAAATCCTATCCTGTTTTCATTTACCATTCAATTCCACATTACAGATGGGAGTATTTAAGAATACTGTATACAAATTTGAATAACCTTAAACTTTATTATTCAGAAAAATTATTGGGTATTTAAAGATGACCTGTATAATTCAGAATCAAGCTAAGGACAAATGTTCACAATTTTAGAACAGCAGACTCTTGTGACAGCCTTCAGACTTGAGTTTTAAAACTTGAACATTATGCTGAGTTGTGTTGTTAGAACTTTTTCTATGGCCATGAAAATTTAGGATAGAAGGCGTATTAAATGGTTAATAAGCCATCCCTCAGTGGAGCAACTCTAGAAATTCACAGCTGCCTGAACATGAGTTCAGTAAGGTTTATAATAAGAAAATTATAGTTATTTACTCAGGAAATGAAACTAGCCAAGTGGCAGGATAGATCTCTAAAACAGATGCATCACTTTAGTCTGCTATTTATTGCATGCATATTCCCATTTATCATGGTTTCCTATCTGCTTTGTAGTTCAACTCTGACAACTGTAAATCAACAGAAAAGATGAGACACAATGGTAAATCAAATATAAGTGGAAAACATGCTTGGTATTGTGGTTACAAACAATTTGTGTAGCATTTAATAGGAAAATAGTATAGCTTCTGATTATGACAAGAGTATAACCGATAGCATTTTCAAAATCGTAAGACCATTTAGTTATTTGGCATAACTACATAGAAGGATAATCAATGTATGGAAACTATCAATTGCATTGTGCCTATTAGTAAGAAGACTTTTTAAATGAAATTCCTTAATCTTTAAAACTATTTCTCATTCATTCACTTAATTAATTCCTGGTTTTGGTAGAGAATTCATTTTTTACTGGTCAGTCCTATCGCAGTATCTTGGGTTTCATTTGGAATCCTACACTTGGCTAGAACATTCATCAAAACTAAAAACATTCTGTTCTTGATAGTGATCCAATTGCTTAGTCTCTACCCTAGAGGATTTGTATTAAATATAATACTGTTGTACACTACAAAATTTCTCTTGGTTTAAACAATGCTTGAAACATTCTGTATGTAATACACCAAAGTAAATGGTGGTCAGTCACATGTTCTCGAAGCCTGCAGGTCTGTCAGTCTTTGATTTAATCACAGTCAGTATCTGTACTTGCTTTGTTTTTACACAAGAGAAGTGCTCTAAGCGTACTGCTGGCTCCGTAAAGCTACAGAATGTACTATGTGGCTTATTTCTCAAATATGTTGAATCATTGGTATCAGTCTAAACTAGAAAAAAAGTAGTTTTAAATCCTATGATAACATGTCTTCCCTTTAGGACCTGAATTTTATAGCACTAAGATGAGACCAAGACAAACTGCTGTTTTGACCTGTCCTGAGTATTCAGCACATGTCCTTCCAGGATTTTCTATGTTATTTGACAGGCTTTTTTACATTTTGTTTGAAAAATACAGCATAAGCTTTGCAATAACACATGTGAAATGAAATCAGTGCAAATACTGTCTATATAAACTTGACAAGTTCAATTCATGCAAAAAGCTAAAATGTCAACAAGGTCCTGGTCAGAAGGTTACAACATTTTCCTGCTATAATAATAATTATTATTTTATCTCTCTTAGCAACAGATTATGTCTTGTCTAAGCTAAATAATTCTTTAGGAGGCTGACATTGAGATGATTTAATGCATAATAGGGCTTGTGCTTGTTAAACTACAAAGAATTAATCCCACTAGATTTTACAAATAGCACCTGCTCAAGCCTGCTAGAGTTGTCTGTCTACATGGAATGCGTCAAGCAAACTCTGGCTGAATTATCAAAAACTTGAATGTTTGCTCTAAAATAAACCTGCTTTCTTTTTTCCACTGAGTATTTGTTTAGAAATTAACCCTGAATTAGCCAATTTCAAATGACTAAGTAATTACAACATGATTTTAACCACTGTGAGATATACAATAAGTAGTATTAATTGCTCTGAGAGTCTCCTAAAATATCTTTTAAGAGGACTCAGAGTCTTCTACAGTAACTGTGGATACAATAACAAGTGCATCATTAGGTATAGATGCACTTGTAAAGAAATATTAGCCAAATTGTTTTAAGGAATTTTGCAGGTTTAGTAAGAAGCCTTTTTCAGTTCATGTGGTAGATTGACCTTCCTTGTGCGAACTCTCTCATGTCTCTTCTTAAAAGGGCACTAATCCCATCATGATGGCTCCAGTCCTTATGACCTCATCTGATTCTAATTACCTCCCAAAGGCCCCATCTCTAATACCATCCATTGGGAATTAGATCATCAACATAAGAACTTGGGGGTGTGGGGCATAAACATTCAGCTCATAACAGTGCATGTGTGTATATTTGATAGGAATATAAAGATTAGAAATAACAATTTATCAATGAGAATAGGCTTTCAAAATATACTAATCTTCAGGGTGTTTAATAAAAAGTCATAATGTTAGAGCATTTTATATTTCTTATTACATAAGAGCCATTATTTTTCTTTACAGTAAATATTGTTCCTTTTCTCCTTAAATCTTTTTTTTTTTTTTTTAAAGATTTATTTATTTATTTGAGAGAGAGAGTACATGAGAGGGGGGAGGGTTAGAGGGAGAAGCAGGCTCCTCGCTGAGCAGGGAGCCCGATGCGGGACTCCAGGATCATGACCTGAGCCGAAGGCAGTCGCTTAACCAACTGAGCCACCCAGGCGCCCTCTCCTTAAATCTTTGTTACAAATACTCATAGTAGTATTTATTAGTAGTATTTTTAGGGCAAATGATCCAGTGACCGTAATTCTAGAATCTAATCACTGATTGGGCAGATTAGAGAATTCCAGAACTTTATACTTCTACAAAAACAGCTAATAAGCTAGCAAAAATGGTCATAATCAACTTCTTTAAAACTCTGGAAACTTCTCCAACAGTTATCGTACCCAGGGTAAAGCTTAATGAAGAAAGAAGTTGCTTCATTGCTCCAGCATTTTAAGTTCCTGCTCATTGTTCCCACTCCTGGATCAGTGGTGGCTGTGAGGATGGCAGCCCGAAATGCTGGTGCAGGTTGCTAATGCCAGAGGGAGCAATATAGACCTTATTCTCAAATAATTGTGGCTGTAGGTTTCAACCTGCCTGGCAGCTCCTTGAAGGACCAGCACAAGGGCTTGCCATTGTTCTGCCTGATTGGGAATATTCCCAGGGTTAGGGGGGCTTCCTGGAAGGTGTTCCCAGAAAGTATACAAAGGCTGAAGTACCAGCCACAGCAGCCCGGGGCAAGGGTTTATAGTCAAGACAATGGATAGATCAAAAAGGCTGAGAAAAGAGATATGTGAGGGAATAAGAGCTTTTAAAAGCTCCTCCTTGTGTCAGATAATCAAAGAGGCCATGTACACGCCCAGGGCTGGACACATGCTTAGAAAAGGCCTAAGAGAACCTAAAGCTGTTATCTTTGGCTCATCTTCAGGCTGCAGGCACAAGTGAAGGCCAAAGCAGAGCTGTAAATAGTCTGGTTAAGTTATTGAAGGAGTGCCCCAAAACAGAGACAATGTGTAAAGGCAGAGGACGTCTTTTTTTTTTTCCCTTTTCTCCCTTTTTTTTTTTTTTTTTGCCTCCAAACGTTTAAGGGAACTATATTAAAACACTGACAACAAAGCTAGAAGAATACAGATTTCAGTGGTCACACATAACAAAGAATATAGACTATACAAAAACAGTTTAGAAAAGTCACTAAACAAACAAAAAAACAACCCACAACAAACAGCGACAATCCTGGGGAGTGAGAATCTGATTTCCAGAGCTGTTACATAATAATATACAAAATGTCCAGTTTTCAACAAAAAACTAGAAGACATGCTAAGAAAAAAGAAAGTATGGTCTATTCATTGGGGGGGGAAGACATTAATAGAAAGGGTCCCCGGAGTATCCTGGGCATTGGACTTACTAGACAAAAATTTTAAATCACTATTTTTAAATATGCTCAAAGAGCTAAGTGAAACTATGGACACAAAATGAAAGGAAACCAGGAGAATCATGTCTCACCATATAGAAAATGTTAATAAAGAGTGTCATGAGTATGCTATGAAGGCACACACACTGAATTGTGTCTTTCCATAATGTCAGCTTTATTCAATCATAAAGCAAAGTTAAATCACAATTATAAAAGCAGGCTCAGGATTCCAAACTTAATGACAATCACCATGTGATTAAACTTAGCTTCTTACACAGCACACAGAGCAGGACAGAAGACAAACCACACAACAAACAAGATAACAGGAGGGTGTAGGAAGTTAAAGAAACAAATGCAAAGTCAGTCTGTGGGCGCCCATTGAGGTAAGGCCTCGGTCTGGTCCTGGTCAGCTCTCGGCACATACTGCTTCTGATATTCAAGCAGGGAAGGATCTCGGTTCTGTTCGGAGATCATTTGGGTAGAGCCTTCGGCGGCAGTTGCCTTTTTTTTTTTTTTTTTTTTTTTGGCAGTTGCCTTTTTTTAAGTGGTCAGACATAGAGGGGTCAGGTCTGAAGAGTCTGAATTTGATGCCAAAATCCTTCCCTTTTTATAGGGATTTAATCAGTTTTGGATCCTTGCAGACCTCCTCTGGTTCTGCTTGTTATCAGTTCTGGGGTGTCAGCTGCTGTTGGTCCTGGCGATATCTCCTGGCTATGGTACCTTAACTGCTTGCGTCATTGCTTGACACAGGCCCCTTTGTGACAGAGGCTCCTGCTTGACATGACAGACTCCATTTTACTCTCTACAAAGAGGCAGAATTTTTTTTTTTAAAGAGCCAAATAAACATCTGGAGCCTAAACATACAATAACTGAAATGAAAGGCTCACTGCAGAATTGCAATAGCAGATTTGAACAGAAAAAAGAAGGAATTGGTGAAATTGAAGATAGATCAATTTAGATCATCCAGTCTGAGAGGCCAAAACAGAAAAGACTGAAGAAAAATGAACAGAGTCTAAGAGATCTATGGAACACTATCAAGTGGACCAACATATGCCTATGGGAGTCCCAGTGTTAGAGGAGAGAAAGGAGCAGAATGAATGTTTGAAAAAATAATGGTCAAAACATTCCTTATTTGATGAAATATGTAAATCTACACATACAAGAAGCCTGAAGAACTCCAGGCAGGATACATTTAAAGAGATCCACAGTAAAACACATTATAGTCAAATTATTAAAAGCCAAAGTGACTGCATCATTTTACCTTTCCACCATCAATATATCAGTGTTCTGATTTTTCTGTATCCTCACCAACACTTGTTAATTGTCCCTCTGTTTTATTATAGCATACTGCTGAATGTGGAGTGATATCTCATTTTTAAAATTGCTTTCCTTAATTGACATTGAACATTTTTTCATGTATTTATTAAGAAAACTTCTTAAACTGCCAGGTGGAGCAACACATAACAGCTTTTCATCAAGCTTATATGAAGATGATTCAAGTAACATTCAGTGAGACAGATTCATTTAGCCCTCAAGTACAGTCAAGGAAATTCTCATATCTATCCTGCTGGCAAAACTGGACCTGAGGAACTCTGTCTGTATGTGAGGACAAGCTGACGAAAACAAAACAAAACAACAACAACAACAACAACTTAGAGCCTATGAAGAAATCCTATAGAAGAAAGGAAAAGAAACATCATCCAAGGATCCAAGGGGAAGCATAGATTTACTACAAAACCAGTATAACATTTTGGAAGCTGTTCTGCATTTTCAGTGTGATATGAGAGGGCCTGGACTCTATAAAGTAAGAACAGAAGACTACAATTTGAGGACCCATTGAAATGAAAATGTGAAGTGCGCCATTTGAGGTAATAAAAAAGCTTACATGGCACTACAGAAAATGGGCAAGGTGGAGAACACACTTAAACTCTCCTTGAATTAATTGAAAAGTGACAAAGATGTGAAATAATAAGATAGTTTATGGGAATTAAGGAAAGAGACAGGAACCAACAGAAAAATTATAAGCATAGCTAAAGAAGAAGCTTAACCCCTTAAAAAAAACAGTTCAGATGATATTAACAGATCTCCATGTCACTATTCCCTCAATTCTTGAGAATTTTAGCTCCTGGCTGACTTTACCTCTAAGTACTATTTTACCTCTAAACAATGAAGTGATTCAGAACTCAAGCTTTGAACTTCTTTGCATTAATTTCAATCCAATAGTATGCCTTAAAAATTATCTTCATGTTGCCCAACCCTAAACTCCAAACTCAACATCTTATACAGATACCTAATAAGTAACTCAAATTTTGGAAACTGATATACTGGTTTATTTTCACTCAAAATCCACCTCTCCTGCAGTCTTTCTCCTATCCCATGAGTTGCTCAGACAATATAGTAATCAAATTTGGGTTTTAAAAAAGATCACTCTGTTGGGGCGCCTGGGTGGCTCAGTCGTTAAGCGTCTGCCTTCGGCTCAGGTCATGATCCCAGGGTCCTGGGATCGAGTCCCACATCGGGCTCCCTGCTCCGCGGGAATCCTGCTTCTCCCTCTCCCACTCCCCCTGCGTGTGTTCTCTCTCTCGCTGTCTCTCTCTCTGTCGAATAAATAAATAAAATCTTTAAAAAAGAAAAAAGATCACTCTGTTAACATCATGGATTAAAGGAGAATGAGAGCAAATTTGAGGTTATCAGTCACAAAGCTAGGGAAAACATCTGAAACCAATGAGTAAGATTATCTATATTATTCAAAAGAAAAATGGTTGGAAACATTTTTTTTTAAAGATTAGATTCTTACTCACTATACAACAAAATACATCTCAAATATATTTAACAACAAAATGGAAAAGTAGAATCATCCAAACCTTTATTAAAAGTGTGCCGCCTCCAAGCAACATTGTCTTATACTCATTTAAAAATTAGATTTTTCTAAGAATATTAAACAACATAGAAAAGAAAATAGTAGACCAAATTGTATGTTGCACATATTGTATCAATCCAGTATTTTCATTTTTCTCTTTAAAAATGCACCAAAATTTACAAATTAAAATTTGCCTCTGGGTAGAGTATTTTGGTTTAAAGATTTTTCCCCACTATTCTTTCCCAAATTTTTTATTTTGAATTTGTATTAATTTTAAAATAGAAAGTTTGCATTATGTCTTAGAAACAATTTTTTAGAAAAGGATTTTTTAAAGGCAGATTAAATAGAAATATAATGAGCAATGTTCCCAGCATATTCCATAATAGTGAGTAAATTCCTAACATTACTCTAGTTAGGCCAATGTTATGAGCAGATTAGGGATGCTCAGGGAAAGTTTATAATCAATGAATTAAGGTTATTGGAAGTCCCTGAGTAGGTGTCTTATTAACTTTAGAATTAACTTTTGTGGAAGATAATGAATTTCTTCAATTCCCATCATTCTATGAATGAGAGGTATGAACACAGTAAGGAAAATAGAAAAGCTTTCCCTGCCTTCAGGAAGGCTGGATAAAACCAAAAGGGGCAATTTAAATTCATATTCCAATTGGAACAAAGGTCGTATTCATTATATTTTAGATTCATGGAAATTAAGATAGTTTATTTTTGAGAATCAGGCGATAAGTGATGTGGTCTGAAGTGCTGGGGTTAAGAGCCAACAGCCAAGAAAGAATTCTTGAGACATCTTTGGTGCAAAAAGGTGGTTTTATTAAAGCACAGGACCCATGGGCAGCAAGCGGGGCTGCACTGGGGTTGGGAGGAATGGCTGATTATATACTTGGGAGTTGGAGTAGGTAAAGACAAATGGAAATTTCCAAAAAGACTTTCACACACTAAAGAAGACTCACAGGATCCTGGAGGCCTAGATATCATCAAACTAAGGTGGTTCTTCCCTCTAGCAAAGCATTAATGTTAAGACAGTTGGGAGTTTCTGGAGGAATGTTATGCTCTGCCTGACTCAAGTATTTGTCAATGGGCTGCAGGTTATAAGGACATTTAATTTTATCTATATTTCTTTTTTGCTTGTTTTTTTTTAAAGATTTTATTTATTTATTTGACAGAGAGAGAGAGAGAGAGACAGCGAGAGAGGGAACACAAGCAGGGGGAGTGGAGGAGGGAGAAGCAGGCTTCCCGCCGAGCAGGGAGCCCGATGCGGGGCTCGATTCCAGGACCCCGGGATCATGACGCGAGCCGAAGGTAGATGCCCAATGACTGAGCCACCCGGGCACCCCTCTTTTTTGCTTTTGTTCCCCACATCAAAAGGAAAAATATGAAGATTAGGAAAAGGAAGCATAGCTCTCTATGGGTCAGGATGGGGAGAAATACAATGAGTTTACTTTAGGTAATTCATTTCTGAAAGAATATTTCTTCTTGGCAGTGCAACCTTCAAGGCACACTGCCTTCCTTCCACATGTTCTGAGACATAATGAAGAAAGTAGATAGGTATAATTTAGCAATCAATTATGATTAGCAGATAATAGCAGACCAATTTTATTTTCTTCCTTATGCAGAAAGAAAAACAATAGTCTGTGATCATTATTCAAATACAACTTTTGATTCACCATAAAATTTCATTGATGAACTACTAACACAGAGCTCTTTAAGATAGGGGCTATGCATTGTTACTCTGTAATCCATATTATCTGATATGGATTTTATAACATACCCTAGATTTCTACTCAATGCTATGTGGAAAATCTCATTTTCCCGAAAAGTAGAATTAAATCTACTGTGTTATAATCTGTTGAAATTAACTTATCATTCTGTGCATTCCAGTTTACCCAGTTCTGTCATAAGTGAGCTGTTGAAAAACAAATAGGCTATCTACCCCAAAACAATAAGCTTTACTAAGTGCACTTAGGAGAATTCCCCAGTCCGTATGTGTTCTGATTACATCTCTATCCCGCTGCCCAGGCCCAACCCCTTCCAAAGAAACAAAACCAGATTGTTTAGGGAAAACATGCCCTCATGGTATTGTCAGGGCTTGAGGAAAGTGCTTACTCTTAATCACACTTCCTAAATCTATGACATAGTCTCCTTTCTTTCCTTCCCTGCCCCTGAGTCCTACAGCAAGAGTATAAAGAATTTAGCACATTATGTACTGATTTTAAGTTAGTAGGTCTGTTTATGGATCTCATCATCATGGTGATAGGTGTCTTGGAAATTAAGAGACTGTTGCCAGACACAGTGTTTACCCCTCCTCCCTTCCCCGTCCCCACGGATCATTTGCAGTGCCAACAACGTATCTTATCAACACTGGTCTCTAAGCATAATACACGTCCTGACAATTACCATGAATGCTTCTTGCACATTGATCAGTCCAATGAGTTAAGAAAGCTTCCTGATCCCAGGAATTCATTTTCAAAAGTAAGACTTCAATAAAAGAATCTCTAGAAATATAATTTAAGTAACTTGAAACTGCTGAATATATTTTATTCTATGAAATATGCTGTGGCCACAATTACTTAAATGTGCTCTCATTGGAAATGTATTTTTTATCTTGAACTTCAGATCAGGATAACTTTAGATCAGGACCTTTGTTCAGGAAAGACTAGGCAATATTACCCATCCACATAGAATAGAATTCCCTAAAATGATTTAAAAGCAACTGCAGTAATACCAACAACAACAACAAAAAACTCTGATTTTTTTTAAAGCTAGCCCCATTTCTAGGAGCATGAAGAACTTTAGGCTAAAACATAAAATCAGTACTTTAAAAATTGATGAAAGAAAACGAATGAAAAAAAAAAAAAAAGAGAGAGAAGAAAAATCCTCAAACTTGCACAATTTGAAAAAGTATTGACTTGGTCTTCCTTAACTGCTGTCTTGACCTAAAGTACATCCTGTGACTCATATTCCAATTGCTGTTACAGTCTTTCTGGTCCAAATTGCTGGGAGGAAGGGAAGTACTGCTACGGACAAAGTGGTTAAATAACCTAGTGTACAGAACCTTATAAAAGCTGTACCCTGAGAAAGATGCAGTGTTTCTCATTTCTTTATTCCTGTTTCACTTTCATGATCCCTTCCTGGAAGAAAGGTACATTCTGTCTCTATTTGAAAAAAGATCTAAGTAACAGTAACATTACCAATGTTGAAAAATGTGTTATAGTTGTTTTTCCATATACTCACCATGAGGCTGGCTTATTTTTAATGCAATTGTACTGGGTCCTTATTCAAGATACTTCAGATTAACCCCTCTGCAAGCAGGTGAGAATAACTGTTATGTCCCTTATTTGTGGGGGATTCAACATTAGTGGATTCAGCAATCATTTTCTCAGGCCCTTCCATGAAAGGCCTACCATTAGGACAAAAGCAGTTTGAGGACAATCAGGTGAAAGTTGGATCTGCCCATAGGTAGCAAAACTGCATCAACTTGAAAATGTCCTCTGTGAAATAAGATGGAGAACTCTATGAGATAAAAGTTCAAAGAATTTTTTTCCAGCCATTTTCAATTTTAGATAGCCCTATTATAATCACTTAATTGATAGGTTATAGTTGTCACAACATGGATTTTCCCTCCACTTTTCATGTTTGAAAATAAGCGTGCTTTGCTTTAAAAAGTTCGGTCAGGGGGGCGCCTGGGTGGCTCAGTTGTTTAAGTGTTGGATTCTTGATTTTGGCTCAGGTCATGATCTCAGGGTCTTGATCTCCTAGTCCTGAGATCAAGCCCCATGTGGGCTCTGTGCTGGGCATGGAGCGTGCTGGGGTTTCTCTTTCTCCCTCTGCTCCCCCGCCCTCCCGCCACTACTCGGCTGTGCCTGCTCTCTCTCTCTCTCTTAAAAAAAAAAAAAATCTGTCAGAAAATTATCACAGAAAATGACAAAACAATGACAATAAGAAAGATCTTTATTTTAATAAGAGTTCTGTAGAGTTCTTTAAATAGATACCATGCATTTAAATATTCAAATTCTGAAAGTTTTTGCTTGGCTTAATGTAAACCTTAATCCTTTAAACTGTATTTCTTCCATAAGAGTAGCTTGTATTTAGTATTTTTTTAATTTATTTTTTTAATGAAGATTTTATTTATTTATCTGACAGAGAGAGACACAGTGAGAGAAGGAACACAAGCAGGGGAAGTGGGAGAGGGGGAAGCAGGCTTCCCGCTGAGCAGGGAGCCCGATGTGGGGCTCGATCCCAGGACACTGGGATCATGACCTGAGCCGAAGGCAGACGCTTAACGACTGAGCCACCCAGGCGCCCCTGTTTTTAGTATTTTAAAGGAACATTTTCAAAATAATATGTTCCATCTCTTTTTCAAAGCCACTTTTCTGTTACTAAGAAACACTAATCTCTTTTAAACATTATCTTGAATATTTTTTCCACACATCTACTAGGTTATTTCTAACTGATTTCACTAAGTCACCCAAGGACTGCCTGGAATAGATTATTTTATCAAGCTGCAATATGTGGGTTACCACTAATAAAATGATCTTGGGAATAGAGAAAAATATGTAGCTAGGAGTACAGAGTTATCATGTTTTTTGTTGTTGTTTTTGGTGGTAATTTACTTTAAATTAGGAGTTTGTAGAAATTGAAGAATCAGGAAAGTGTATATGTATATAATATATACATATATGTGTTATATATATACATATATATATATGTATATATATAACTGTTTTTGTGTTAACTCCCACAGTTTTCTTAAACTGGAGGCAGATTATATAACTATTGTTATGTTTTCATCCAAGCAGTCACAATCCAAGAAGAGAAAAGAAGCAGATCAAGGATTAGTTGCTTCTATACAGAAGAATTTTTATAGGCTTGTCCTAGACATAGGGATATATGTAATTTCCATATTGTCTGATTCAAAACCAGTTTGGTCATAACCTCTGTTGACTGTGTAAAAATAAGAAGGACTTGATTACCTTATTTTTTTAGTAAGTGTAAATGCAACAAAAATATAAACCAGTTTTAGGTTATTATTTTTTAAAAACCCTAAAAATACATATTTACATGATTTGTACAAGTGGAATTTTCTTGCCAACATCTCTAGGATGCTCCTAACTATTGGTAATGCTTTTAATAAACAATTTTTAAGGGGAAACCACGCACAATTTTGCAGGATTTGTGCTGCCCCACAGAAACTATTCTGCCTTAGATTCTGAGGCAGGCCTCCCCCAGAATGTCCATTCCAGCATGAGAAGTCTGTCATCGAGCATGCTCAGTAAATAAAGCCTGGTTCATCTGCTGTAACAGTAGGAAATTTCCTATCATCCCGGCCTTAACAAGGGTGAACTCTTCTCTGAATATGTTCAGTGTGCACAGACGTGGAAATACTATCTCCTCTTAGGAATGAGCTGGAGGTAGGCCAGTGTATATTGGGGGCTGGGGAGAGTGTAAGAAGAATTTAGGAAGTTTAGAAAGAACAGGAGATTTGGGTGGATGGGACTATAGACAGAACCATTGTTTTTACACACACTGATGTGGGAAGTGATGATTCTTTAACCTCCAAAGCTTTACATGAAAATAACTCCATTTGTGAGAACATGAGGGGGCTTTTGTTACACCTTGCCAGTATGTAATCAAAATTATCTCACCCAAACATATTTGATGTTCATTATAGAAGATTCATGTAAGTTATGACAAAAAGTTATATTGGTAGACATTGAATTCTCTAACTTCCTTGGGACTTAGAGTTAACTGTTTAAACAAGACTTGGCAACCTCAAGTGTAACTCTCAAGGTTTAAGTAGGCCATTGTCCCCACTGTGAAACTCAGCAAAGTAGCGTGTACTCTTTCCTTCCGCTCTTATTTTGTTTTTCTTTTCCTTGTTACTGCTTTAAATCATCCCATGTCACAACTTGTTAAGGGCTTCAGGGTAGTCAGTAGGTGCTATATAAATTCAAAAGATTGATGTCTGCCCACAGGAGCTTGTACAACAAACTCCAAAATGATCATACTATTCATTAGCTGTCACCTGGTATATATATATATTTCTTTACTCGGTCCACTGTAGATCTGAAAGTGTTTGTTTTTAAATGAATATTTCTTGCTAATAACTATGTTCATCTTATAGGAATCATATTAACTAATTTAATCTTCACAGTAGTCCTAATAAGTAAACAATATATATGATATATGTGATGAAAGATTGTCAAAATAATATGTAGCATTGACAAAAATAACACTTAAACTGATACTGCATTGAATTATCTCAAGTTCTTATCAAGGAACATTACTGAATGACTACATTGAATTTTTTTTTGTTAATGACCCATTTTCCAGTCAGTAGTTTTCTCTCTTCTTGCCTGTTGTACCTGGATTTTGTATCCCTTTGGGCTGGAAGTGTTCAGGAATTCCACTGCCATTGTAAAATTTGGCCCAGCCACATATTCAGAGAATTAGCGACATCCACCACAAGATACTGAGACCAAATGGCAAGTTCAGAAGGAATCCCTTCTCTAGGGGGCTGTTTTTGTTTTCCTAATAAATACTTCCTTACTTCCTTTTGAGGGATGACTTTAAAAATAGAAATTTAAAAATTTCACAGGATTCACAGGATAAACTCTTCTAAATAAATCACTTTAGACAATAAGCAGTGAGAAAGTTTAGCAAAGTCAGTTTTAAAGACCTAAGACTTTTAGATAGTTTAGATAAGGCTTGAATAAGCAGCCAAATGTTCTGAACCAAAATTCCAAGTCTGTTAGTAATGATAATATTATTTAGCATTTAGATAATTCTTTGCAGGCAGTAACCATTAATCATTGGTATCCCACTGTGTACTATGCAAGTTTTAAGATTATCAGTTTATAGAGGCAAATATTAAAGTTGAGAGGTGAAGAGTGTGTTTAAGGTCATAACCTGGGTTATTGCCTGAGCCAGAGTTTGACATGTACTTTTTCTGACTCTTTTTCCCTATCATATTCCACAAACTGTTACCTTACTTTTGTGCCAAGATTTTTTTAATGTAACTACCTGAATATACAAAGTCAAACTGTGTTTGCAATACCCAGGTTGTTTATAGGAGACAGTGGAAAGGAGTTACAAGACTTAGATTAGACGTCTTACTCAAACATGTACTGACTGTGGAATCTTGGGCAAAATTCCAATTTTTTTTGAGCCTCAATTTTCTTATCTGCCAAATAGGACTAATATTTTTTTTTACCTCGTGGGTATTTCGGAGAGATAAATATATGATATATATGAATAATTACTGATAACTGTAATTTTTTTGAGTGTCCACTGTATGTAAGTCACTTTAGTTCAAATTCTCAGCACCTAATTTATTTTTAATTTGATTTTATGGATTTGTTTATTTATTAAATCAACAGATGTTTTATTGGATGCCTACCATGTACATTGTCTCATAAAGTAATAACCAGAACAAACTTCCAGGTCTCACAGAACTCACAGTCTTTGGTGAGGGCAGGGGTGTTTACAATAAACTAATAGCTACATATAAATGTGAGGTATAAATTCTATATGAGGAAATTATGTGATAAATTCCATTAAGAAAAATAAAGCCAGTAAGAGTAAAAGGGAATGATTCGAATGGGGTATTATTCTATAGAGGGTGGCCAGAAAAACTTACTTGTAAACATATTTGAGAAAAGATGTGAGGGAACTGGGAGATGGCCTTCTGATATTGGGCAGAGGGTGCTTTCTAGGTAGAGAGAACAGCAAATGCATGATCCCTGGGCTTTCACTGCTTTTTTAGGGCCAGCAAGGAAGCCAGCTGGAATGAAGCTACCAAGGAAGAGACTAGAAAGGGTAGAAGGCAGGCGAGAAGGACAGTAGACTTCAGATCATTTAGGACTTTGTGGGTTATGAGAAAAATTTTGGATTTTACTCCTAAGACTGAAAGACTTTAGAGGGCTTGAGCAAAAGAGTGACATGATTTGGTTTATATTTTAGGAGGCTTGGGTAAAGGCAAGGAGACAATATAGAAAGCTATTTGTGAAAGATAGTGGTCTAAAACAGGGTATCAGCAGTGGAGGCCAGATTAAAGATATATTTTGGCATGGTTGACAGATAAAAAAAATTCAGTAGATAAGGTTAGAAATGAAGGTATAGGTTAACAGGTTGTCAGCATGTAGCTATACTTAAAGTCATGGGATTAGATGTGATCACCTAGGGAGGAAGCATAGAAAAGAGTAGTCCATGGAAAAAGGTCTGGAGTATTGCAGCTTGCTAGAGGGATAGGAAGAACCAGTCAAGGAGACTGAAGAGGAGGAAAATGAAGCACAGGTGGAACAATATTTTAAAAAGAAAGGAGTGATCAATTATGTCAAATCCTGCTGAGCAGTTAGATAAAGTGAATGATATATGACCATGTGATTAGTCAATGTGGGGGTCACTAATGACCTTAAAAAGAGTTCTGATGGAGATGTGTAGCTAAAGCCTGATGGTCTCTCTGCACTACTGCATTAGCCTTTACTTTCTCTATCTCCAATCCATTCTCAATTTTGCTGTCAGAGTTAATTTTTCAAAACACAAACCTAGTAATGTTTCTGCTTCTTTAAAAATCCCAGAGGTGGGGTGCCTGAGTGGCTCAGTCGGTTAAGCGTCTGCCTTCAGCTCAGGTCATGATCCCAGGGCCCTGGGATCGAGCCCCTCATTGGGCTCCCTGCTCAGCGGAGAGCCTGCTTCTCCCTCTGCCTGCCCTCTGTCTATCTGTGCTCTCTCTCTATCTCTCTGTCAAATAAATAAATAAAATCTTTAAAAAAAAATAAAAATAAAAATCCCAGAGGCTTTCTGTCTCTTTCAGGTTAATTATGCAAATCCTTAACCTATTTTCTAAAGCTCTGCTCTCTGGGATTCAGTCACACCGTCTTTATTTTAGTTCCTTATACTTCTCTCTCCTCAAGGCCTTTAGACAGGAGGGTCCTAATTTCCCTTCCCTCTTCTAGTTACTTCAGACATTAGTCCACTGTTAATTTTTCCAGTGAGTCCTTTTCTGACCACACTATGTTAAAGCCCCTTTGCACAGACTCATGTGGGCTGCATAGCACAGCGTTCCCTCAGAGTATTTCACAGAGTTGCAGTTTTACATTTCTGTGTGATCATGTAGTGAATGAGCATCTCCCTGATTGATCAAAACTCCGAAAGGACGAGAGCTCAGCATGATTGCTTTGCTTACCGTGCCTCTGCGGCACGAATGGCAGTGCAGTGTGGGTAGGCACTCCATAAATATCTGTCGAGGGAGTGGATGAACTCAACCCAAGTTTCATGATTCTTTTTTATCTAGGAATCATACAATTTCTTTTAGGATCCTGAGGATAATGGCTCTTGGATGGGACTATTAAACATGTACTGTAATTATCTACTAAAACTCCATATTCTAATTACATTGGCATAATTTGAAAGCGTCCTAGAGAATAACAGAAACATCTAGTTTTTCTTGTAATTGTAAAGTAAAACATGCGGAAGTGATTCAAGAAAAGTGAGTCCTCCTGAATGCTAACTTTAGACATGACCATTGATAATTCTCACAACATAATGACTTCCATACAGCAGAACTGATTGTTAGAGGACAGGAAATTTAAGTGAGAAAATGCTTCTCTTTCCTTACAGCTTTCTCGGAATGCTCCCATTGCTAATCTAACCCCAAGGCCAGCCTCACTGTAGGGTTCTCCTCTATTAGATTTTTTTCAATAATTAAACTTTCTATTTAACTGAAAAGAAATTTGAGGTATTTAAACAGATATATTGTTAAATATATTGTATTTGATTAATATAGCTCTTTTCTCATGAAGCCCTTTAAATGCTCCTCAATTGTATAAATGTTTATACAATAATGATATCATAATCTCTGTTTTATTTATTTATTTATTTATTTATTTATTTATTTATTTATTTATTTGGCTTAAAACAACACAAATTTATTATCTTACAGTTCCAGAGGCCAGAAATCCAACACAGATTTAACTGGGCTAAACTCAAGGTGTGGGCAGGATTATATTTCTCCTGGAGGCTCTTGGTGAGAATCTGTTCTCTGCCTTTTTCAGTAGAGGCCTGGCACATTCTTTGACTCATTCTGTCTCCATCTTCAAAACCAGCAATGTTTCATCTTTCTGACCCTTCTTCCATTTTTCATAATCTCCATTTTAAAGAACAAGTGTCTAATTTGAAAGGTAGCAACAAAACTAAATCATAAAAAGAAGACAGAAATGCCTATCTAATATTGTATATTCAGCCAGACCAATTTCCTCCAGAAAATATTTATCTATGATGTTTACCCATTTCAACCCCCTCCACTTAAGGTTCTCTGTAAAGAACTGGCTGGGAGGTCATAGAATATTAAACTGCTGCAGAATATGTAAGAAACAGGATCAAGGTATTAGGCAGTTTGTCCAGAATTAAACATGCATATAAAAAGACAGAGTTTGTTTAGTCTTTTCAGTAAATTTCTGAGGGTATCTAATATATTTATTTTTTTACTCATAAATATCATATCCCATATGGGGACTGGGGAGAAGGGAGAAAGAATTCAAATGCTTAGGACAAACTTCTTAGAGAATGTTCCAAAGAAACCACATACCTCAGGCTACTTAGAAACAGAAGTATTTTGCAGTGAATATGCTACAAAAGAATTTGTTAAAGTAATCACCTTTACTATTCAGTGATTTCCATAGTAACCACACACTGACTCATATACAGAATCAAGCTTTAATGAAAGGAACAGCCAGTTTACTGTGCCAGATTATTATATTTCCCTGTCTTCTTTCCATGTAGAATTAAAGCCAGATACTGTATATAACTATGTTCTATAGACTATTCAATAAGCATTTCATGGTTATTTCATTTAGTCTTCCCGTCAGCCATTACTACCTCCATTATATGGATCAGGAAAGATTAAGAAAGTTTAAATAATTTGACCAGTAAATATTAAAACATGGATTCTAGATCTGCCTACCTCTCCAATTTTTTTCCTAGTATTTCATGCTCTGAAAGCCTCTCTGAAAAGAGGTTGTTTCTGATTATTTTAGTTTAAATATCACATTTTTTAAGTCACAGTGGAACTAGATCTTATTTTAGAAAACAGGGTCCAAGTAATAGGGGCACTGGAGGTCTTTGGTGGGCATTTCCTTATTATCTATTATCATATTGACTGGTAACCCAGACAATGACATGCAGAATCCAGAGTCACTGAATATGGTGGTTTCTCCTGTGCCCTGCATAGGGGCACTTAGCCAGGCAAGTATGATGTGCTAAAACTCAGGGAGCACTCTACTTGTCATGCTCTGTGTCCTGCCTATATCCAGTCTGGGAAACTGCCTTACATCAGAAGAAAGGAAAATATACTATTTCTAATTAATGTGCTCAGAGGGGGCAACTTTTTGCAGTGTTTGTGCCACAGGAAAGAACCCCTTTCTAATTTGCACAGTGACCTGCCATTTTTAGCAGCAACAACAGTATAACCTGATACTTGGCATATTAAGCATTCTTAAGAGTGTGGAATATTGCACCAGTATGAATCCCTTGTTTGCAGGGAGGCTACGAGATTGGAAAAAGCTTATTGACAAACAGCAGAAAGGTGATAATAAAGGCCAGCAAAGGATAAAGAAAAATTCTTAATATCTGAAGTCATTATGGACAGACTTCATCATATATCTGGAAGACAAAACTGCAGGTCCTAATATTGCTGTTAATGAAACTACCATTATCTTTTAGATGTTTTACAATGAGAATTACTCAAAGTTATTAAAACTGGTTTTATGTGGGGCACCTGGGTGGCTCAGTTGGTTAAGCGTCTGCCTTCGGCTCGGGTCATGATCCCAGGGTCCTGGGATCGAGCCCCGCATTGGGTTCCTTGCTCCGTTGGGAGCCTGCCTCTCCCTCTGCCTGCCCCTCCCCCTGCTTGTGCTCTCTCTCTCTCTTTGACAAATAAAAAAATAAAATCTTTAAGAAAGAAACTTGTTTTATGTACATAAATTGCTTTCAAAAGAATATTTAAATTAAAAACTTGAGTTTTGGTAAAAACATATTTTATATCCAATCACACTGTTTAGAGGAAATCCTAATTTGGAAAATAAGCATAAAAATACAACATAGCTTAATATATTGGATATGTTTCCTATTACTGGATGTGTATTAATTTGTCAAAAAATAAACATAAAGGATTGCAAAATATAAAATTTGATTTGCAATTTATTCCAGAATTGTATATTTTTAGAAATTATCAGAAATGCTTGCTTAAATTAGGCCTTTTTGTTTGTTTGTTTTGAGTTTTTATTGTTATTATTGTCTTTAGTTTGTTACAAGGCAGGAGAAATGAAAGTCTTGAGATAAATTTAAGAATATGGAGGTAAGTTAATTGCTTCTTCAAAATATGTGTATTTTTTTCTCAGTGGATGACCAAATTTGATTTCCTTGAATTGGGCATTTAAAGCTCTTTTAAGGAGGAAATTATTCCTTTGAGAGACTCATGCCTTTGATGCTCTTACCAGGCTTGGCCTACCATATTGGAAAAAATTAGGACCACAGCCTTGGTGAAGTTTGCTATAAGTAACTGATCTTTTCCCTAGTGATATTATGTGACCTGTGTTGATTTCTGTTAAGCCAAAAAAATATGCCATTGAAGGTTTCAGATGATTTCGGCTGATTCAAATTCATGGTAATATAAATCATATGTCATAAAGCAAACACATAAATGGAATTCATAGAGGAAATCAAAGTGATTCTGATGCCCATGATAGGCGTACTTCCACCAGTTTCTAAAGCTCTCACTATTTGACAGGCATCATGAATATTTGCAGCTACACTTTTCCAGATCAACTGCCTTTGAATGATTTTCAGAACTCTGAGCCATTACCAAATGCCAAGGAAAGAAATTAAGCAAAGAAAAATTGGACAGACTTTCAGGAAAAGTTTCCTAATTGTGAAATCTATTAAAATGTGGAATAAATATTCTCTCAGGGAAAGGATGGATGCCCATCTCTGAGGCTATAAAATAGGGCTAGACTAACTCTTAGAAAAGAGAATTGAGGGCAGAATTCATTACTGGCAAGGAAGTGAGCTGGATGACATAATGGGTCTTCTCCCTCTGTCATACTAATGCTTCTTTGATGTTTTCATTTAAGTGGTAATTTAGTTTCAAAAGCAGATTTTTAACGCCAAGAGTAGACTAAGGTTTCGGGGAACATCTCACCAGAGAAAGTCAGGGATCAAGACCACCACTGATCATGTATTGGGCTTACTTTTATATTTGACCATGTAAGGCCCCTGGATGACCACCCTAGTGCATTTCCTGGCACAGTCCTATTGTGGTTAATCTTCTTTATCTGTACATCTGTCTTGCTCAGTGTGGGCTTCTGCTTGTCAGAAAAATAGAAATATTTTTCTGTGCTTGCTAAAGCTAACCACAGTGTATGCAGTTATACGCTTTACATTTATAAAAGACTGCCAGTCTTTTCTTTTTCTTGCCTGTCCTGTGTGCGTACCGATAAATTCAATGTAGCTGGGTTGAAGGAGCATATGAGCAGTTCTTTAGCATTAAGAATGTGATGGGAGAGATTGAGGTAGATTTGAACTGTCACCATCAATCAAAGCCAGTGAAAAGCAGCTTTCCAGGTTGTATAATGGCCTCTTTTTGCTGGTACTGTTTTTCTCCTTTCATCAGGTATCTAGTGAGAGAAAGTGTGAAGGATTTACACATGAAACAATCCCACAATGAATCTTGAGTGAATAAAAATGTTGTAAGTGGGATTTTATTGAATGTAAAGACCTATCCTCTTTAAAAAAAATTTTATTTATTTTAATCTCAGCAGTCTTGAACTTGTAGACCACCTTCACTGATTTCTTGTCTTAGGTCAACTGTAGGTAATGCAGGGGTTCTCAAACATTCAGTCATCTGTCACTTATTCTTTTCTGAATAGATATAGGAATAAAGTAGTGTTAAGACATAAACCTTAGTATACACTGTCTTAATTATTCTATAATTAAAATTAGGATTTTAGCAAAAACACTTTGGATATTTCTGGCTAGTTGATATAAAATTAACACAAAGGCCTTCATAATTGAATCACATAAAGGTATGTTATTTTTTGCTTATTTTTTATATCTGGGAGAATTTTTTTTTTTTAAGATTTTATTTATTTATTTGACAGAGAGACATAGTGAGAGAGGGAACACGAGCAGAGGGAGTGGGAGAGGGAGAAGCAGGCTTCCCGCTGAGCAGGAGCCCGATGCGGGGCTCGATCCCAGGACCCTGGGATCATGACCTGAGCTGGAGGCAGACGCTTAACGACTGAGCCACCCAGGCGCCCCTATATCTGGGAGAATTATGACATGTGTTTGTTTCTATTGTCACTTGCATCTCAGCAGAACCCTGTACTGTACATAAATTTTTTCTGGAATTTATGAAATGAGCAACTACTTATCTCATATTCCCTTTCTTAAAATTCCAGGATCAGAAGAACACCTATCAGAGCAATACAAATAACTGCTAGCACATAACATATACGTTAATACAAAGAAATGAACAACTATTTTACATGATAACACTCTAAATATAACATGTCTCTCTAGTTTGGAGTAAGGTGAAATATACAAAATGTATTATAAATTCTCAGTTTTCTCAGATCTTTCCATCAAACCACTAAGATTTTCATATCCCAAAGACTAAGATAGAAAATGTTTTTTTCCTAGAGACTAGGGTTACTCCAGAGTATAACTTTAAGTGCAGATTACTTCAGACCCCTATAGATCTGATCTGCCCTTGGGACAAGAACCAGCCAAAACACTTTTTCTTGACAACTGAGGGTTGAAGTTCAGGATAGAAATGTAAATCTGTTCAGACATACCAAGGAACAAATAAATCACAATGAAAAGATGGGGAAGGGAGCTGCCAGAGGGACCAAATGAAAAGGCAGATGCTAAGGAAAGGCACAGAAGGGAAAAAAAATGTATATATAGACTAGTTGGGGCAGCGTGGACTTGTCAGACATGGAGGAGCTCTCAAGTTATAAATTGCTTGGAAAATTATTGTAGTATCCTGACATAATAGAAAAAAAGGAGCCTATCTGAGTTCAAGTCCTGACTCTTATCTTTTGCTGGTTGTAAGATGTTAGGTAAGTTACTACTTTCCTTCAACCCTCCAATTCTGTATCTGTGAATTAAAAATTTTGAATTGGACACTCAAGCCCCTTTCACTTTCAGTTTTAATCTGCAGTACCAACCTGGTGGGTTGTAATTACAAGAGTCAGCAGAGAGTAATACAAGAAGATGTTTGTGTTGGAGTGTACCCATTGGTATGGCTCTTATTCTTAGTAATTTCATGAGAATATAGAATGTGAATGGCACAGTTGTGGACTGGGAGGATGAGACTCAGGGTGTGAGGCAAGATTCCGATTTTCAGATAGAATCCATGTTGCTTGTGTGATTAAACTCCTGGTGTACGAAGAGCATTAGCTTTAGCACTAAGAGCTCTAGCATATAGTAGAAGAACTGAATTGGAAAGAAACAGGCTTTGGACTAAGGGAAGTACTTTCTGAAATGGTAGGCTAATAATGCTTTCCAGGACTATTTATTTATTTATTTATTTTTAAGATTTGATTTATTTATTTGTCAGAGAGAGCACAGGCAGGGGGAGCAGCAGACAGAGGGAGAGGGAGAAGCAGGCTCCCCGCTGAGCAAGGAGCCCGATGTGGGACCCTATCCCAGGTCCTGGGATCATGACCTGAGCCGAAGGCAGATGCTTAACCTCCTGAGCCACCTAGGCGTCCCTTCCAGGACTATTTAATTTGACTAATACAATGGAAAATATTGACAGTTATGAGAATCTTAGGAGTGAAAAACAGCTAAATTTTCTCCTTAATATATTATTACATTTTGTTTCAGTTGATCTTCTAAACCAACAAATGTTTCTAGTATAATTAATTATCACAAAAGATAGAAATAGGATTGGTTATCCTCATTTTTCAAGCAAGAATTTCTCAGCTATATACACCTGTGTACATATATGCACTGAAATTAGCAAATTAAAAATTTTCTAAATTTTTTATTAATATTATATATACATATTCTATAGCTTGACTAGCTAGCTGTCAGTAATTTTTGAATGTACTGGTGAACTCAATGAGTTAGAACCTGATATATTAGAGCCCAAATTTGTGTTCTGTTCCAGGGAATTCTCACTGATTTCCCAGCTGCAGCACTTCATACACTACTGGCCTGCCAGGATGATGACAAGATGTTATGAATGATTGTTCCCCTCTAGGGCGGACAATGGTCTGTTTTCTAAGTTAGCTGTTTTGAGAAGTTTGGTCACATGGACGTAGCTGTGGTTCTATAGCATCTTCTTTTAGAACTTGGCTCTGATGCAAACTTCAGTATGAGTTAAGATGAACACAGGGCTTTTTTGAGATAAAACTTGACATTTGTTGTAGTGACATTGAGGTAGGATTTGTTATATTCCTTTTACAATTCATAGTCTCAACAATTCTATTTGAAAATTCTCTGGCCTCCTCTCTTTAGTTAGAAACATTTTCCAGCTGGAAGATATATATAGTGACTTTTGCATGTCATCTTGCTGGTTTCAAAACATAAAGGTCCAGCTGATGTCTATGATATCGTTTATTTAGTCTTTTTCTTTGAATTTGTATCTTGTTTTGTGCCTGTCTTGCTTCCTAACTCAGTGGAAGAAAAAGTGTCCTGGCCAGCTGCCATCTAGTGAAATAGCTGCTTTTGGCTCTGGGACCCTGTAAGTGGGACTGGGCACTAAAAATGGAGCTTACTACTTCTAAGACTTGAACACTACTTTTGCTGTCAATAGGTCACATGGGTTTTAATTGAGGAAAACTAAGTGGAATGTCTTTTATTTTTACATTCCTTATCTTTATTGACAACATTGTTCCATTTGACACTGTTGACCCAGCTCTCCTTAAAATGATTTTTCTTTGGCTTTTTACAGCTTTACTCCTTTCTGACTTACTGATGTTTATTTTTGTGGGCTCCCTTAACCAGTTGTCCTTAAAATGTGCTATTCTTTACATTTTATTTTTCTTTGTTGGTCTTTTATTTAGCTTCAAGCTCCATACTTTAATCCAGTGGTTCTCAAACTTTAAGGTAGTGGCTTTCAAATTTGGCTGCATATCAGGATCATTTATATGACTTTCTTAATACAGATGCCTGGCCTACTGCTCTGAAAATTCCGAGTCAGTGTTTTTTGGGGTGGGGACCGACATCTATTTTTTTTTTTTTAATTACTTCACAGATGACTCTTAATGAATTTTAGATTTGAAAATCCCTACCTTCATGAATTATCTATACTCCCAGTCAGATAGGCCAGTAATTTCTGGGTCTTTATTCTGATCCCTGGCTTCTTACCTGAGCTTCAGACTCATACTTCAGATCTTCTAAGAAACATCTTCACATTAATTACCCATGGTTATTTCAAATTCTGTATACTTAAACAATTATTCAGTCCTATCTCTTCCATTCACAGTCTATCTCTTCTTTTTCTCTGACTTCTGATAATGCCACCTTCCGCACCAAGGGGAAAACCGTATTTATCCTCAGCTTCTTGCTTTCCTCATTCTTATTCTTTCCAATCAGTCGTCATTACATACCTGTGGTAGTTAATTTTATGTGAGTCATGGTGCCTGGGTATGTGGTCAAACGTTATTCTGGATGTTTCTGTGACAGTGTTTTTGGAAGAGATTAACATTTAAATTGGTGGACTTTGACTAAAACAGATTACCTTCTATAATATGGATGAGCCTCATCCAATTGGTTGAAGGCTTGAATAGAACAAAATATCTGACCTCCACAAGCAAGGGACAATTTTGTCAGCAGGTAGCCTTTGGACTTGAACTGCAGAATAGGCTTTTTATTGCTTCTCCAGCCCGCTGGTCCACCCTGCAAATTTTAGACTTTCCAGCCTCCATAATCACATTAGCCAATTCCTTAAAATAACTATTTCTATAGTTATATATTTGTATATATATATACACACACATGTTATTGATTCTGTTTCTCTGTAGAACCCTCACAAATACATACACCTTTCTGCCTAGATCTTTCTCTCAAATCTGTATCTCTTCCTTCCATTTTCAGTGTCTCCTTAGTTTTTTGTTTTTATCAACTTTTGTCTGGGATGACCCTAACTGGTGCCTCACTGTTACCAATCTCATTTCATCCATTGATTCGCCATACTGCCTTGAACATGATCTTTCTACATCAATAAGTCTGTTTATACTATTATCTTACTACTTAGAAACCTTGGGTGTTTCACTGAAGGATTAAGCTCCAAATCCTATGCACACCATCCATCTCATAACATTTCACATCTATATTTAAGCACTAGTTCTGTTCAATTTCCAATCTCTCTTTTCTTATATCAGCATACATGCACGCTTGTGCATGTGTGTGCATGTGTACATGCACGTGCACACACACACACACATGCACACACACACACACACACACCCTCATGTACTCCTTCAGTCAGGAAACTGTTTGTATTCCTTTAATTTGCCATACTTCTTCTCAACTCAGTGACTGTGCATATTTTTTCTTCTCCCTAGAATGTGCTTCCCTTGCCTCCTCTCTCTATTACTTTCAAACCTAGTGCAAATATCACATTTCCTTTGACTTCCACTTCCTGGAGTTAACCAAACATGAATTAACTTATTTACTTCTGTGTTCCTATAACACATCTAAGAGCATGATTGAGCTCAGTGTCGGGTATTTATTGAACCTTTACTAAGAATGAGACAATGCAATATCTCAGTTAATCTTCATTATTATCTTTCTTTAGGGAAACAGAGGTTTGGAGAAGTATAGTAAGTAACTTGATCAAAATCAGTTAGTAGAGGGGTGCCTGGGTGGCTCAGTCATTGGGCATCTGCCTTCAGCTCAGGTCATGATCCCAGGGTCCTGGGATTGAGCCCTATGTCAGGCTCCCTGCTCTGCGGGAAGCCTGCTTCTCCCTCTCCCACTCTCCCTGCTTGTGTTCTCTCAGAGTCTGAAAAAGTATGGAGATGAAGAAGTTTGATGAAGAAGTGTTCATTACTCTTTCACATGGACACTCATTTATTTGGTCTATTTATGTTTTCACAAAACTTCTGGGGGTGCCCTAATGGGTCACACAGATGACTTTATGCTCACATATCACTTTGAGAAAGTAAAGATTAACAACAACAGGTGTTACTTCTGTGAGATATTGTGCAGACTGAAAATGCAGTCCTATTTTGGGGGAAATCTTTGAGTCCTCAAAAAATATATAAAAGCAGCCCCCAAATGGTTCTGTATTCCAATTTGATTTTATTTTAGACTTGTTTATGTTACCAGGATTTATGAGTATTGCTCCCCTGGATGAATGACATATTTTTTATCTTTCAGTGTGGATTTTAATAGAAATAGTGTGCTTTTTATGAAATAAAACCTCTCTGAAGTCCTGCCTAGGGCTATTTCAAACCAGAACCTCTACACTGCATCTGGAAAATCACTAACAGAGAAACAGAAAAAGAGCAAATCTGCTTTTTGAATTTTCTCTCTGAAACTTCCCGTGCAACTCTCTTGCTAGGATTTTTATTCCATGGTAGCTGTAGGATATCGGTGATTTGCATTTCGGAAAGTTATTCTGAGTGTTATTATATCCCCATATCTATATTTCAGTTATGTATTCAACAGCTGCATTCCGCATGACCATTAAAGAAGCTGTCAAAAGCAAAACCTTTTACAGATAATGAGTTATAAAACTGCAGTCAAACCTTAATTACCCAATGAAAGTCATGAAGTGGCTGATGTTCTTAGACAATGGATATTTCTAAATAGTTGACATTCATAAGTCTACTATGATTTCATACAGAATATGTACCTTTCAAGTTAACTTTAAATTAGGTAATTAAATGTATATAAATATAAATATTCAAATATATAAATATATAAATATTCCCTGAGTACAACAGTGGAGACATAGGGTAGAAGTCTTGGGTTGTATTGGATGGAATAACCTACAACATGCTACACCTGCAGATAACAGAGATATGAGTGTTCCACAAAGATTTTCTTCATTATCCTTTGGTTTAAAATACTCATTTTGAGGAGTGCCTAGATGGCTCCATCCATTGAGCATCTGACTCTTGATTTCAGCTCAGGTTATGATCTCAGGGTTGTGAGATTGAGCCCCACGTCAGGCTCCCTGTTCAGTGTGGAATCTGCTTGGGTTTGTCTCTCCCTTTCCCTCTACCCCTCCCCACTGTGTGCTCTCTTTCTCAAATAAATAAATCTTAAAAAAAAAATTCTCCCTCTCCCTCTGCTCCTCCCCGCTTGCATGCTATCTCTCTAAAAAGAAAAAAAAATATTCATTTCAAATGTACATTATTTTTAGTCCAAGGCAAATTCTGCTTACTTTTTACATTTACATCTATTTACTGAGAATTATAGACTCTTATATTTGTTACAAATCTTCCTTACATTTACCCCAATATGTTATCAGCCATCTCTGTTCTTTCCAGGGATGAGCTTACCAACTTATAACCTGACCATTCCCATAAAGAATAATTTAACCTCAGAATCTGCTGTCATGGCAGGTTAAATTTATGGTATATAGATTTAAAGAATATTCATTCTCAACCTTAGTTAAAAAACGTTAATAATTAGTTGAATTAGGTATAGCTCTCATTTTTTACATTATAATGGTCTGTGTTTCTTATACTTTATATAACATCATATAAAATTTATAATCTTAAATAAATCTAACAAAATGGGGTGCCTGGGTGGCTCAGTCGGTTAAGCGTCTGTCTTTGGCTCAGTTAATGATCTCAGGGTCCTGGGATTAAGCCCCATGTCAGGCTCCCTGCTCAGTGGGAAGCCTGCTTCTCCCTCTGCCTGCCACTCCCCCTGCTTGTATTCTCTCTCTCTCTGTCAAATAAATAAATAAAATATAAAAAAAATAAATCTAACAAAGTAATTTATACAAAATTATAGAATTATTATTTAGAAATACAATTGTCCTTTTTTTCCCTTTTACCCTCATATAACATGATTACTATACTATTATGTAATAGTACCTACCACATGAAGGGCAATTTGAAGTAAAACATACCATGTCAGTATTCTGTTTTATGAATCATTTGTCTTCAGTTTGCTTATAAAATGGGAATTTTGGTTTGGATTCTTATTATTTTCTTAATTTCATCTTACCCTTACCAAACACATTAGGAATTTTTGCTTCATAAAACTCTTTTCTCCCTCTTCCATCTTTGCCTAGTCTCAACACCAAATAACCTTAATTTATTCTGCTTTATTGAGTGGATTCATGGTTTTTCTTTCTCAGCTAAAAATAATCATCATCATCAGTTGAATGCACTCTGTGTATTAGTTCCTGTTCTGTGCTACGAAACTAAGATATCTAGGTTTAGGAAGCCAGAAGCTTTCCCAAATTAATGCCTAATAAATCAGAGAATACACTTGAGGGAGACAAAGGAAATAAACACATTACATTCTACACCCAACTGTAGAACCATTGTCTTTCCTTTGTAACTCCCTTTAGTTTGAAGTTATTGAAGAAAATTGAAAAGAAGATATATAATTAAATGGTAAAATATTTTAAAATTTAAAATGTACTTTTCCATGATTTTTCATTTATTAACATATATAATATATCTTGAGGGAAACAGCAATATAATTACCTACTTTCTGCAAATCATGAGACACAGGAAAAGTGTACATATCCTGGTGAAAAGAATTTTAATGGACAGCTTTTGCTTGAAGTGTAAGTAAACTTTTAATGTGATTGTTTTTTTCACATGTAGCAAGTTTTTATACGTAGTAGTTCCCCAAAAGATATGACCACATCTTAATCCCTGGAACTTCTGAATGTGCCAGGAAAACGGGTCATTGCAGTGTAATTAAGGAGCTTGAGCTGAGATTATCCTGGTGGGCCCTAAATTTAATGACAAGTGTCCTCATAAGAGGAAAGCAGGGAAGATTTATGACAGACAGAAAAGGAAAAGCCACAGACATGGGAAAATGATGTGAAGGTTGAGGCAGAGCAAAGGGACATGGTCACAAGCCAAGGAATGCCAACTGACAGCAGAAGCTGAAAAAGGCGAAGAGTAGATGTTCCCTTAGGGCCTCCAAATGGAGTGTGGCCCTGCTGGCAATGATTTTAGACTTCTGGCCTCCAGACTGTGAAAAAAATAAATTTTTGTTTTAAGCCACCAATTTGTAATAACTTGTTATAGCAGTCACTGGAAGCTAATACATCATATGAGCTCAATAATATAAATATGTGTTCCAAGTTCCATGAGAGAAGAGACTATTAAGATTGTCTTGATTGTTGTGTTTTGCACAACTAGCCTGGTGAGGCAGATTACCTGGGAGGCAGAGTATCTCTGCACATGGCTGATGAGAAAAAAAAAATGACTATGTTTCCCACTCTTCCTTGCAACTGGATGTGGCCTAGGAACCATTTTGTGTCAAAGGGATAAAAACACAATGATAACTACAGGGATGTGCCCTTAACAGGAGGAAGCAGCATAATGGATGATAAGGAGCTACCTATTTATATAAGAAATATATCTGTTTTGGTGCAAGATGAGGTGAGATAGAGAATAGAGGCCGTGCCTGGAGGAACAATACCAGAATAGTGCCATACAACTCCTGAATTCCTACATAGATTTTTCTATAAAGAGATGTAAAAACGTAGTACTGCTCTTTTGTATGTTGGCAGCAGGGTGGAGTTCTGTCACAACCAAACTTAATCCTAACTTATACGCAAGATAATTGGCCCATAATATTTGTTAAATGGGTTGAATGAATTTATATAATTACCCAATATAAGAATTTTTTTCAGGTGACAATTTCCTGAAGAAAATGAATTCACTTGAAATATTCATCAACTGAAATATTTTTGTACTTTTGTCTCCCACTCACCTGTATTTCAAGATATGAGAAATGATCGATTTATAAGAATTTAATGGAAATGTATACATTTTATGTATATTTCTCCACCTCCTACATGCAAGCCATGAGGTATTTTTATTGATTGCTTTTAAATGTTCATTACAGATTCATAAGAACCAAGTGCTTATTCTAATTCTTTATTGGTTATACTAATAGATTGTAAATTTTTACTGAAAAAACTGTAATTACATCAATGCTTATCATTTTGACTCTAGAATTAAACTTTGTCTACATTAGTTATCCATAAGCCTACCTTATGAAAGCATATTTGAAAAAAAAATTTTTTTTAATGTCTTATTGAAGCATCCAAGGTAGGTACCTACTACCTCCATAAAAATGTTGACTCTCTAGAATTAAATTTTTGCTTCTTTACTCATAACTTTATGATGCTCAGTTAATATATGCTACATTGATTTTTATATCTCAACTCCTGGAGGGAATTTTCTCCCAGCAGTACTGGGTGATTGTACATTTTCTGGAATTTAAATAAATTCTATACCCTGCAGTTCATCTTCTTGCCTTTTTGAAATGCCAACTTAATGTATTTCTGGTAGATGATGTTTTACTCGACATTTTCATAGATCTCTGGAAGATCTTCCTTTCAGTTGTCTATTCTTAAGGTGATTTTGTTCAGATAAATGCCAGAAGACAATTAACCTTATAATGAAGGTTTTGTGGGATGACCTGGTACATAAATAAATCAAGCAACTTTCTCCCTCTCTCTTGCCTTTTTTCTCCCCTATGTGAGACTCAAGATGATCTTCTTATTAAGATTCAGATCAGTTTTCTCACAGTGAAGAATTTCCTGACCTATATAAATAGAATTAATCCATTTCTCTTTTGTTTCACCGCTACACTTAGTAGTAGCACCATTTGTATAAATTTTACTTTTGTGTGGGAAGTGGAAAAATGAGAACATTCAGGAGAGTTCTGATACATGGTAGTTTCTAGAAACTACTGATATTCCTGCAAAACTTCCTTTAACAGAGTCCTTGGTGCCTGATGAGGCAGATAGAGCCAAAGAATGGTTGCTCAGGGATGAAGGAATAGAGATGCTTGAAGAGTGAGGATGAGATGTTGGAGCAAGGCTGCCCTGAGAGGTAGGATGAATTAGCATGATGTCTAGTGCACATATTGAGATGGCCAGTTTCTGATTAGACCTGATGGGGGTTAACTTTATACAAATAGTTACACAGGAAAAAGTTGGGAGCTCTAACTGAATCATTATAGAAAAATTAACCTTGATGGATTAATTTATTGTGAATAAGTTCAGGAAAGAAGTAGTATCAACTTCTCCATCCAAGGATGTTCAAAGCAGATACAAGTAATAAAGAAGTTTGAACACATGCAGAACATTAGAGCCTTTTACATCAGACTAGAGAACACTCTAGTGAGGCATGCACTATTTTTGCTCTCTACATTGGTTGAAGTAACTAGGTAGATGTTAAGAATGGCGGTGCTTAAAGCCTGGCCTTGAATTCTGTGATTTATTCTTTTTTTAGATATTTTTTCAGGAATTTTTGTGTGTGCAATCAGTATACTTGCCACTTTTTGAAATATATTAAGACAGTGTCCTTGTCTGATTTCAGCAATCTGTCTGACACAATTAGCAGTAATTTTTATTTCCCATTATAGAGCCATGGATTATTTTTCCACATCAGTCTCTAACTGAACCAGACATTAAAAACTGATTCTTGTAGAGCCACACAAAGCAATGTTGGGAGTTATTTTGCAGCAAAGCACTGGTGATGTTGACCTTATTTATAGCTCAACCACCTTAATGTAAAATTCAATATGGTTAGTTTCATAAAAATCAGGGCAAGAGCTGCAGACAGACTGCTTGATTCACTTCTGACCACAAGAAATGGACATGAGTTTTCAATTCTGACCAAGCATTTAACATCCGCATGTTATGACCTTTCCAAAAACCTGACAGAAATGTCATCAATGAAATTGAGAAGAAAATATTTCTGACAGACTTTTTTCTTTGGCTTTCCTGATATTCTATTTGCCAAATTTATAAAGAAAAAAATCTTGCTCTCTTGTACTTTCCAGATATTTACTTTTTTAAAAAAAATGAAGAAATCTGGGATCAGTGGCAGAAGATGGAATTGCAAAATGAGCTGCTGTAATAATCACAACTAAGGAATAAGTCATATTCTTGGCCACTGCCATCACCTAGGGTACTGACTTGGCTTTGAAATAATGAGAAGTGAAATAGAGGGTCTTTAATAATATCTAAAATTCTCTAAACTACTTGACAGCTTAAAATGTCAAGTCTGTATCTTTCAGAATAAAAGTTTGAGTAATACACACACACACACACACACACACACACACACACATATATATTTAAATATATATATTTAAGTTCAGGATACAGCATTTAAAGATTATTCATCTTAATGAAATGGACCTGGTTCTTTTTAAAAAGGAAACTCTTGTTTCCTGTTATATACTGTGTCTAGGCTCTTAGGGTTAAAGTTATTTATTGGTTTAACCACATAACCACATAACTACATTACCCTCCAGTTTCTGTCATGAGGCAGCTGCCACACAGCTATTAAGTTTCAGACTTAGAATATGAACCCAAGTCTTATTTAACTCCAGAGTCCTCCTGCCTGATGACTACATTATCCTGATCTGGAGGAAAAGTGAAATGCATGTGCTAAGGGATGATGTGTACTGATTAATTAATAGTCTATCAACTAAGTCCCCCACATCTTCTCTGGCACTCCTCCCATTCACCCAGGCTCTTTCCAATCCATTCATTACACTGGAGGAAAGAATAGGCTTATAAATATGCACATCAAATTACTTTATCCTTCTGTTTATTTTGTAATTGTTTATTATGAAAATTTCAACCATATCCACAATAAAACAATTATATTATGAATTCTCAGTTACATAGCTTTCATAACTACCAACTCAAGGCCAATCTTTCTTCCATATTATTGTGAAACAGATCTCAAACAACAAATCATTTCATTTATAAATATTTCAAATAGCTTCTCTAAATATAAAGATTAAAAAAAACCCCACAATAATATTAATATTAGCCTAAATAAATGAACACTATTCTCTTAATGTTATCAGGGATCTTGTCAATGTTCAAATCCTCCTGGTTGTCTCGTACTTTATTTTCAAAACTTGATTGGTTTGAGACATGATCCAAATAAGTTCCATATTTTACTGTTGTACTATTGGTTTATATATGTCTTTAAGTCTTTTAATCTATAGGTTCCCCCTCAGCATCTCTCTTTCTCCTTTCCCCATCTTTCTCCCTTCCTCCCCCCCCCGCCACCCTCCTTTCTCTTTCTCCCCTCTCCCCCGCCCTGCAATTATTTGTTGAATAAATTGGATTAGATTATCCCTTAGTCTGGATTTTATTGCCTCCCCATGGTATTTCTTTGTTCCCACTATTTCCTGTGAATTGGTAGTAAGCTCAAAATGGCTTTATCAGATACAGATTTGACAAACCTACTTTATAGTTGCACTTGAGTTATATAATGTTGGTTGGTCCTTCTTGTATTGATGTTAGCAGTCATGTATACTCACTGTTTGGATCCATTAGCTCATTAGGGCTTGCCAGCAGTGATGTTCTAATTCTCTGTTTTTTTCCTTGCTTTATCAAGTGGTGTGTATGTGTGTGTATAATCTGCCTCTTACCATAATACACTGGAGATCACTCAGTAGTAGTATATAAAGATACTGCTCATGATATGATTCTTTAATTTTGTGTGTCAACTTGACTAGGCTAAAGAATGCCCAGATATCTGGTAAAACGTTATTTCTGGGTTTGTCTTTCAGGGTGTTTCTGGAAGAGCTTAGCATTTGAACCTATAGACTGCCTTCAGACATCTGCTTCCCTTGGTTCTCAGGCCTTCACAGGTGGACTGAATTGCACCACCGGGCTTTCCTGGTTCTTTATAGAAGCAGATCATGGTGTCACTCAGCCTCCATAATCACATGAGTCAATTCCTATAATAAATCTTCTCATATATATATATATGGATATATATAAGGATATATATATATGGATATATAAGGAGATATATATATATATATATATATATATATATATATGTATGTATGTATATATATATATCTTATTGGTTCTTTTTTCTGGAGAACCCTGTTTAATATAGTCATCATTTCTTTTTCTAGCTGCATAGTAGTCTCTTATGTAGAAATACCACAGTTCACCCAACCAGTTCCCTGTGGATAGACATATTTGTTTCAAGTTTTTAGCTATTTCAAATAATGCAAAATCAATAGTTTTATGTACTCAGTTCATTGTATTCTTGCCAGTATGTCATTGGGGGTAAGATTCTTAGAGATAAGATTTCTGGGTCAAAGGATAAATATATGCCAGTCTGAGAATAACTCCCTCTCATACTGGAACTCTTAATCTTCAGTGGGTATCTATTACTGCTAGGGGATGAGAAATGAACCCTTGAAATGAATAAAAGGTCTTGTACAGTCTTCTCCTAACTAGTTTTCCAGCTTCAGTGCCACCACGATCCTGCTCACTCTCTGCTCCAACCATACTGACCTCTTCAGTTCCTCAAAATGGTATGTTATCACTCTCCATTGTTCAGATTAGAAAGCTCTCCATCTCTTCCCCCTGTGCCTGATTAACTGCTACTCATCATTTAGATCTTAGCTTAAAAGTTACTACTTCAAGGCAGAGTCCTTGATCCTAGGCTCTAAGCCAGGCTCCTTTTTTTTTATTCAGTCTTATAAAACCATGTTCCTTTCCTTCATATAACTCATCTCAATTTCTAATTATATACCCAATTTGTAATTACCCGCCTCCCAGTCATAAACTCCATGAAGAACAGTAATCTTGTATGATTTTGCTTAGTTTTTTTTTTTTTTTAAGATTTTATTTATTTATTTGACAGAGAGAGAGATAGTGAGAGCAGGAACACAAGCAGGGGGAGTGGGAGAGGGAGAAGCAGGCTTCCCGCCGAGCAGGGAGCCCGATGTGGGACTCGATCCCAGGACCCTGGGATCATGACCTGAGCCGAAGGCAGACGCTTAATGACTGAGCCACCCAGGCGCCCTGATTTTGCATAGTTTTATATCCCCAGCATCTTTTTGGTCTAGAACATCATTGGCACTTAATAAGTATTTTCCACATGAATTAGTAAATTAATAATTAGTAAATAGCATATGCTTGCACTTTGACACTGGTGACCTCTTGTCATCACAAGTACTTTCACATTGTCATGATGCTAAAGTGCCCATAATCATAGACTCAGTTCTTTATACTAGTAATTTCATAGACATTTATTCTTTTGATTAATATTTATTGAGTGCATAAATAATGGGTCTGGAATTGCAGTGACTAGACCCACTTTTTATTGTCAAGGTATTTATAATGTGTATAATATAATACATAGAATGTACTACAAAGAATTATGCAGAGATTTACAATGATTTGAAATAAAGGCTAGGCACATGCAGAGTACTCTCAAAGTACAAAGGAAATACATTCTACCCTGGGTTTGGCATGAAGGATAGGTGAGTGCTGCGAATAAGTTCTCAAGAATATGAAGGAATTAATTAGCTATGTAAAGAAGAGGAAATAAGGTATTACAAACATGAGATAAGAAATTTGAACTCAAAATTAAGCATGAGCTTTGTCAATCACAGTGAGACTTCGAAATTTTATTCTGTGCTCATTATGAGTTTGGTGTGAGAGCTTATACACAACTATTCTAGAACATGTAGATGTATAGGGTCCAAAAATCTTAAACTATGATATGACCAAACTTAGAAAAACTTCAACTGTATTCCCACATTACTTTCACCACCCCCTTACTGAAAGAACAGAGGGGAAAAGTTAAAATATGAATTTAATGGTGTTATTGTTTCAGGTCTAGAAAAACCACTTTCAGGGCCATGTCCTTCTTGGAGAAGAAACTGTTATAGATCTCAGCTAGAGAGCAAGTATTGTGTAAGGTAGCATTATATGAGTCTTTTGCTATAGAACATCCCTATAGTGCATTTAAAAAAAATTAAAACTCCAGTTTCAACCTGTTAGAAGTCTCCAAGACCCATTTTTATAACCCTTACTTGAACCCTAGTGGCAATAGTATTGGCAAGATAGGGCAAAAATTCTTTTTTTTTTCTTTTTTTTTTTTTTTTTAAGAGATGGAGGGGTGAGGGGCAAAGGGAGAGGGAGAAAGAGAATCTTAAGCAGATTTCACACCCAGTGTGGAGCCTGACATGGGGCTCCATCTCACAACTCTGGGATCATGACCTGAGCTGAAATCAAAAGTCAGACACTTAACTGACTGAACCACCGAGGAGCGCCTAGATAGGGCAAAAATTCTTGATGTTGACCACATATACCATTGATAAGACTGTGAGAAAACAACACATACATTTTAGATAAGAATACAAAAATATGTAAAACAATATAAAACAAAGAGGTGAAACATTGGAAATAGTTAATAAAATTACATATACCTTTACCCCTTGATCCAGAAATTCCACTTCTAAGAATCCAGCAACAGTGGAGGGTTCCTGTTAATCCTAAACTAACCAGATCAATCATTATCCTGAACTGGAAGAAGACGTCTAACACTTCGAAGGATATAGAGAGAACTTCCCTAATTTTAAATGGGAGGAGTGTAATGATCATATTTGCTCTTTAGGAAAAATGTCTTAACAGCAGTATGGAAGAGAGAGTAGAGAGGGCCAGTTTATATCAGGGTCAACAAAATTTTTCTGTAGAGGGCCAGATAGTAAAGTAAATCTTTTTGGTTTTGTGTGACATATGGTCCCTAACGGTTACTCAACTTTATTGCTGTAGTATGAAAGCTGACATGTACAGTAAGTAAATGATGGGGGTAGCTATATTTCAATAAAACTTTGTTTACACAAACTCGCAATAGACAGTTTTGCCCATAAGCTATAGTTGTTTACTCCTGGTTTAAAGGAAGGGACAGCAGTTATGACATTCCTGAATTTATCTAAGTGAGAGATTCTGGTGGCGTGAACAATAGTGGTAACCATGGGAATGAAAAGAAATGGCACATATAAGTGGCTGGATCAAAATGAGTTGGTAATTTATTGATGTGAGACACAAGTGAGAGAAAGGAGCCAAGGATAATCACTAGGTTTTATATTTGGCAAATTTTGAAGGTCAGTGATGCCACTAATCAATGCAAGGAATACTAAGGAATGGTTTGTTTTGACAGGGATTATGTTGAAATCCATTTGGGACAAGTTGAATTTGAAGTGCCTGTGGGATGTAAAACTGGAGCTGTCTAGTGGACAAATGGGCACATAGGTGTGTACTCTAGAGATAGATATGAGCTGAAGAAAAAGACTGGAAATCATTATTCTTTGAAACAGTGAAAGTGAAGGTGGGTGCATATGGCTACCAGGAAAAACCCAAACTAGGAATACCTCTGTGTGCTCCCATGATATCTGGTATTTCATTCAGTTTAGCACTTAATTATAATTGTTTTGGCTCCATATAATTGTCTTTTCTGTATTTACCATTAGACTGAAATCACCATAAAGGAAGAAATTTTCTGTCTCATTTACTGTAATTTATAATACTAAGCTCTAAGTATTTTTGAATGAATAAATAGTAAGAGAAGTGGTAAGAAATTCAGAGGGTACTACTACCATAAAAATCAAAGAAGGAACAGTTAAATGACAACATCAAATGTAGATGAGAAGAGGAAGACAAATCCTTCCCTTGATGTTAGTAATAGTGAGGCTATTGGTGACCTTAGTGAGAATAGTTTTAGCTGGTGATAGTAGAGGGAATAAGATTATAGCATAAGTAGGAATGAATGTATGAAAAGCAAGCTGAAATACATATATTTCTTAATAAAGAAGAAGCTAAGTAAAAAAGAAAAGAAGGCAATGATTAAAAGTGTATATGAGAACAAAGAATTTTATTACTATTATAAACTTGACCTTTCCAAGCTCTTAATATTTTATTGTTTTAATTTTTTCTTTTGCTAGTTTTTAATGACAGGAGAGACATGAAGAGAAAGCACCAATAGAGTGGAAGCAAGTGCAAGCCTTCAAGGGTCCAGAGAACAGCAGATGTCTTGGCCTGAGTGACAAGGCAAAGGGAAATATCCAAGGAGACAATCGGGAAGGAGGCATGAGTAGACTTGGATCATTTTATGGGTGGGGAAATAAATTTTTTCAACTTAGGGGCCTCTCTCTTTCTCTTTCCAAAATGAAGTCAAAGTCTATTCCAAAAGGAAAACAAATTTCAGGGGAATAACCCCTGGAAGGTATCAAAGCACACTATTGAGTTTATTTTGGATGATGCCCAAGACATTGTAGTAGTGAATTCTGTTTAATATTTGGAAAACATAGTAGAAGCTTAGCAGAGTGTGGACTTGGTTATTTTTGTCATGCATTAGAATTCATTTCCTCCATTAACTACCTTTGTGATTATGCATGGGTTATTAGCTTTCTGAGCCTCAGTATCTTTTGCTGTAGTCTATCTCCCTCATTGGTTTGTTGGAGTAATTAAATAAAAATAAGTAAAGCACTTTTGTCAGCAATTGGCATATAGCAGGTGCTGGGTAATACAAGTGTTTTTCCCTTGAAATACCTCTGGAATGAAATTCTGGAAAGGAAGGTGTAGTCCTGGGTGCCATGATTGTTTTGGTTCAGTTTCAATTTGAACATCCTACCTTAGTCTAGAGTTTTAGAAGATGAATGATAATGGAGAAGGATTCCAAAAGCTCAGAAAGGTTAGCACCTGATTTTTAAAAATCTCAGAATCATTTGAATCTAGTACCACAAGACCAAGTAAGCTATAAGGTCTTATGATTCACTTAAGGCAACACAGAAATAATGAAACATCTAAAATGTAAAAATTCTGTTTTGCAATTCTTGGAGCATTTCATTGTGTCATTAAGTTCCCAGTGAAAGGAAATATGCACATGAAAAATAATTTTTAGCAGTAGATTGCATTTATTAAAAAAAAAAAATCTGGTCCACAGAGAAACATCCCGTTATTACTCTATCACCGCACAAGTTCTCTAAATGAAAGTTTGCATCTGTTAGAGAGAATGAGGCAGGTTTTCCACTGACCTTGACCTTATGGTCTTCAGTCAGCTGTGCAGGGTGCACAGCTGTAGGCTCATGCTTCAAGTTTTCAGTGTGTCGCTGATTTTTTTTTTTTTTTTGGCCAAATGCAAGATGTAATCTTGATAATTAATCAGCCTGTAACAATAGCCAGAAAACATTATGACAATAAAAAAAAAATCTCACTTTCAACAGATTTCATCCACCCACTCAAAATAACTTGGATTTCTTGTAACCAGTGGCATAACTGTATTAATTGAATTATAAGACTTGTAATTTATCTCAGGCAAGAGAATATAAAATGTGATTTCATCAAACAGTAATATTTTTAATTGGAGAACATGAGAGGCATTCCATTCTACTATACAGAGTATGGGCTTCAGAGACAGAAGATCTACATTAGGGACCTGACTTTTTACTTTGCTAGCATTGTGACCTTGGGCAAGAAACTAAACTTGACCTTTAGAAGCTCTTTATGTCCTCATGGGCAAAATTGGGAAGATAGTAAACACATTTCAAGGTTTTAGGACGATCACAAAAATATGTCAAAGTACTCTGAAAAGAGTAAATGCTCCAATCTGTAATCTAATCATACAATTATTTACTACTATTAGAAATGTGGCAGGAAATAATAAACTTAGAATTGATATATTGAGGAATAAAATGTATTCTCTTTTAAATATTATGTAACTGTGAGTATGTTAGTAACACATGATTAAAAGTGGACATTTTATTATATTTTAACACAGTTAATAATAAGTTAATAAATAAGCTTGTATCACTTTCAGGAGCAAATAAATACAGAAAATTATAGAAACTTTTTCAAAATTGTTGTAACAGTAAATGGGCACTTAATTTTATTTGCATAAATTAGACACCAAATATAATTGAAATTGTGGCTAAAAAAACCTGAAGAAAATCTTCTTGGGTTGAGTATATGAATGATAGAAGTAGAATTTATTTCAGAATAAACTGTTTTATAGTAGTAAGATTACATACTTAAAACTATTAAAACTAACAAAAGCTATTTTTGTTTTATTTTTGTTTATTATACTTATTTATATGCAGCTTGAACCAAGGCTAATATTTTTTAGGCTGAAATGGAAATATGCCTTTAGGTTACTTCAGGATTATAATTTCCTACATATTTCACATTGATTAGATATAGGGATAATAAAACATTTTGATCAATTAGGAGACTGGGCATTTTTAGCCAATCCGTGAGCTACTAGAAACCATCACTTTGCCAAGTAAGTGTAATACCTAACCTTTTCCCCTTAATCTCAAAGTAAAACTTATTCTGAATTCTACTTATAAAGTCACATACAGTACAAGAAAAACTAATATTCATGAAGGAAACCTTAGTACTTTATTGTTGCATGTCAAAGATAAAAATCACAAAAAATTTAAATGTGGGAATTTTTTTTTTTTTACCATTTAAAAATGTGTCATGTAACATGATCCAGCAGACTATGACATGATTAGGGAAATCTGCCCTACTATTCTAAACATAGAAATGTCAGATAAAACATAACCAAATTTTTAAAAATGCCCACTTGAGTTAGAAGTTAAAGACATGAAATCCTAAATTGCAAACATAAAAGGAGGAGTAAAAACCAAACAATGAGAAATACTAAAGCCAAATATGTATATTTTATATATTTCCCATAGTATATTGAAATCAGGTATTGAAAGTATAGTCTTGAGCAGTGCTTCAGTAATGCCCAGTATTCACACATGTAAGTTCTGGCTCTTGAGCTGTGGAAGATAATAGTCCTGATTTAGATTGAATGTATACATACAGCCTAGAGATAATGCCCTTGCCCAGTCTATGAATAGGAGCTAAACCTGAGTACCCTACATAAAGACAGGAGCCTATTTTCCATGAAACAGCAGTCAGAAAATCTTCACCTGGTAGAGTCAAGGTACTGCAAGAAAAAAGAAGGGAGCTTACTTTGTATTCAAGGCATAGCTGGAAAGAATCACTCATCCAGAGAGAAACTGGACTCATAGCCGAGACAATTCGTTCAATACAGTATCCTAAAAGTGAGTAATTAACATCAATAACCATAAAAATCGCACTTTTCCCAAAGTGAAACGTGTTAGGTCTTGAAAAAGGCGATTATAAAACCATATCATAGGAGTTCCTTCCTATTCCAGAGAACCTATAAATCCCACTGTAAACTTTCTGAAGATGAGTTCAGTATATAAACAGCCAAGAGAACAACAGTAGTCACAAAAATGGTAGAATTCACAGAGAATTACAGATAATAGAGATATTCTGAAAGAAATACTTTTAAATGTCTACAGATTTTTCATAAGGCAATCATTAAAACACATTATATATTAAAGTAGAGCTGAAGAGAGAATTGGAAGATATGTGTCTGAAGAGATGACTCAAACACATCATATAGAAATGGAAAATAAGAAAGATAAATTAAGATACATAGAGGATAAAAATGGGTTGACCAATACATAGTTAATTGGAGTTCCAAAAGGAGAGACAATAGTTGAAGAAATAATGACCAGTGATGCATATCTTTTTTCCTTCCTTTTCCCCTTTCCCTACCCTTCTCTTTTCTTTCAGAAAATTTCTTTGACTTTCCTTGTCTATTCTACTAAATCTTTTATTTTAGCTATCCTATCTTTGATTTTCACTAATATCTTTTTAAGTCTCTAACAAGTCTTTTATCAAAACAGTATTCTCTTTTATGTAGTCAATATCATTATCTAAATAGAATTTAAAAAATTTTTGTGTTTTATAAAATATCTGTTTGCCTTAACATCATTTTCCCCCCCAATCCTTATTCTTTCCTCTGTGTGTGTGTGTGTGTGTGTGTGTGTGTGTGTGTGCGTGTGTGTGTGTTGGGTTCCTTAAATATCTAGTGATCCTCATGACTATGCTAATTAATTTATAGTTTTCTTCCACCAAAAGGTCTTTTCTCTATATGTACAGGATACTTAGACTGGCAGTCATCCCTTGGGTGTATATTCACAATATGCAGGCAGCCTAAGTCACTTCCTATCACAAATGTCAAAATAAGTATCTCCATAATCTAGACAGGAATAAGGAATAATACATAAAATCACTCTGGCTTCTTTGAATTAGTTTGTTCCATTTCTCTAAAAAGTGACTCTCTAGTAGTATCCTAGGAGATAGTTCTGTGTGTTGGCTTGGTGGCCGTTTAGTTCAAAATATTGGATCCTCCAGTCACCCCCACCCCCAAAATATACATTGAAAAGACACTTAGAAATACAACGTGGGGGGGGGGGGTGGCGCCTGGGTGGCTCAGTTGGTTAAGTGGCTGCCTTCAGCTCAAGTCATGATCTCGGGGTCCTGGGATGGAGCCCCGCATCGGGCTCCCTGCTCAGCGGGGAGCCTGCTTCTCCCTCTCCCTCTGCCTCTCCCCCTGCTTGTGTGTTCTCGCTCTCTCTCTCAAATAAGTAAATCTTAAAAAAATTAAAAAAAAAAAGAAATACAACTGGGGGTTACATTTGTGATTCAAAACCCATAGAATTTGTTCTTTGAATTATTTTTGGCTATAGAGGTGAACATTTATCTCTCTGTTTTTAAATCTGAATTAAATTTGTACTGCACTGCTTATTATGGTATCTTCCATTTGAAAAATAGTGGATATAGTTGGCATATAGTTAGAATCAAATATGTTACCCCTTCATTTGAGACAAATAACAATTTATAATCTCACTCCAGATGATGATGAGCATTGATGACGTATATGAGCATTGGTGATCAGTAAACAACTGTTTATTAACATTTTGGTTGAAAATGGCCCTGAAGCGTGTATAAATTGTGTAATATCTTGGCATCTCTGACTCTTTATCAGTAATGTGATTTATCTCCTCAGCCAAGTATCCTTATGATCAGTTGATATTTACTAGAGATCCACAAGTTGTAGGATCATTTTGCTAAGTTTTAAGTATGCATTAAACAAAATAAGAATCTCTTTACTTATGGGTCTTTTATAGCCTACTACTGATGGGATATGATTACGTGTCCTATATACTTATTAGAAAAAGGGAAGTGAGCTAAAATTTATTTTCAGAGGCTTTTTTTCATGGAGGGAGATAAAATGGTTTCTCCGGACACTGCATGCTCTGATACTAAGGTGTTTTTATTAAGCCATCTCAATTTAAAATTTGGAGTTCTTAAATTTTTAAAAAGTTGCAAAATTACAACTTTGGAAACATATATATCTTTGCATTGCATAACAGATCCCCTCTGAGAATACAAAATATATTATTGTCAGCTTTTCTTACAGACTATTAATAAAGTCCACGTGGTACTGATAGGACAGCTTTCATTGCCACAGACCCTACATTATTGCTACTTATTCTACAAACTGAACCTATTTGGAAAACAATTTGAAGTCGATTCTATCTATAAATATATATTTTAAAAATTCTTTAGTTCTTTGGCCTCATCATAATATGCTGCTGGTTTATATTAATAAATAAAAGGATTATATTTTTTAAATGTCTGTCACAAGTACTGTTGAATTAAGAGTCAGGATAATTTGCCTGCAAACTGTGTGTGTGTGTGTGTGTTTATGTATGTGCTATTGAAAGACTTGACCTTCAAGGGTCCTCATCCTCTTACCCTTTCCATTAACAACAACAACAAAAAAGAACGAAAAAGAAAAAAAAGATTTTTTTGAACATTGCTGCTTCTTTGGAAACTTTGATTTCTGTTGTTTTCTAACAGGGATTATCTATTGTATAAGCTCCAGCCAATTGTTAGTGGCTGTCTTTTTTTTTTAATTTAAATTTAATTAGCCAACATATAGTACATCATTAGTTTTTGATGTAGTGTTCAATGATTCAATGATTCATTAGTTGCATATAACACCCAGTGTTAGTGGCTGTCTTATAAAGATACCTGATGCAGTATCAAAGTATATTGGGAAAAATGTCCCTAAATTCACTGGGATGTTTCTTCATGCCCATAATTGTAGCATACATGTGTCTTTGATATAATTGATTATATAATAATAATTAATATTCTCAGATATTGGCATCAAAATTATCATGCTTAAAAGCAAAAGAAATAATAAGAGAAAGGGAAGTGGAAGCATTGCTTTTCCATCAGGGGTTATCAGTCTGGAATCTGCTTAGCCCCTTCACTAGTTATGGTGAATAATGACTGAATAATGCATTAAAGAGAGAAGATCATTAGCTTTCTTCCATAGACCTAAAAGAAAAATGATGCCACATGGAGAGCATGAATCATAGTCCTTCCCTTCATTAAAAAAGAAAAATAATAAAATATAAAATATTTTATAAAATATTGTATACATATAAAATATTTTATTAAATATATATTTTATAAAAATATAAATTACTTGATTTCAGCATTAATATTTGTTGAATGCTTGCTATGTGTTAAGTAGCATGCTAAGTGCTTTGTCTGTGTTATATTATTTGTCACAATAACTTTATATGATAGATGCTACTGTTTGTCAGTTTTATAAATAAAGATACTAAGGCCTAGAAAATTTAAGTAAATTACCTAAGGCCACATAGTTAGTAAAATTATGTAATTCAACTATAACTCATATAGCTATATGATCATTGTGTATAGTGATTTTCATCATATTTTTAAAGTATAAGGTTAAATCTCTCAATTTAGAAATAAAAAATTAACAATACAGAGATATTTATTATATGCAGGAATTTTAAATTGTTAGATGACATTAATTTTTTAATGAGATCCATTAAATAAATGTTTATATCACAAGATTCTCATATAAATATATACCTTGGGGAAAGAGGGTTATACAACTGACTTAAATTGAACGAGAATTATAGCTCAAATTGGGACAAGCTGAGAAGTGATCCAAGAGACTAAAAGTGACTCTGTGGCTAGCAAAGGAAGTATGGAAGAAAAGTGTATATGCCGAACAGTGAAGGGAAATAGAACCCCTTTCTTCCAGTCTAAATTCACCAGGTTTTATATATACTATTTCCAAACTTCACAGTTGACTTTTTTTTTACATTTTATATTTTGTTGATGATAAAATGTCTGTAGCATTTAAGTAACTTGTGCAAGTCTGCAAAGCAAATAAGTAGCAAAGCAGATATTTGAACCTAGCTGATGAGCCTAAGGTTTGCACTCCTCACCTGAACCATATTGCCATATTGTGACTACCAATCCTCCCTGTCCATCTAGAGGAAAGGACAAAGGGCTGCCTTTATGTGAACCTTAGGTCTCTAGCAACCTCAGAAAATTAGGTGCTTCATGGAGATAAGTGTAGAATATCAAAGTATAAGAACTCAAAACAGAATCAGTGAAGGGAGGCACCTGGGGCTCATCTGGAGTTTCCTGACTAGCATCAGATCTTAGATCCTGAGAAGACAGATCTAATATTCAGGCAATTCCTGTTTTCTATTTCAAGTAGATACTCCCTCAATCCTCTTTAATTTCTCTCTCACCCCTGTAACTCAGCTTCCACGTCCACCTTGTTTTCTAAAGCTATTGGTGGTTTTTTGCTGAGTAATCCTTAGAGTTATAAAAAAGTCATCTCTCAGTGATATTTGATATTAACTACTCACTGCTTCTGTGGTGACTTCTGGATTTCTATAAATCACATTTCACTGCTATCCTTTAGGGGATTCTTCCTTACCACCTCCTTTCCTGTCGTATTTTTCTCCATTTAGTCATCAAAATGGGGCATCCTGTAAAACTTGGCTCTAGCACCTCAACTGGTATTTCCCACCTCATTTCCCATGTTCCTTCTTATTTGCCACTATCCAGAGGAAAACAGTGAGTTTTGAGAGGGGATTGTGGATTTCTGCCATAGAAATTTATATACTTAAGTCTTGAGTATATTCCTTTTTCCCTTACCTTGAGATCCTGTGAATACAAAAAGTCCAAATGTAGAGAGCCTTGAGTTTTGACTTTCTATAGCATTTATTATAATGTTACTAAGTTTTGTTAGTGTGCTCAGGTGCTATAACAAAATATCACAGACTGGGTGGCTTAAACAACAAAACTTTATTTTCTCACAGTTCTGGAGGCTAGAAGTCCATAATCAAGGTGCCAGCAAATTTGGTTGCTGATGAAAACTCTTCCTGGCTTGTAAACTGTCACCTTCTCACTGTGCCCTCACAAAGCCTTTCCTTGGTGCCTGAGTACAAAGGGAGAGAGAGTGATCTCTCTGGTGTCTTCTTCTTCTTCTTTTTAAGGTTTATTTATTTATTTATTTATTTATTTATTTAAGAGAGAGAGAGAGAGCACGCACACAAGCAAGAGGAGCAGCAAGCAGAGGGAGAGGGAGAAACAGGCTCCCCGCCCATCAGGGAGCCTGATGCGGGGCTCGATCCCAGGACCCGGGATCATGACCAAAGCCAAAGACAGACGCTTAACTGACTGAGCCACCCAGGTGCCCCTCTGGTATCTTCCTAAAATGACACTAATCCTATTTGCTTGGAGCCCACCCTTATTGTCTTATTTGACCCTAAAAGCCTCTTCAAAAACTCTATCTCCAAATATAGCTACACTGGGGGTTAAGGCTTTATATGAATTTAGGAGGAGGGTGGTTACAAACATTTGGTCTATAATTCTAATTTATTGCATTGCTCATACTAATTAGAATTATTTTTTATATGTTCTTGTCCTGTCTTCTCAACTATGAGGCCCTTATGGCCTATAATAGTATCTTTTCCTTATAAAGAGGAACTTATTTTGGATAAAAAAGAACATTTTCATGAAAACAAATAAAATTCTCAATTGCTTATCCAATTTAATTTCCTCCTTACTCTTACTATGTGGCACATACACTCTGAGGATGAAAGAATTACAAAATAAATTTAAAGAATGAAAAGAATCATAATTACCCTCATGAATAAAGTAAATATAAAGGTTTATAAAGAGATGGGGTTTGGAGAAAAAAGAGAATTGGGCATGGCAAAGGGGAAAAAAGATAGATGGGACTCTGGATTTATATCTGTTAATATATTGAAAACAAAGTTTTTTTTTTTTTTAAAGATTTTTTTTATTTGACAGAGAGAGATACGAGAGAGGGAACAGAAGCTGGGGAGTGGGAGAGGGAGAAGCAGGCTCCCTGCGGAGCAGCGAGCTCAATGCGGGGCTCGATCGCAGGACCCTGGGATCACGACTCGAGGCGAAGGCAGACACTCAACCGACTGAGCCACCAAGGCGCCCCCAGAGTTGTTTTCTTTAGTAACATTTTAATTAAGTCCTGGAACATGACAATATGTATTTCTCTGTTATTCATATTTTCCATTTTCAGAAAAGTGCAATTAAAGAAATAGTACATAAGGGCACCTGGGTGACTGAGTCAGTTAAGCGTCTGCCTTCAGCTTACGTCATGATCCCAGGATCCTGGAATCGAGGCCTGCTTCAGGCTCCCTGCTCAGTGAGGAGTCTGTTTCTCCCTCTCCCTCTGCCTCTTCCTCCTGCCTGTGCTCTCTCTCTCGCTCTGCTTTCTCTCTCCTAAATAAATACAATCTTCAAAAAAAAAAAATTAGATAAACAAAATTGTACATAAAGCACTATAGTATTTTTACCACGTTTGCATTTAATATGAGGAAAAAAAAGAATGATTTTTTTTTTCTCTTTTTCTACCTGCCCAAATATGGCAGACTCAGCAAGTCTATCATTTGAATGTGCAGTGGAGGGTAGGACTGAGCAACCAGATGATCAAACTGAGAGTCCTGGATGTGAAGAAGTAATAAAATGATGAGTCAAAAAAATAAAATAAAATAAAATATTTCACAACTTTACCTAGGGCAGAATCAGTAGGTATAGAATTATTGGAATTTTCCACACAATCTCTAGATATGTATTATCTTTAATACAATGTTGAAGCAAAAAGAAGATATAATACAAACCAAAAAAAATTAAAAATAGCCTAAATGAAAATAACCACCAACTTTGAAAAAAAACAAAACAAAACTGAGTTTAGTGTGCCTAGAACCTGCAGGAGTATTTAATTTGAAAAAAAATAGTCCTTAGATAAATAATTAAGGGAAGGTGACAAACTTTAAGATAGTTGAAGTTCAGAGTACAGACAACCGATGAATATAATGTAATGAAAAAGTAAATTTTAAAGATTGTTATTGGAATGCAGAGCATGCTGGTTACAAAGATCATTAACTTAAGAGTTAAAAAGTAGAACACCAGCAATGACAGAGGAAGGACCTGCCACTAGCACTCTTGACAGCCTTGTTTGTTTGTGTGCCTCATGCTAAGTACAAGCACTTACTGTTGGTGGTGGACCAGCAATGTTCTTTGGCTCCTAGTTGGTTCCTTGTTCCTTCTTCTGGTCCAGTATAGATCACATTGGTTTCCACAAGGTAAAAATGGTTCTGAGGTAGAGAGGGAGAGAACAAGCTTAATTCTCAGTTCCTCTTACTCCTACAGCCCCAGGGTTTCAGCTTTACTTGGCCTAATGCCCAGCATTTTCTAAGCTGCACTGATGTCATTTTGGTGGGGTGCTATGTTTGGATGGGGGTCCACCCTCAGTCCCACCTCTTGATGAGAACTGTCATTGCCCACAAAATGTGAAGATCGAGGCTCTCTGATGTAGTCTTGTTTTGCTTGTGAGGAGTTTCTTCTCAGAGCTCTTCAAGCCTATGCAAATGAACAGAAGTAAGTCTATGGAAGGAAATGCACCACTCCACTCAACTTTGCAGTACTCAAGTTTCAAAATCCAGTGTACATTTGAGGAAATGGTGGGCCTCACACCCTTAGCCACATAATCTACCCTATTGCAAAGGAAAAGGGATACCCATGGAAGGGCAGAGAATGCTGAAATACAATGGTATGTAAGCCAAACTAGAAGCAGTGTGGTGTTATTACATAGTGAAGTATAGGACAGGGAATAGTAGAAGGTGAAACTGGAGAAATCGTAAGGATCAGATGATAGAAGGCCTCATATGTTATGTAAAGCCACCTGAATTTTATTCTCTAAATAATGCATAACCATTAAAGCAGAACATACATAGATTAATATTTTAGCATGTCTCTCAATTTATAGTATAGATTACGGATTTAAGGAGGGCATTGATAGCACATTCTAGGCAGGAGATTTTTTTGTAGCACAAAGTCATATTCATGACCTGAATTAGTGCTGTAAGAGTTGAGATAGTTTTTATGGAAATGAAATGATAGGCTTGAGAAATACTTAGTATGTAAAACACACATCACTGAACAATTGATCACATGTGGGGGATGGTGAAGGAAAAGAGAAGATAATAATGACCCTGTGTTTCTGGCTTGAGTACCTGGGTGCCTCTGGAACATCCAAGAATAGCAGGAAGTTAAGTATGTCAGTTTGAGGTCAAAGAAGAGTGATTTATTTGGATACATATTCAGTAATCATTATTATAAGAATAGATAAGATTGTCCAAGAAGAGCATGAAAAATATGAAGAGTAGAGGATCAAGAATAGAACTCTTATCCCCAAATCTGCTAACCCAATAGCAGCTCAGTTGAGCCCCCAATGTTCCCTAATTATTTCTGGAATCCCCAGTGAGTGTTTTCATGTTCCACGTGTTAGCTCAATGTCCTGAGGCCATGGGTCATCTTTCAACCAGTTATCCATACTCTAGGCTTCAGGATCACTTGAGCTATTTTATTACTTAGCTGCCCCTGGAAGCTGTCTTTTTGGTCCAATTTGCTCCTGCCAACACTCAGCTCCAGTTTAGATGTCCCTGAGTGGTCTTCCATACTGGAAAGAAAGGATTGGTTAACTTTCACAAATGAAGAAAAAAAATCTCAGGTCTACCAACACATATCCCAACACACATTTATATTACTCTAAGACTATTTAGTAGTTGGTACTGAAATATAAGTATTTGGACTGATTTTGGGTCAGATCCCCCTGAGACAATGAGTACATTTTTACTGTATTTTTCTGTAACCAAAGGGCCTTTATGTCATATTTTTTGAAACAGAATGTATCCATTGAGCTGACTGGCTGCCTTTGAAATTTTTACTACATTTGAATGAAGATATGTCTTAAAATATAAAACTAAGTAAAATAAAATTCTGGCACAATTAGCACCTGGTGAGAAAACCACTAGGAACAACAACTTTTAAGAGGGAATTTGAGGGAAATCTCACAAGGAAGGAAAGAAAAAGGTAAGACACATAGGAGAGGGAGAATGAAGAGAAAAGTACTGTACTATCCAATATAGTAGGGGACAAATTTCAGAAAGTAAAGAGAAAATACTTTGCAATGTGTGTGTAAATGTGGGTTGTAGCTAGTAGGGAGGAGGGCAGGAGTAACAAAAGTGAAAGAGAATAATTCACTTAAATGTGGTGCAATATGACTATAAGAACAATAGGTTCAAGACAATTGCATTTGTTAAGAAGTATCTTCTGTCAAAAACCTTGTTCTCATCCCAGGGTTGGATAGTTTTCTCACATCTGAAGACCTGAGAAAATTTCAGAGGAGCTCCAAAAGAATCAAAGACCAATAATGAAATCAAACACTGGAAGGGAAAATTTGTCTAGATTTTGATTATGAGTTAATTTAGATTTAGGAAAAAATACTTAGAAATCATCCTTGGTTTTAAAATATAAAGCACGATATTTACATTAGAACCCAAGACTTTTGAACTGTACATAGCATTGCTACCATTTGATATCTCTTCAGTAGAATTTGGCATACCCATAATGAAGTTTTGATCATTTCAGAAATTTGTGAATTTAATCATAAATGTTCCTCAATGCAATATATTCACATATTGAGTAAAGCAAGATAAATTTACAAGCTAACTTTAGATTTGATTTATGTCAAATCTTCACTACTTTTTTTAATTAAAAAACTTTAGTTTTTAGAGAAGTTTTAGGTTCATAACAAAAATGAGAAGAAAGTACAGAAAATGTTCCTATACTTCCCATCCCCCATAAACACACCACCTCCCTCATTATGGACCTCCTGAACTGGAGTGGTACATTTGTTACAATCAATGAACATACACTGACACATTATTATCACTCAAAGTCTGTAGTCTACATTAGGGTTCACTCTTGGTGTTGTAGATTCTGTGGGTTTTGACAAATGTATAATGACACGTATCCATCAATGTGGTATCATACAGAATAGTTTCACTGACTTAAAAATCCTCTGTGCTCTGCACTCATTAATCTTTTTACTATCCCCATAGTTATCCCTTTTCCAGAAAGTCATATAGTCTGAATCATATAATATGTAGGCTTTTCAAGTTGGCTTCTTTCACTTAGTAATATGCATTTAAGTTTTCTCCATGTCTTTTCATTGCTTGACAGCTCATTTCTTTTTTAGTGCTAAATAATAATTCTGTTGTCTGGATATACCATAGGTTATTTATCCATTCATCGCTGAAGGACATCTTAGTTGCCCCCAAGTTTTGTCAGTCATGAATAAAGCTGCTATAAACAGCCATGTTTATACACATGCAAGTTTTTGTGTAAATGTAAGTTTCCAGTTCATTTGGGCAAATACTGAGGTGTGTGATTGCTGGATCATATGGTAAGAATGTTTAGTTTTGTAAAAAAACTGCCACACTGTCTTCCAGAGTGGTTGTACTATTTTGCATTCCCACCAGCAAAGAGTTAGAGTTCCTGTTGCTCCACATCCTCACCAGCATTTTGTGTTGTCAGTGTTTTAGATATTAGCCATTCTGATAGTGTACTGGTATCTCATTGTTTTAATTTGTAGTTCCCTAGTGACGTACGATGTTAAACATCTTTTCATCACTTAGTTCTTATCTGTATATTTTCTTTGTTTCTTGACCACTTTTGAAATATCAATTAGTAAATCAATTTCTTTGAACTGGATTTTTGGGGTATTCATTTAAGATTAAGTGTCAGACATATTTCACTAAAATTGCAGTTACTATAGTAACAATTCATTGTTGCTATGTTAGCCTGAGTATCCTTAACATAGAGGATATTTGATATCCTCCAAAATATAAAGGGTGATATGAAACATTTATTTTCTCCCTATATTTCTGTCTACTCCAGAAGGCATAATGACAACCCCTTCGTTTTTATTTAAGGGAAAGATAGCATAGAAGAAATTTCAAAATACTATCAGATCTGACCTTCTGTCATTCTTCTCAACAAAACTGTGGATGTGATGAGCAAGAATATTCTGGGTAGATGGTTAACTAGGTTAGCTATTCAATTTCATAGGGAATTTATTAAGTACATTTATTGAGGGGGAATTTATGTTCACAAAGAAAGAGCCCCACAGAATACTCAATTCATATTTTTCTGGAAAGGATTATTAAATCTGGCAAATGTTTGCTATTTTTCTTCTTTTAGATACTAAAATATATCCATGTATCAGCTGAGGGAATGGCTAGACGTTCCACTTGATACCTGTATTTATGTGTTTTCAACTATGTTTCTAGTTTCAGTGTTTTAAATTAAGTTAGGAATACAATGGGTGAAGTTTATTTCTCATTTATAATTTGATTTAACTGTTTATGGTGATAATAATGATAATATTCACCATGGCATTAATTTCAAAGAAAATAACTCTTCCAAGTTCTTCCCATGTTTCTCTAAAAGAAAAATGCCATAGATCCACATTATAGATTCAGTATAAAGTTCATCCTCAGCTCTGTCATTCATTAAAATACACATCTCATTTTCAAAGTTACATTTCATGAACAAATTTAACTTGTTTAACAGCATGCCCAATTATATCATTGTACAGTCATTGTATGGTATAGTCGATTTACATTTAAACATAAATCAGTTTTAAGAGGATAACTAAAACTTCACTGTCATTAGAGGCAGATGGAAATGGAGGCAATTGAATCAAGAAGAAAGGAGACATTGGTCTTGTGGCTACACCATCCCTTGTCTCCAGTAACCCTTCTAATCCTGTTCTGTTGGCTTTGAATAATCAGGTTTCAGGAGCATGAGATTATCTTGGTTGAAATAGAGCCAGTTAAATTGAATTATGGCGGTATTTGCTTAGTACCTATTAAGAATAGTAAGAGTGAGTGGGTATGGATTTGTTTATTGCAGCAAAAATATTTATTAGACATGAAGGAAACTGTGCAAGTTCCTAAAGTTCCACAATGCGAGTTCACTGGTGGAAGATCACCAAGATTAAAATGGGAAAGGATTCATGTCTTGAATAGGCATATCATGCAGAGAAGCAGAACTACTATGAGAGATATAGAATAAGAGACTAATATTAGGGACTAGACCTTGCATGGACATCTTAGCAAACTCCCATACTTGTGTGTTTCTCATGCTTCTAAACTGAGTTACATGGTGACCTGAAGGAGATGCTGGTACCATTGGTCATGGAGATACACATGTACCTGACTCAGGAGACACCAGCTGGGTAAACGTCCAATATAATCTAAATCAGCCAAAAAGAATGACAATTAGAGGTTCATTAAACTGTTCGGGGTAATTTGGGCTAAAAATCTTGCTGTCACTGCCCTCAAAGTTCTTGACTTCACTTGCTATCTTGTCAATTTGTGAAAAAGATCACTTTGTTTAATTCACATTTCCAGGTCAGAGGTTATTGCATCATTGTTTGTATGGCCTTTTCCTACCCTTTGCTTGGGTTGGGTAACACAGAACATCATTTATACACAAACACATGTAACAGCTTACAAAGGTTCTCTCTTGTTTATTATGGGTTCATCTACATCAAAGCTGCTACATCTTCCTGGAAATATTCATGCATCTTTCTTAAACTCCCACTATATCCCCAGATATTGTATTGTCCTTGGTAAATGGTTTAGATATTAGAAACAAAAATCGTTTTGAGGACTTTTAATGTTTCACAATTATTATACTTTTGAAGAAAGCCAAAAAAATTAAAATAATACCAAATATCAATAGTCACCTCTTTAATTGATATCTGAAGCTTCAAAATGAAACACTGACTCTGCAATAGACTGTTTTAGAACTTTCCAAATCTTCTGAAATCTGCTTCTCTTGCATCTTTCTCTACTTCACCTTCATAATCCACTACGTCCTTTTACTCTTGCCTCTCACCTCTTAAATGGGCTACCTTTTCCTCAGCCATGTTGTACCATGTTCCCTTAAAATTTCAGGACCAGAAGGCTCATTTCCAGAAGCAGATAACTCTGGTCTAGACCTAATTTGAGGGCCACCAATAAAGTTTTCTCTTTTTTTTAACCTCAGGAATTTAGGCAGAAGTTTTCTGAAAACTTCAAAATTTTCTTAGGTACTTATCATTCTGGCCTGCCAGATATGTACCAGCAAATTTACTTAACTGTCAGCCTTTCACATAAGGAAACATAGTTAGAAGTAGTAAGATGGAAAAAACCAGGAGGAAATCCAAATAATCCAGTTGTGCATGCTTTTAAAAATATCTTTGAAAGATCAAGGGAAAAATATGAAATACACTTCATAAGGCCATTTCAGAATCCTTTTTTTAATAGTAGATTAAACAAAGATTCAAAATTGCAAACAAAATAGAGGTGAATCAATAAGAGATTTTAAGATTAGACTAGTTTTTAAAAAATATTCTGTGGCAGATACATGAGGAAAAAAAATAGATGGAATCTTTTTCTGTCTTTTATCAGCTCACACCTAAAATTATAATAGGAAATTGCTAGATGCTGTTTAATTTGGCTGACATTTTTTCAATGAGCCTCAGAAAGTAAATGAACCAGAATTAAAAACACTTATGGTCCTCTAGACAAACTACAGGCCTTCAAAATAAAAACAAGACCAAAAGGTCCTCCGATTTCTTAGAATTGAGAGCCAATGGAAAGACACAGGTGTTACAAACAGAAGGATCATTGGAAGAAACAACCTCGCACACTTGCTAAGAAAAGAAGGGTGGCTATCCAAATTCTGTCCTGTGATTTCACTCACAAGACAGACTGGTTTCCAACAATTCTCTGTTTACCCTGTAAGGTCCCAAGGAGAATTATCTATCAATATAAATGGGCACTAATGTCTTTTTTAAAATATGTGTATCATTATATATTTTATTAATTCCACTACCATAGGACATCAGATCCCACAGAGCACAGTTATCTAAAAATCACGAAATAAAGCAAATTGAATAGTAGTAAGTATGAAAGAGAGGAAAATGTATTTTTGCTTACAGTAAAAATGTCTGGTGGAGCCAGAAGATAATAAAAGACAGCCTTGAATGTATACATTCAGTAGTACAAGTCTTCAGGGGAAGTGAACATATTTTGCCTTTATTTATAAAAGCCATTTAAGTAGTGAACATTCCTGCAATCCTAAATCCTTTAGTGCCAACCTATAATTGTACTTTGAGATTACTATTATAAGCAAACTACTTTATTCTTTGTTATGTGACCCCTGCCAATTTAATAAATAGATAGGAATCTACTTTCTAATAGGGCTACCAGATAACATTTACCACAGAAGGACTATTTTTAGAAGTTCCATAATATAGCTGATGTGGACATCAATATGCATAATTCTAGAAGTAACCAGAGAAGGGGCTATAATCCCAGGGCAAAACACAGTAAGTGGAAAAAAGCCTGTAGGAATTCAGATGAGTTTTTCCTGATTATCTTAAACTTTTTTTTGGCATGTACATGAACATGTTAGGCATGATTTAGGACTATCAAGTAAAAAACTTAACACAAACTAAAGACATATGCTTATTATAGACTTTATCTTCATCCACTAACCAAAGTTTATTTTCATTTGCCTGAGACTATCTATCTGTAGCCTCAACTAAATTATCAAAGCATTATCAGATTTTAAATGAAGACTACCTTCTACCTGAGGGTTCAACATGCAGCACACTCTCTATTGCTAAATGAAAACACCAAACTAGTTTATTTCCTATTATGAAGTCTAATTTTCTCCTCATCTTACTATCAAAATAACATTTTCTAAACACTAACTCTCTTAGTCTTAACCAATAAAGGAGAAGCCCAGAATTGTGTTTCTCAAGCTTAAGCAATATCCATGAACAAAATAGATATTTTAGACAATTCCATAACAACTCCTGATTTAATAGTGTTTATTGATGGGTCCTATTTTAAAATAAAAAGGGACAATACTAGGCAGAATATTCAATAACTACTCCAGACTGTCTTGTAACATCCAATCTCCTATCAGAAATCAAATTGTCTCAAATATCCAAATTTGTGGTCTTCTCTAGAGCATGATAAAGTGTTCTTTTAAAAGGTGGACAAATGTATAAATATTGATGGTTGTTTTACTTAGAGACTAATTCATTACTCTAAAAGGTTATGAAAAAAAGTGACACAGAGACAGAGAGAGACTTGCTAGCCAAAATTACTGATATCAAGGTAAGACCCTACAGTAAAAGAAATACCAGTAATAAAGTGATCACTGCTCTAAACAGCCTCCTCTGATTAAGGTCCTTTGTAAAGCTTTCTAAAAGAACAAAAAGACAAGTCCATGAGGAGATTCAGGAATTCCAATCATAGGTTAACGAGCTTGGCCTCCCAATTCTGAAAAGAAACAGTGGTAACAATCTGGATATAAAATTACATAAGAAAAAAATATCTGATAAAGCTAAAATGTCTGCCGTTAGATAACCTCAAAAGGACTGTCTGCAAAAATTCTCTTTGAGACAATCCCTAAGAGTAGTCTCTTAAGTTTGAACAACTTAGTTTTTTTATAGTAGCATGATCACTGAGTTAACTAAAACAAGTTATACTTGGGAAGTATGAAGCATAGAGAAGAATTTCTTAGATTCATTAAAAATTAATGCAAAAAAATTAATGCAATGAAAGGTCTTATACTTCTTTTTTTTATAATGGAGTAAAAGGTACCATACTTGCCCTCCTGCCATAAATAACTAGAAAGTAAACAAAATACATGAAACAACTGCATTATGATAAATGCTTTTATTAGGTAAAAGAAAACAACATAAAATTAAAAATAAGATTAGAACTTAAATAATGAGAAAAAAAGAAGTGTAAATTAAACTCAATAGTACAGAATGTAATAAAGAGTAGCAATTACCTAAAAAACAGTGAAAATAAACCCAAAAGCAGTTCTTTACAAAGATTAATAAAATTGATATACCTCTATGTAGATTGATTATGATGAGGAATGAAAAAGTGACAGCATTACAAATCTAAGAAACTTTAAAAAAATAGTAAGCAAATATATTATGATCACTCTTCAGAAGCAGTATGATTGCTACACAAAATTTGGTTCAGATGTCAAGACTAATGCTGCCTATGCATGCCAAGAAGATAGGAAAATGTTTATTACTTGCATAATGAAGCTTTTGGGGAGAGCAGGGCAAGAACCCAAGCTATTTAAAAATGGTTTGAGAGACCAGGGAAAGGAGATTGATTTGTTTTTTTTGTTTGTTTTTTTTTTTTAAGTTGTGGTGATGGTATGGGGTTGGGATGGGGGTTCCCTTGTGTAGGCAGGGGCTTGCATGGTTTGAAACTCCCATTGATATCAAAGGAAGTAACATACAGACGCACTTACTGGCTTTCCCAGATATGAAACAGAAGGGAAAGGCAGAGGGCTGAGATTTAAAAGCTGTCAGCACTCAAACATCAAAAAATATAGTCAGACTTTTTATTATAAATATTATGAACAAATTTATGGCAATTTTATAGCTTAAAATAGATGATAAATGAAAGATTCGAATAATCAAAACTTAAAAAAGAAGCAATAGAAACTCTGAATAATTGTATGTGTATGTGTGTGTATGTGTATATATTTGTATGGAATCAAATTCATATAAGCACCTTCTTAGAAAGAACCTCACTGTTGAATTCTTTAGGAAAAAATAGTACCAATCCATATGCAAACTTTTTTAAAAACAAAGGAGAAGAAATGCTTTTTTGAGGCCACCCTTGTCATGACAGAAACAGACCAAGACATAACAAGAAAACAAAAAAACTTTGAAGATCTTATGAACATGACACAAAGTCCTTAACGACATTTTAGCAAATTAAATTAAATACTATATATAAAGGAAATATATCATAACCAAGTAGGATTATCCCAAGGATACGTATTTGGTTTACCATTCAAAAATCAATGAATCTAATTCATCACCTGAACAGAATAAAGGAAAAAAAAAAACTATGATCATCTCAATGGATGGAAAAAAGGCACTTGCCAATATTCAATACCCATTCATGATTAAACAAAACAAAACAAAAACAAAAACTCTTAGCAAGTATGAAAGAAGGAAGCTTTCTAAATCTGATAAAGTTCATCTACAAAACCCTACAGCTAATATCATATTTTGTGAAGTACTGAATGTTTTCTCCTAAGCAAAATAAGACAGGGATATTCACTGTCATATCTGTTTCTTATTGAACTAGAAGTCCTAGCCAATGTAGGGTATGAGGATAGGAAACAATAGGATTCAATAAGAATCAATAAGAAACAAAGAATAAGAAACAAAAAGAGATTGAAAAGGAAAAATAACCTGTCATGATATCTAGACATCGAAAACCCTAAGAAATATGTTAAAAAGCTTTTAGAAATAAGAAATGAATTTAAAACCATCAAAGATAAAAGATCAATACAGAAAAAGCAATTGTATTTTGTTAAGTATGAATAAACTATTCATGAATAATATGTAAAATAAAATAAATATGCCCTTTTAAAAGCATGAAAGAAAATTAAATATTCAGTATCATTTAATAAAATATGTGCAAGGCTTGTACATTGCAACTTAAAATACATTGGTTGAGATTAAAGAGGTCTATATACATGGAGAGATACATCATGTTCATTGATTAGAAGACTCAAAGCTATTAAGATGTCAGTTCCCCTGAAAGTGATCTATAAAATCTCAATTTAAATCCTTCCAGATTTTTTATTTTTAAACTTACAAGCTGATTTTAAATTTATAAGGGAATATAATAACCTAACAAAGCCGAAATGATTTTGAAAATGAACAGTGTTGAGGGATTTATATGAATTGCTTTTAAAAATTGCTATAAAGAAGGGTTTCTTAACCTGGCCACATTTGATATTTTGGGCTACACAATTCTTTCTTCCCTGGAACCTTCTTGTGCATCGTCGGATGGTTAGCAGCACCTCTGGCCCCTGTACTGTAGATGACAGCAGCATCTCCCACCCCTATAGTTGTGACACCTAAAAATGTTTCCAGACATTGCCAAGTGTCTCCTGCAGTCCAAGTCATCCCCAGTTGAGAACTACTGCTATAAAGTTATGTAATTAAGACAGTGTGGTATTGGCCAAAGGATAAAAATAAAGTTCACTGGAACAAAATAGATATTTTAGAAATAGACCAACACATAGAGTCTGTTGATGGCTTTTACAAGGTGCCAAAATAATTAAAAAGGAAAGGGTAATCTTCTTAAAAAAATGGTTCCAGAACAACTGGATATCTATAAGGAGAACAATACACATCAATTCTTCACAGACTACATAAAAATTAATTCAAAATAGATCACATTTCTAAATGTTATACCTAAAAGCTCTAAACATTCAAAAAGAAAACAGGAGAAAGTATTCATGACAATGGAATGAGCAAAGATTATTTTTAGATCAGATCACTGATCTGATCATAAACCAGAGCGCATAAATTAAATAAGAAAAACTCTGTAAACTGTACTTTATCAGAACTAATAATTTCTGTTCTTTTAAAGATAGTTAAGAAAGTGAGAAACCATGCCACCAGAGTGGGAGAAAATATTCCTGATATTTACAAATGACAAAAAAATGTCAAATCATTGTGCTTTCTGCTTAATACAAATTGTATCAAAAATGTATTAAAAAGCATACTACTTATGTATGAATGTGTATAAAGAATATATAAAGAACTCTTACAGTTGAACACAAAAACAAGTAGTCCAAATCAAAAAAAAAAAAAAAAAAGGCAAATGATTTGGACACTTCATAAAAGAAGCAAAACAAATGATCAAAGTAAAAAGGTTTTTTTGTTTTTTTTTTTTAAACGATTTTTAATAGCATTAATCAAGGGGGGTGCCTGGGTGGCTCAGTCAGTTAAGCATCTGCCTTTGGCTCAGGTCATGATCCCAGGGTCCTGGGATCAAGGGCCACTTCAGGCTCTCTGCTCAGCGGGGAGCCTGCTTCTCCCTCTCCCTCTGCCTACAGCTGCCCCTGCTTGTGCTCTGTCTCTCTCTGTCAAATAAATAAATAAATAATCTTTTAAAAAATATCATTAATCAAGGAATAACTAATTATAAATACAATGAAATGCCACTATACACATCATAGAATGACTGAAATTAAAATGACTGATGATACCAAATATTTGTGAAAATGTGGAGCAACTGGAGTTTGAATGCACTGTTGGTGGGAATGAAAACTAGTACAAATACTTAGAAACTAACAACTGCTCAGTTTCTAATAAAGTTAATGAGCACCTTCCATAGGACCCAGTGATTGTACTTGTAGGTATTTACTCAAAAGGTATAAAAATACATATCCAACTAAAGAGTTGTACATAGATGTTCCTGGAAGCTTGATTTATAACAGCCCAAAACTGAAACAACCCAAATGTTCAACCGGTAGATGGATAAGCAAATTGTGATATATCATATAAAGGAATATTACTCAGCCATAAATAGGAGTAGGATATAAATCTTACACATGATATTCCATGTGTAAGTCCTAAAAAACCACTCACTATGCATAGCAAAAGAAACCAATCACAAAAAAGGTATATATTGCATGATCCTATTTATATAAAGTCCAGTACCATAAATCGGTTGAAGAGGCATATAGGAACATTTTGGGGTGATAGAAATGTTCTACAAATTTATTTGTATATTCCTTAGTTGGGTGAATACATTTTTTAGACCATATCCTTTTAAAATGTGTAGTTTTGTTGTATGTAAATTATATCTCAATAAAGCTATAATACAAATAATTAAATGTAAATAAAAATGAATTATTTCCCCAAATTTACATACAACACCCTTTAGAATTAGTAAGTTCTCTGGGATGTAGCTCCAAAATGGGGCTGTCCTTTTTTTGGTACCTCATTTCTGATTCTTCACAGATGATATAAAATAAAAGGAAACCTTAAAAAATCATTCCTAGCTGGAAGCATGCTTATTTTGAATTTTAAACTCTGCGTAGATATTGATTTACTTATTTTACTAATATAAACATTCTCATCTGCTTATTTGATGAAAAGAACTAATTTCATGATATTCTCATTGTAATTGAAATAATTTGGCTTCTTTATTTTTTTATTTTAATTTTGTAACTAACATATAATGTATTATTAGTTTCAGGGGTACAGGTCTGTGATTCATCAGTCTTATATAATACCCAGTGCTCATTACAATGTCCATCGCCCAGTTACCCCATCCCTCCACCCCCTTCCCTCCAGCAGCCCTCAGTTGGCTGTATATTCTTTTAAATTTTGTGTTTAGTTAACTATTTTGAAAAATGCTATACCAAAATATTTATGATAACAATAGCTTATAATAATAATAGCTAATTTCTAATTACTCACTGAGGATGCACATGCATATATTTATTTATACATGAGTTGTTAAAATATAAACTAAACAAGTTAAAAAATCTATGCAGTAATAATTACGCAGAAGCGACCTGTGCAGAGCTTATACTGGACTACTGTTTTCATTGCTAGAGTTCTACCGCCCTCTGCTGATTACTATATCCTGTATTAATGGGGAATTAGAATCCATAAGAGCTGTCTAACTCCTTGCAAATCCATGAAGACTGAACATAAAAAAAAGTAATAACCTCAGAATTATCTCTGTCAGTTGATCTCAATTCTATGGTGTAGCATATGCACTAAAGGAAAAACATGAATCTATATAGAGTTACAATTGCATGCAACGTAGCCCTTTAAAATGTGAGGTGACCTTAGGAAAGAGATACCTTCTCATTTTATTGAAGTCAAATTTGAGGCTCCCCAAATTAAAATGACTATATCCAATTAAACTCAGTGATTCAGGAGTGAATCCAGGAATAAAATATAGAGCTTGTCTCTATTCAAATGAAACTTAGCCAAAATTCACCTCTGCTGAACACATTATCACACATGGTCCAAATTATTTATAAAAAACAGATAGCAGAGAGTAATATGAAAAATAATTGAATAGGAACTTCTTTTTCCAGGTACCCTTAAACACTATATACAAAAAATTTCCTTCCTTCCTTTCTTCCTTCCTCCCCTCCTCCCTCCCTCCCTTTCACTCTGTCTCTCGTTTTCTTTTTTTTTTTTAAAGATTGATTTGTTAGAGAGAGAGAGAGAGAGTACAAACAGGGGGGAATGGCAGGCAAAGAGAGAAGCAGACTCCCTGCAGAGCAAGGAGCCCAATATGGGACTCAATCCCAGGACCTGGGATCATGACCTGAGCCAAAGGCAGATGCTTAACTGATTGAGCCACCCAGGTGTCCCTGTCTCTCTTTTTCTTTTTCTCTCTGTCCTTCTCTCTTTTCCTTCCTTCATTTTTCCCTTTGAGTATCAGAACACTAAATACTGAAGACACTGATAATGACTGATAGGAATAGTATGAGGTCAAGATAAAGAGCCACTTCATTGTTAATTTCCAGTATGCATTTATATCAATACCAGTATTTATATCAATATTGTTAACCCTGTACCCCCATGAGAAAGAACTTTATCAACTGGAGTGTAGTGTTTATGTCCATGTCCTTTTGCCTTAAGCCTTCAGACTTCATTCATATCCAAAGTTACTTAGCAACTTTTCCTCCCATTCCCTTCAGTGAGATTGTTTCATATATTTATAATACAGTTATATTCTCTTACACAGTCTGGGATTCCATCCCGGGCTCCCCAAACCTATTAAATGATATTTTAATTTGCATACATTAAGGTTTACTCTCTGTACTATAAAGATCCATGGGTTTGATAAATGCATAATGTCATGTATCCACTATTATGGTATCATACAGAATAATTTCACCACCCTAAATATCTTCTGTGTTTCATCTATTCAGCCCACTCCCCAAACTCCTGGCAACCCCTACCTTTTTACTGTCTCTATTGTTTTGCTTTTTCCAGAATGTCATATAATCAGAGATACAGTATGTAGCCTTTCCAGACTTGCTTCTTTCACTTAGCAATATACATTTAAGGTTCCTTTATATCTTTTCATGGCCTGAGAGCTCATTTCTTTTTTATTACTGAATAATATACTATCACATGGATGTATCAGGTTTTTTTAAAATTCATTCATCTATTGAAGATTGTCTTGGTTACTCACACATTTTGGTGATTATGAATAAAGCTGCTATAAATATTCACCAGCAATGAATGAAAGTTCCTGATGTTTCACATACTAATCAGTATTTGGTTTAGTCATTTCTTTAATATTAGCCTTTCTAATATGTGCGTAGTGGTTTTGATTTGCAATTCCCTAATGACTAATGATGTTGCACATTTTTCATATACTTACCTGCCATTCTTTAGTGAGTTACCTGTTAGAATTCATTGTCCATTTTTAAATTAGCTTGCTTTATTTATTTATTGAATTTTAGATGTTTTTCTATATTTTGGATACAAGTCCTTTGTCAAATATGTGGTTTGCTGATTTTTCCCAGTTGGTGGTTTGTTTTTTCATTCTCTTAAGTGTCTCATTCTGTCTTGCAGAGCAGACATCTTTTTATTTTAATAAAATCAAATTTAACTTTTTTCTTTTGTGACTCATGCTTTTGGAGTTGTATCAAAAACTCATTACCAAACCCAAGGACATATAGATTTTCTCCTTTGTTGTCTTCTAGAAGTTTTAAAGTTTTGAATTTTACATGTAGGTCTGTAATTCATTTTGAGTTAATTTTTGTGAAAGGTCTGTATTTGGGTTCTTTTTTTTTTTTTTGGACTAGGGATGTCCTATTATTTGTTGAAAGACTATTGTTTCTCCACTGAATTGCCTTTGCTCCTTTGTCAAAGATTAGGTGACTATATTTGTGTGTGTGATTTTCTGAGCTCTCTGTCCTGTTCCATTTATTTATGTGTCTATTCTTCTGCCACTACAAAGAAGCATCTTAATTACATTATAGTAATTCTTGAAATCAGGTAGTAGTGTGAGTCCTTCAAACTTGTTCTTTTTCTTCATTATTGTGTTGACTGCTTTGGTCTTTTGCCTTTCCATATAAAGACTACCTTGCTGAGATTTTAATTGAGATGGTGTTGAATCTATAGATCAAGTTGGTAAGAAGAAATGACATCTTAATAAGTCTACCAGTTACAAACATGGCATATTTCTCCATTTACTTTGATCTTTGGTTTCTTTTGTCAGAGATTTTATAGTTTTTTACATATATAGATCATGTATATATAGTTAGATTTATGCATAAATTTTCAGTGTTATTTTAAATGGTATCTTTTTAAATATCAAATTTTGTCCTGTGACCTGTAATCATTTATTAGTTTCAGAAATTTTTTTTTGTCGGTTCTTTGGGATTTTATACATAGATTATTATGTCAAGTATAGCAATGTTCATTTTTTTCATTATATTTTTTCTTTTCATCAAACCAGATAATTTCAATTGACCTGTCTTTAAGTTTGCTAATTCTTCTATCAATTCAAATCTGCTATTGAGCCTCTCAGTAATTTTTTTTCATTTCAGTTATTGTAACTTTTAACTCCAGAATTTTTATTTTGTTCTTTTTTTTATAATTTTATATCTTTGTTGATAGTCATTATTCGGTGAGACATAATTGTCATACTTTAATTTTTTAGTTCTTTGAACATATTTTTATTTTATTTTTTTATAAAGATTTTATTTATTTATTTGACAGAGAGAGAGAGAGAGAGCAGCAGAGGGAGAGGGAGAAGCAGACTCCCCACTGAGCAGGGAGCCCGACTCGGAACTCGATCCCAGGACCCTGGGATCATGACCCAAGCTGAAGGCACATGCTTAACCGACTAAGCCACCCAGGCACCCTGAACATATTTTTAAATAGCTGAATTAATGTCTTTTCTACTAAGTCCAACATCTGGGTCCCCTGAGAGATATTTTGTGTTGGTTGCTTTTTCTTCTGTATATGCATTATAATCTCATCTTTCTTTGCATGTCTCATAATTCTTATTGAAAACTGGACATTTTACATAAGATATTGTAACAACTCTGTATCCGAGTTTGTTTTTGTTGCAATTTGTTGTTATTGTTCTCATTGCTATTTATTTGTTCAGTGACTTTCCTGTTCTAGTTCTTTAGATTGTTTATTCACTGAAGTATACTACTATGACTCCTGTGAAAGGTGAAATAAAATGGAGTCACTTATGTTAAGGATTTTTAAAATGGAGCTGGGAGGCCATTAAGGAGGTGGGCCTTGTGCATGTTCTTACCAAGTGGAACTATGGACCTTTGATCTGGGCCACATGACGAATATTCCAAGGAATATTCCTATAGGAACAACATCTGCAACTTGTTACAGTAATATACTTTTGCTTAGTGATAGCCTTACCAACCACTGTATTTAACCAAGATTAGTTTTTTGCCATCAACATCAATCAAAATTCATTTTAAGCAATGTATACAAGCATTCCCCTCTTTGTCTTTAAAAACCCCTTTTTGTTCCCCAGAAGGACACGGTTTGGGCTGCTACTTGAATCTGTGCTCCCTGAATTACAATCTGAGTCTCCAAATAGATGCTTTTGTCTTATTTCAGTTCTTCCTCTTTTATCTGTCAACATTCCTCTGCTAGCTTTCTTGTGTGTTTAAATTCTAGTTTAATGTGTCTAGAAGTCATCCCTGGGTCAGTACAATTTACTGGTCAGCGATTATCAATGAGAAGATTTCTAAATGCTTGAGCCTCTCTTTGCCAAGGAGAACTGTGGATGAAGTCATACCTTTAAACCAGGCAGCCTACAAGTCAGTGTAAGCTTTCACTTCCTGCCTGAAGAGGGTCTCGTGTCAACTAGACTGAGTAACAGGGCCCTGTTTTTTCCTGGACGTCTCTATCCTGGGTGTACAGACCTTCATTTATATGCAGACTTTTAAATCCCCAGAATATATGATGGCTTTTCAAAATTCCCTATGGTTGTTCCTTTCTTCAGGTTTTACTTAAAAGTGTTTTGTCAGGTTCTTGTTTGTCTCAACTAAAATCACAGCCTGAGCAGCTGCGGTATTACTAGCGTTGTGTTATTATTTTTAGTTTTTCAGTAATGTCCTGAAGATGGAGGTTTTTTTGTTTGGTTTTGTTTTTTGTTTTGTCTTTGCAAAGCTGAGCTCAGAGTCAAATAAAATAATGACAAAATTGTGGGCATGGAAAATTTTCAGGAAGCTGCTAGTTTGTTCAAACTATTGACTGCTCTGGGCGTATATCTATTAATAGAGGCCAAAAGAAGTCAGGTCTCACTGTTGGCTAAAAGTTTACCAGCTTTTCTCAATCACCATGCCACCTAGCTGAGGAGGAAAGGGGGATAGTTACAGCCCCCATAAAACACCACAGACTCCACTGTTCTGTTCCTTCAGTGAATTTCAAGAGTTCTAGAATAGTTGAGTTTAATTGCTTACTCAGTATTTTCATTATGTTTTTGTGATAGTGGGTACCTTGAATGCCTTACTCTGCCATTTTAGAGGTCACTATTCCTGAAATTTAAACTGTATCTATATTATACATAGTCTTTTGAGTCTTATCTATGTGGCTTACTATGCGGTTGTGAAAGTTATCCATGTTATATGTAGCAATTGCTTGTCCTTTATTGCCTTGTGCTGGTCTGTTTTACGAATATACCATAATTTATTTATTCTATTGTTTATGGACATTTGTGGTATTTTTCAACTTTGGGTGGTTATATTATGAAAATTCTTATGTTTTTGACAGATATTAACACTCATTAAGAGTATACCCAGAAGCTGAAACCCTGTATCATAAGGTAGGAATAAATTTAGCTTCAATAGATATTGCCAGTTTTTCCAAGTTATGATAAGAATTTGTCTCCCACCAGCAACTTGTGACTATGTATTATTTTAATAATTACCATTAATTTTGAACATACACATTTCAGTATAAATTTATTTAACAAAACTTACAGCAATTCAGTATATTTATTTTTTCTTGAAAATGACAAAGATCTTATAATGCTTTAACTATCAATTAAACTAGTCCCCATTTTGTTACTTAATGTTTTAGATTTGCCTTTTTTTAACAGTCACACACACAAATATTATTTTTGATAGTCAGTGGTAAATTAAGTTTGCTAATAAATTTTTCAGTTTTTTGTTGTAATTGTTGTTTGTATCCTACATTTCTGGGTTCCCTATTCTTTGCTGAAGTACATCTTTTAAGAGATATTTTAATTAGTCTATGGTTATGAATTTTCAGTCTTTATATACCCTAAAATGTCTTAATTTGGCTTTACTCTTTAACAGTAATTTGATCTACTCTACAATTCTTGAACAGCAATTAAATTCCCTTAGCACTTTAGATACATTTCTCCATTTTCTTCTGGCATCTGTTATTACCACTTAGAGTAATACTGCTTGCTCTTGGTCTAATCAGTTACTTTGTAAGTGGTCTGTCTTTTCTCTCTGTTAGCTTTTAAAACATTTCCTTTTGTTTTCAATGATTTTCAGATTTACCATGATGTGTCTGTATTTTTCATTTTACTTGGTAATCAGAATACACTTTTATTTTTAGTAGTCATACTTTTAATTCTAGATACATTTAAAATATCCTTTCTTTGTCATTCCCTTTCTTTTTTTCTGAAAGGCAATTAATTTATGCTTCTCATACTACCTTCCCTGTATCATGACCAATTATTTTTATACTTTTACATATCTTCATGTTTTGTTTTGGGTGGTTTCCTCTTTATCATCAGACATTTACTAGTTTTTTTATTCTACTGTGAGCTATCTAGAGTATACTCCTCATTATGTGTATACATTTATTTCAGTGATTGTGTTCACTATCAAGATTTTACATTGATATTTTTTTGCTTCATTCCGGCCTTAATTTTTCATGTCTTATTTTTGATAAGATATTAAAGATGGAATGGATTCCTTCATTTGTTACTTTGAGGACTTAAATATGCTTCTTAAAAAATTCAGCCTATTCCATATAATTACTTTTATATGAAGTTAATTAATATTCTGATTGTAGAATTTTTTCAGGGGTGCCCAGGTGGCTTAGTCGGTTAAGCGTCTGACTCTTGGTTTTGGCTCAGGTCATGATCTCAGGGCCCTGGGATGGATCTCCATGTCGGGCTCTATGCTCAGCTGGAGTCTGCTTGTCCCTCTCCCTCCTCCTGCTTGCGCGCTCTCTCTCTCAAAAAATAAATACATAAAAAGCCTTTAAAAAAAAGAATTTTCTCAGCTGTATTTATTAGAAGTCTGTGTTGTCTTACATTTTGAAATTTTGGTTTGCAGGTTCATACTTTTGTTTGTTCATATTCTCTTTCTTCACCCTTCTGCATAGCAACTGGACGCTGAAATGAGAACCAGGACTTATAATTAATGATATTTCAGTGTTCCTGTTTGTAATTATATTAAAGATGACATCAAATGAGTGGGTGGTTTAATTCAGTTCTGTATTAGGAGGCTGTGTCTGCTTCCCCCTGCCCCCTTAGGCTTACAACTTGCTAAAACTGTGACTTTAGGTGGTGGTCAGCAGCGGTTTCTTCAGCTTGCTTCCATCAGAGGGATTGAGGATGCTACTTCCACAGCTCCTGGATTCTCTTTGAGCTTGGATTCAGAGACTCTATCATGTGGAACACTGAGTTCTCAGTGCATATAAGAGCTGAGTTGCCTGTTTTGACTTGTAGTTCGGCACCACACTTCGCTTTGCATATTAATTCTGTTTCATGTGCAAAGAATTATCTGCTTTGTTTTTTGATACAATATTTTATTTTGCTTTAACTATGTTATAATTTCTGTAGAGTAGATACTGACATTTATTGTCCTATTCTATTGGTTGCTCTAATACCTTGCACTGAGTAAGCTTGGTTCTGCCATTCTACCTTTGAGTCAATTTCCAAATTCTGAGTCATTTTTTCTCCTAGTTTGTTTGCTTCCATTTTTCGCTAAGCAAACATTTCTCATAATATTAACAAATTAGTTGGGATACAGAATGTGTGTTATAATATATGAAAAATACAGTGGCTTACGTAAGACACAGTTTATTCTTCTCATAAGTAACAGTCCTAAGGTAGGCAAGAGGATCAAGCTTGGTAGGTAGCTTTGCCGTCCTCAACGTTTGACTGCCACTCATAGATTGCAGTGGTGTGTCATCTCCTAGCTGGCAGAAAGTGGGAACACGTCTAGAGATGCATTCTTTAAATTTTGCTGAGAACTGAAACAACATACTTTCTTATCTATTTGCCAAACAGTTTTGGGACCAAGCATATTTTCCTGTTTTTGCACTAAACGTTATTGGGACCAGAAATAAACTAACAAATTGCATCAGGAAATAATTACTCTTGAAAGATAAGATGGTGAACCAATCAAAATACTGTACCTATGAGGACAAACAACTTTTTAGTCAAGAGTTGTTTTAATATCCTATCTTAGTTGTACCACCAATTCAAAGTTACTATATCATCAGTATTGCCTTATTTAATCTATACTTTTACTTGCAAGGCTCATCCTAAAATCATCCTATTCCCTCCCCCCACCCCCAAAACCATCCCATCCCAGTCCCTAAAGGTCTAAAAATATTCTTTTCTGCATTCTCCTTTTCAAGACACTACTATTAAGATGATATTGTTTCTTCATGCAGTAGGTTTATTAAACTTAGCCTTACTTGATTCATGAAGTATTTCTAGTGGCCATTGTAAGGAAACTATTGTCAGTATTATTAAAGACAATAACTGAAAATGATACAGATCATGTCTGCTCAAATCCATAGGCCAGAAGCTTGTCACCTGGCCATATTTAGGTAGATGCTGGAAATTGTAGAATCTGGTTGTGTAGATTGTGTCAAGCTAAAAGTATATTACTGAAGTAGGAGTAAAGGATACTGGTAATATGCCGTAGTCAAGCTCTCTAATCATGGAAATATTCATATTTATCCTTCTCTTCACTCAGTCACCATTTCCTAAGGGAGACTCACAAAATCCCTAGCCAGTTATGATCCAGCTCATTTCATATTATTTGGGTTATATTTAGAATTCTCCATCAGGCCTGGATGGGGATCTAATAAGGTATAAAATAAAAATTACTAATAATCCTTGCCTTCCATATTCAGTAGTGGATAAGAAGATAGCTACAAATTCCTATTTTTAAAAAAGGGAAAAAAATAGAAAAAAACACAGTTATAACAATAATGAGTTCCTGAGAAGCAGCAACTGTGAAGATTCTCTGTCAAGCCAGTGGAATATACTTGTTTGGTTAGCACCTGTTTCTGCTCTCTGGGAAGAACTCCTTTGTTCATTATTCCCCATAAGAGCTGAGGACTCTTGCTTTGTTGTTGTCTCTGGCCACATCTAAAGATTGCATTGGGGAGTATGCATGCTTGGGGGCTGCACAACCTCTTTTTGTAGTCTGGACGCTCAGGGATTTCTTTAGGAATAGAGCAACTATACACTTTTATGATATAGGCTTGCAGTATTTTTGTCAATACAAGTACCCCAAAGCTTGTCCTATTTGCTTGCAGTCAGTTTCATGTGAAATAACTACAGCCAAAGATCTTGTCTAGTCATAGATCTTAAACTTGTCCAAATCCTTTTTAGTTACTGGTCTCTGGAGCTGGCCCATCTCTTACCCTCTATTTAATAGCAACTACCTTGAGGCTATCTGAAACAATAGGGATTGGAAAGCAACACCTTCAGTCTAATCTGATCTCAGTCGGGTTCCATTGTCGGACCAAGATCACTTGAGTCAGAGCCCTGTAAAAAGGCTCAGGCCTCGGGCGCCTGGGTGGCTCAGTTGGTTAAGCGACTGCCTTCGGCTCGGGTCATGATCCTGGAGTCCCGGGATCGAGTCCCACATCGGGCTCCCTGCTCAGCAGGGAGTCTGCTTCTCCCTCTGACCCTCTTCCCTCTTGTGCTGTCTCTCATTCTCTCTCTCAAATAAATAAATAAAATCTTAAAAAAAAAAAAAAAAGGCTCAGGCCTCAATCTTATTATGTTTAGGGCTTTCCAGCACTATCGGAGTCAAAATTGCTTGCCACCCCTCATAGTTTATTTAGATTGCAGGCTACAGGCAAAGTGTCCCTTATAAAAGAACCTATTTTTTTTTGCTTGAAATTACTCTCATCAGAGTTTCTTTCCTAATACTTATCTAAAAGCTACAAACCCTTGGCCAACATACATCAATATTCTGAATTTTCTGATGCATTCACTGAAGTATGGATTCTACTAACATTTTATTTTCTTTCTAAATTACCTGGCATAACACTTTCAACAAATTTGGTTAATGGCCATAATATAATGAGGATACCTGGATTTCTAATCAGCAGTTTCTATATTCTCAGCACCTGCTGCTTGCCTGCTGAACCAGTTGCACCCATTTACCTCTGTATTACTTCAGCATCCTCATTGTTGCACACATCACCTGATCCTGGCCTCTTAAAACCTTTTTTGAATCAGGCTTACCTAGCTAGACAAATAAGATTACTTTTTTCAGGAATGGAGAATTGAAACAAGCTCAACAAGCTCAACAAAGTGAACCAAGCAAGTTCTTTCTCCCAGAATAGGAAACAGAATATGCAAGAACATGATTGTGCAGAGAAATCATGGCTCCTGATAGAACTGAACTGATTAAAGGGACAAAGACAAGAGACCATGCATACCATGGAAAAGCGTGAAGAAGAGAGTGATTGACAACTAATCTCTAATTTTTATGAGTCCTGATTCTATAATCTGGGCTTTGTTTCTACAAGATTCCTCTATATCATGCAATAAACATATATTTTTCCTTGAGCAATTTGATTTTCTCCCTTATCAGCAAATATTCTCTGATACAAGAAGTAATACTACAACCTTAAAGTTTCTTAGTCTAACTCAGAGAAATACACAAACAGAGGTAGTTCAGGTATAGTACTTAACACAATGCCATGAGAAAGGGACAGATTTATCTCAGATCAGGGAAACTTGGGTGTTGAAGGTGAGTGAGATTTTATCACTTGCAGTAGGAAAGGCAAGAGGGCTACAGGGTAGGGGAGAATTTTTTAGGTGAGAGCATATTATAGAGAAGAAAGTAATTCCATGTGTTCAGAGTTTTATCTGCTCCATAAATGTCAGTAAACACTGAGAAGCACCTCTTTTTAAAGCTCAGAATTTGGTATAGTATGGATTTTAGATTTTTGTCCCAAGATACTTAGTTACTGAAAGTATTAGAAATGTCTTTATTAATATACAGTACAATGCCAGGATGATGATGAAGAAAGTGTTACATGATATATGTAAAATTCTACAAATCTCTAGACCTCCCCATTTTATTTCATTTTGTTTAATGCTAACTAAGGTGTTAAATATGAAGAAAGAAAAAAATGTCTGCTTTTCCCTAAAAAATTCCTCTCTGAGTTTATTCTAGATCTTTGACTATGTTACTACTTGCAGAACTGTGTGGCAAGTAAGGTACATGTTAAAAAAAATTGTTCTATGAGATCAGTAGTTTTGTTTTCCTTAATTAGGAAGAATAGAGGTTCATTTTGGAAGTCAGAATAACTTCTGCTACAAACAGACAAATCTCATCATTAATTGGCAGGCTGTAGTCAGTTAATATCCAATATGACAGACCAGGTGGCCAGAACCTGGAATAAGTTTCAAAAGAAAGTACACAAAAGAAAGTAAATATGTACCTTCCCATATGGCAGACTGAAGGATTTGGAAGAAGTGCCAAACTGGTTATTGGCTTATTGTTAGCTAGAAGATTATGGCTGTTTAATGTACCGTATTAACTACAGTTATGTTCAGTTTGATTGTCTTCAAAGATGCAACTTGGAACATTCACATGATAATTAAATCTGTTTCTGATAACTACTGGGGAAATAGGTAGGTTTGTTGCCTAAATACCAAAGAAAATGTAAACATGTTTCAACTTCTTCAAAGTTTGCTTTCAAAAAGATACTTGTTCTTAAACTGGAAAGATACTGGAAGACTTTTCCTCTGAGCTTCATGCTGATATATTCAGTAGCCTGCTTGATATCTCCATTCGTCTCTCTCACTTAACATGTTCAAACAGCACTTTCGATCTTACTTACCTACAGCTGATCCAGTGTTTTCCTTATCTCAGTAAATGGTTCCTCTGTGTACCCAGGTGCATAAGCCAAAAGCCTACAAATAATCCTCAACACACTGGTCCCTCTCTTATATACACATCCATATCATCTCCAAAGATTGTCTGTTCTACCTATAAAGAGATTTTCACATATCTGTACTTTCCTTGTTCATTGCCACATTTTATTCTAAGCTTTACCTCTCTCCTGCATGCCTGAAAAACTTCCTAATTTTCCCCACTTCCATTCTTTCTAATCTCGGTCTGATCTATATACATGGTTGTCAGAGTATCTTTAAGATATTTTAAGATGAGTTTTATCTCTTAATCACTGTCTTTGGTTGTCATCCCGTTATACTAGGATAGATGACACAATTCTTTGTGCTGTGTTTTCTGTTCCTTGCTGGCTTTTCTAGACTCTTCTCATTATGTCCTCCTTCCACTCAAGGGTAAACTTAGGGATGGAGGAGAGTGATGGGGATTTAAAAACATTTATTGAACAAATTGTTTACAATCAGAACTCTTTTGAAATTCCACTAGCAACCATTCATATCCTCAGCACCTCCCCATTATGGATATTCGTAGATTTCCAGATCACTTTGGCATGGTAACTGAAATTTTTGGCACTAGCTGGAATACTTATTTTTCTGTTTAGGAACAGAATTGTGGATTTTCCATACACCATTTGTTTTCATATTTCTTGACTTCAGGGACTCTAATAAATATTATGGATCTTCTAATTTACTAACTTGTACCCATAGCTATTTGATAAAATTTTATCATGTGGAAATATACATTAATTCTTAAATTTAAATACCCCCATATTTCTTTCTGGTATTTTAATGCCATTCTTTCTTTTATTCCTGTTTTGTATATGTAAGTTCTCCAATTTATAATGCCTCCATTTTCTCCTGTTTTTAAGCCCTGTTTTACCATCCTCCTTGCTCATCGACACTGAATTCCGTTTACAAATCATAAAAATCTTTTTTGCAAGACCCTCAATATTCAGGGAAACAAACAAAAATATGGATACATTTCTTCTCTGTTAAACTTATGACTTTGGCAAGTTACTTGATACTTGCTTATTTCACAGTTTAGCTTCTATTCTCTGCTTGGACTGCTTCTTACAACTGGGAAAAAATTCCTGCGAAAAATGCTTAGTCTAAAACCTAAGCTAAACCATCCAACACCTAACCCAACCTTGTCCAGTTAGTACTTTCAGGAACCATTCTACATATTCACTGTTTTCTCCAGTTTCCCTACTGTCTTTCATCTCTTGACTCTCATAAGATAATATTACCATTTTTTTTTCCTTTTCACTTCTAGAGCCTTGCCCCATCCCCCTGAATGGTATATTGTAGAGAATCATAAAAAAAATTTAATTCAGTAATTCTAGACCCTGGGGGTGAGTTAGAATCATCTGGGGGCTTTTAAAAATACTGATGTTAGGATTCTATCCCAGACAAAATATATTAAACTCTGAAGATGGTGTTCTAATATGGGTATTTTGAAGAAACTCCCAAGTTCTAATGTGTGGCAGGAATTATAAACCATTGGTCACTGAATGCCTAATTAAAATTAGGGTCTTCTGACTATGTGAAATATCAGAATAAGTCAATGACAGTGGCAAAGAGATGTTTAAATATCCATGTTATCCAGCTTGTAAGTCCTTGTGAACTACCAAATAACTAAGTGAATTAGGATGTTCTCCATAGAGAATTGGTGTTGCATACACACATAAAGAGTTGATCATCAAAGTGATATCTATAAAACTACTCAGAAATGCCTTTGCTATTCCTACCCTGAGGCTTCAGGAAGCTGCACTCACATCTTCCTTGAATAAACCTGTTGAAGGTGTGCAGATTGGCAGGCAACATCTTTTAAATGTTGGTATTTGAAGTTGGCCTAGGCAAGCACCTCTTGTAATTTACTTTAAAGTTGGCTGAAAGAAGGTGATTTTATACCTGGGCTAGGGATGAAGGGAGCTACTGTTTCCCACTGGGTATCTACGAAAGATGAGAACATTTTCTGGCATGCTTTTTTTCTCCTTCCCTTTTAAATATATAAAACCACATTGTGCTATTGCTCTAATCATTTCAGGCACCCAGAGCCAAGTAAGCAGTATTTGCCCCATCCATCCTATTGCTTGATGCTTGGAATAAAAGGTATTATAAAAAGCTTCATTTGTTTCTGACAACCCAACAATGGCATGTAACTAACAACTCATTTTACTATAAGAGTACTAAATTTAAAAATATCATATTTACCTCACATTACCCATATACCTTCGATAGAAAATTGAATCTTAGTTTACTGAGACTTCAGATAAAATAACCCAGGCATTCTGTCTAAATTATATGCTGTTATAAAAATTCCTAGTGCTTAATAAATCTGTGTGCCAAATATCACAAAGAAATGTAGAAAAAATATAAAGAAAGGGCCAGTATTTTAACCTTCAATATAGAATGCATTGTAAGGAATAGCCTAAGGAATAAATGTCATCTTGCATACCTAAGGAAGCTTATCAACTTTTGTTTTGACTTTCTACACAGTTTGAATAGCTGAATAAATTTTTTTTTTAGGAAGTAAGGTAATAGCTTTTTGGCCTTTTGTTGTTGCTTAACATATCAGGTTACATTTTGAAAAAATGTTATAAACGATTTCAAAATGTCCAAGAACAGTGATGTGTAAGTAAAACCACCGGCATAATACAAATTTATTGCTGAGAAAAAGAACGTTAACATATAAATCCCTTCAAACATTTTATTAAATTTATTAAGCAATTTTTAGTAGTTATTATTTTGCTAAATGCTACTTTATGAAATGATATTCAAACACTTCTGATATAAATAATATTATATAATATTTTTATTTGAGATCTTATTTGATATGTAAACTTATAAATATTCAAATATTTTAATATTTGAAATGAATTTAATTATTTGAAATGAATTCAATTAATATTTGAAAATGAACTTCTTCAGGCTCTAAACATTTCTCTGTTATTTTGTTGACTGAATTATGTGCACAGCATGCTAAGTATGATGCCTAGCACATAATAGGCAACAAGAAAATATTTTAGATTGATTGATATAAAAAATAAAGATCTATGGAACATAACCTCATATCCTAGAAGAAAGGCAGCCTCAAGTTTGAACCAGGGCCCAGAACACACAACCCATTCACATATATCACATACAAACTCTACCCACCAACTCAGATAAGCTGCCATGCAGTGACACTTGGGTTGATGATCTCAGACCTTCTCATCTTTCAGAGTTTCCAAAATGTTTGATACATTGTGGCATTCCTAGTGTTATCTCAACATATAATTATCACTTACTGAAAATCATAGAACAGAATTTTCATTTAATTCAGAATGTATAACCAAGGAAATAAATCAAAATGCCATAAGATAAAATATATCCATTAGTTAGAGGTTACCATTCTAGGTCCATTCTTAAATATTTTCTTCTTATTTCTCTAATTCCCTTCCTCATTACTTAAAGTTTCTCTTTTTACTTATATACCTCTTTTATCACTTTAAAATTTACATTCAGAAAATTTCTGTCAAGTAAGAATAGTAAGTAAAAGGGTATGGAAAGTATAAATTCAGAAATTAATTGCTAATGGTGAACCTATACATTTTATTTAGTCACAAGTTTTCTATTCTATTTTATTGTAGATAATAATTAAAATATAAAGACATAACCAAAATAAAAATTACTATTGAGAACATTATAAGGTAAAAATACAATCTAAAATATTTTTAATCAATCTAAAATATTTCTTCTAGGATATGAGGTTATGCTCCATAGATTTTTTTTTTTTTTTTTAAGATTTTATTTATTTATTTGGCAGAGAGAGAGAGAGAAAGAGAGAATACAAGCAGGGGGAGCAGTAGGCAGAAGGAGAGGGAGAAACAGGCTCCCCACAGAGCAAGGAGCTCCATGCAAGGCTGGATCCCAGGACCCTGGAAGGCAGCTATGCTCACCACTATACCACCAACGCTGGATCCCAGGACCCTGGGATCATGACCTGAGCCGAAGGCAGACGCTTAACCAACTGAGCCACCCAGGCATCCCATGCTCCATAAATGTTAATGGAGTTTTCTTTGTTGGTCTGTTCATTTGTTATAAGAAATTATTTTACTTTAACCAAATAAATAAAATCCAATTTATTTCTCCCTCTTTGGAGGACTCAGGACAGGCCAAACTTAATCTACCATCCCAAAGCCTAAAAACACTTGCTTCTGTATGATATATTTGGAATGTAAAATCAATTCAACGTTCTGAAATGTGGATTTCTTTTTTTCTTGGATTGTGTGGAGGAAATTCAATGAAAACCACATGTTGATTTTGTAAGGGAGGAAAACATTTCCCTTCATACCTTCTAGGTTCTTTGGCTGGCCTAATACTTAAATTGACATAAGACAGATTAACAGAAGAAAAACAAATTTAATTTCATATATATGACAGCTCATAAAAATATGAGAATCAAAGAAATGACCAAAGCAGGCAGCTTTTGTACCTTTTAAACAAAGAAACAATACATTTGTGAAGAATTGACAAGATAAAGAAATTTGGGTTTGGGGTAGTAAATTAACAGAGTTTGTTTTTATAGCCTTCTCAGCCCTGAATTTCCTGTCTCTGGTGATGAAGATGTCTCATTACCTTCCCGGTACAGTGAGGGTGCCTTTCACATAGGAGACTTATTTCCTACTTTCAGGGAGACAAAGGAGGGTCAGAGTGTCCTTCTTGCACTGACTATTTCTTAAGTAACTTTAATTCAAAGTAATCAATATCCCAAAGTGGCAAATTTTGGGGGCAGCTTTCCCTGAATTCTGTCAATTTCAATATGAATTTCATGGCTTAAAAATGAATTCAGAAGTCACAAGAGAAACCTTAGATTGAAATCAGAAGACCCCCCCCCCCCCCCGTGGACCTGGTTGTCCTAGCCAAAAGAATTTATATGGAGTGAGGGAGACTCTAAATTGAAAGGAATAAAATTTCTGACATCTCATAATGACATTTATTTTCATAATAAGGCTAAATGTGGATTTGAGGAAATTTACTTGAGGAATTGAAAAAACAAAGCTACATTTCTTTCATATCTAAATGTGCAGACTGATACTTTGTTTATGACAGAGGTTTGTTTTTTCTTTCCTTCCTTCCTTTTTTTCTTTTTCTTTCCTTTTCTCTTCTTTTCTTTTCTAATCATTTCTTTTCTTTCCACTAAAGAGATTTTGGCAAGTGTTGTGGGTTCTTAAGGACCCCTCCCTAAGTAATTGCATTTTGTGGATTTTTGCTCAGTTTATAAAGTTATCAGTATAATTTTAAAAAGGAGTAATTTTATAGATCTTTATCTTTCTCACTTTTAATGTCAAGGAGATGTCATGGCATCACAGATAGTTCATATATCAACAAGTTGAGAAATTAGCAGAACAATTTCAAAGAAATCTATATATTCCTCTTCTCTTCAGGTGATCTTCTATCACTCTTGCCTAAATGCAGTGACGTCTAGAGAGCTCATGCTATTTACTGAATAAGGTTTAGAATCATAATTTTGTCCTTGCTAACACCTATACTTAAAAATAAATTGTTAGTATTATCTAATGTTTGAGAAGAAAATAGAACAAAGTTTTGAAGATCTGTATTTAAATTTCTTATCTGACATTCCATCATTATTGGCTGTGGGGGCTTTCAGTTTATTGCATATTTTTTGCATTACATGTAAAATAAATAATGGATTAGAGGGCTGTTTCAAATCTGTGAGAGTACTACATGATTTTACTAAATTTGGGGGATTCTTTTCTTTTTAATTCTCTAATCACAAGAAACATAATTTTTAAATAAAATGTGATAGGTCATTATATTTCCTTATTCATGGAGAATAAAAGTAATAAGAATATCTACCAAAGTTTAAAACTAAAATAGTACAGGGACACCTGGGTGACTCAGTCCTCAGTCAGTTAAGCCTCTGGCTCTCGGTTTAGGCTCAGGTCATGATCTCATGCGGTCATGGGATTTGAGCCCCTGTTTCAGGCTTGTGCTGTGCTTGGAGTCTGCTTCAGATTCTTCTCCCCCTCCCTCCCCTCTACTACTCCCCACTTCCGCACTATCTCTTTCTAAAATAAATAAAATCTTAAAAATAAAGAAAACAACCTAAAATAGTATGTAATTAAAAATTTTCCATATCACCTATAAATGACATAGAGGATAGTCTTACTACTTGAAACATAAACCATTCCATTTCTAACTAAATCCATTCTAACTAAATGTCAAAGAGATTTAAAGCCTATGAAAGTATGAATACTATTCCTACAATTAAAAAGAATATTAAAATAAAGTATCTGTTTCAAATAATTATCATTGTTATTCATGTGATTAAGTTACCAAGATGGATAGTTATCATGAAAATTCCCAGGAGGCAGCAAAAACTGAACAGGTTATTTAAATTTAATACCCAGGTATTTTAAAAATAAATCCCAGTTGTCACTTTAAAGCTGTTTAGTTCAGTTCTCCTTTTCGTCTAAAGTTCATCCTAAATCAAAGAAAGGAGGGTCTGAAGCCATAGCCTGGAAATTCCTGGTGGACTTTGAACATTTGTTCCCATACACTTTCATTGTTAATGCATACCTCTGAGAAAAATCCCACTAAGATCATCTTCAGGTTTAAGCTCAAAGAAAATATCATTTCTTCTTTCTTTCGCTTTATGACACCATTCTCTCAGGTTTTTTTCTCTAGGTTCTCTGAAAACCTCGTTCAAGTTATCACCAGCTACTCAACCTAAAGGGCAGATCCATTAAATGTCAGATCAGGTACCTAAAGTCTACTGTTTTCAAAAGTCAGCTCTTTTTCTCTCCACTCTTTCCAAACATATTGCCCTTCTCTTCCTTGGTTCTGTGTCCGATTCTTAAAGTCAGAATACTGGAAGCCAAGTGTGGTTCTTTACTAAAGTAACTACTTTACTATGTGTTTTTATTTCTTTTTTTAATTTAATTTAATTTTATTATGTTATGTTAATCACCATACAGTCCGTCATTAGTTTTTGACGTAGTGTTCCATAATTCATTGTTTTTGTATAACACCCAGTGCTCCATGCAGTACGTGCCCTCCTTAATACCCATCACCGGGCTAACCCATCCCCCCAACCGCCTTCCCTCTAAAACCCTCAGTTTGTTTCTCAGAGTCCATAGTCTCTCATGGTTCATCTCCCTCTCCACTTCCCCCCTTCATTTTCCCCTTCCTTCTCCTAATGTCCTCCATGCTATTCCTTATGTTCCACAAATAAGTGAAACCATATAATATTTCACTTTCTCTGCTTGACTTATTTCACTTAGCATAATCTCCTCCAGTCCCATCCATGTTGATGTAAAAGTTGGGTATTCATCCTTTCTGATGGCTGAGTAATATTCCATTGTATATTTGGGCCACATCTTCTTTATCCATTCATCTGTTGAAGGGCATCTCGGCTCTTTCCACAGTTTGGCTATTGCAGACATTGCTGCTATGAACATTGGGGTGCATATGGCCCTTCTACATCTGTGTGTTTGGGGTAAATACCCAGGAGTGCAATTGCTGGGTGATAGGGTAGCTCTATTTTTAATTTTCTGAGGCACCTCCACACTGTTTTCCAAAGTGGCTGTACCAACTTGCATTCCCACCGACAGTGTAAGAGGGTTCCCCACAACCTCGCCAACATTTGTTGTTTCTTGCCCTGTCAATTTTTGCCATTCTAACTGGTGTAAGGTGGTATCTCAATGTGGTTTTCATTTGCATTTCCATGATGGCTAATGATGATGAACATTTTTTCATGTGTCTGTTAGCCATTTGTATGTCTTCTTTTGAGAAGTGTCTGTTCATGTCTTCTGCCCATTTTTTGACTTGATTATTTGTTTTTTGGGTGTTGAGTTTGAGAAGTTCTTTATAAATCTTGGATATGAGTCCTTTGTCTGCAGTGTCATTTGCAAATATCTTCTCCCATTCTGTGGGTTGCCTCTTTGTTTTGTTGACTGTTTCCTTTGCTGTGCAGAAGCTTTTTATCTTGATGAAGTCCCAAAAGTTCATTTTTGCTTTTGTTTTACTTCCCTTTGGAGATGTATCTTGAAAGAAGTTTCTGTGGCCGATGTCGAAGAGGTTACTGCCTATGTTCTCCTCTAGGATTATGATGGATTCCTGTCTTACATTGAGGTCTTTCATCCATTTTGAGTTTATCTTTATGTATGGTGTTAGAGAATGGTCGAGTTTCATTCTTCTGTATATAGCTGTCCAATTTTCCCAGCACTATTTATTGAAGAGACTGTCTTTTTTCCATTGCATATTTTTTCCTGCTTTGTCAAACATTATTTGACCATAGAGTTGAGGGTCCGTATCTGGGTTCTCTATTCTGTTCCATTGGTCTATACGTCTGCTTTTGTGCCAGTACCATGCTGTCTTGGTGATCACTGCTTTGTAATATGTCACATTGATTGATTTGCGAATGTTGAACCACCCTTGCATCCCGGGGATAAATCCCACTTGGTCATGGTGGATGATCCTTTTAATGTGTTGTTGGATCCTGTTAGCTAGGATTTTGTTGAGGATTTTGGAATCCATATTCATCAGGGATATCGGTCTGAAATTCTCCTTTTTGATGGGGTCTTTGCCTGGTTTGGGGATTAAGGTAATGCTGGCCTCATAGAATAAGTCTGGAAGCTTTCCTTCTGTTTCTATTTTTTGAAACAGCTTCAGTAGAATAAGTATTATTTCTTCTTTGAATATTTGGTAGAATTCCCTAGGGAATTCATCAGGCCCTGGACTCTTGTTTTTGGGAGGTTTTTGATAACTGCTTCAATCTCATTACAGGTTATTGGCCTATTCAGGTTGTCAATTTCTTCCTGTTTTAGTCTTGGCAGTTTATAGGTTTCCAGGAAGGCATCCATTTCTTCCAGGTTGCTTAATTTATTGGCATATACTTGTTGATAATAATTTCTAATAATTGTTTCTATTTCCTTGGTGTTAATCATGATCTCTCCCCTTTCTTTCATAATTTTATTAATTTGGGTCCTTTCTCTTTTCTTTTGGATAAGTCTGGCCAGTGGTTTATCGATCTTATTCTTTCAAAGAACCAGCTTCTAGTTTTGTTGATCTGATCTACTGTGTTTCTGGTTTCTAATTCATTGATCTCTGCTCTAATCTTAATTATTTCTCTTCCAATGCGTGGCTTAGGCATCGTTTGTTGCTTTTTCTCTAGTTCTTTAAGGTGTAGAGTTAGTTGGTGAATTCGGATTTTTCTATTTTTTTGAGTGAGGCTTGGATGGCTATGTATTTCCCCCTTAGGACTACCTTTGCACTATCCCCCAGGTTTTGGACCGATGTGTTTTCGTTCTCATTGGTTTCTATGAATTGTTTAAGTTCTTCTTTGATTTCCTGGTTGACCCAAACATTCTTGAGCAGAGTGGTCTTTAGCTTCCAAGAGTTTGAATTTCTTTCAAATTTTTTCTTGTGATTGAGTTCCAGTTTTAAGCATTATGGTCTGAGAATATGCAGGGAATAATCTCAATCTTTTGGTATCGGTTGAGACCTGATTTGTGACCCAGTATGTGGTCTATTCTGGAGAAAGTTCCCTGTGCGCTTGAGAAGAATGAGTATTCTGTTGTTTTAGGATGGAATGTTCTGTATATATCTATGAGGTCCATCTGGTCCATTGTGTCATTCAAAGCTTTTGTTTCTTTGTTGATTTTCTGCTTAGATGATCTCTCTATTGCTGAGAGTGGAGTATTGAAGTCTCCTACAATTAACATATTATTATCAATATGACTCTTTATTTTGGTTAACAGTTGGTTTATGTAGATGGCTGCTCCCTTGTTGGGGGCGTATTTACAATTGTTAGATCTTCTTGTTGGATAGACTCTTTAAGAGCGATGTAGTGTCCTTCTGTGTCTCTACTCCCTTTAGCTTAAAATCTAATTTGTCTGGTACAAGAATTGCTACCCCAGCTTTCTTTTGAGGTCCATTGGCATGGAAGATGAATCTCCATCCCTTCACTTCCAGTCTGGATGTATGTGTAGGTTCAAAATGAGTCTCTCATAGACAGCATATGGATGGGTCCTGTCTTTTTAGCCAATCTGCAACCCTGTGTGGTTTTATGGGAGCATTTAGGCCATTCACGTTGAGAGTGATTATCGAAAGATATGAATTTATTGTCATCATGTTGCCTGTGAAGTCCTTGTTTCTAGAGATTGTCTCTGTAATTTCTGTTCTATATCACTGTTGGGGTCTTTCTCCTTTTATAGAACCCCCCTTAATATTTCTTGCAGGGCTAGCTTAGGGGTCACATATTCTTTCAGTTTCTGCTGGTCTTGGAAGCTCTGCATCTCTCCATCCATTCCAAAATACAGCCTTGCTGGATAAAGTATTCTTGGCTGTTTGTTCTTCTCGTTTAGTACCCTGAATATGTCTTGCCAGGCTTTTTTGCCTTGCCAGTTCTCTGTGGATAGGTCTGACGTTATTCTGATGTTCCTCCTTCTGTATGTAAGGAATCTGTTCCCCCCTAACTGCCCTTAAGATGGTTTCCTTGGTTCTAAGATTTGTGAGTTTTGATATTACATGCCAGGGCATTGGCCTGTTTTCCTTGATCTTGGGAGGGGTCCTCTCTGGACCTCTGTTTCATTCCCCAGATTAGGGAAGTTCTCAGTTACGATTTGCTTAAATATATCTTCTAGTCCTCTCTCTCTCTCCACACTCTCAGGGATCCCAATAATTCTGACATTGGAACATTTCATGGTGTCACTTATTTCTCTGATTCCGTTTTCATGGATTTTGAGTTGTTTCTCCCTGGCCTCCTTTTTCTTCTTTGCTATCAATTGGTCTTCTAGATCACTAATTCGTTCTACTGCCTTGTTTACCCTAGCTGTTAGATTATCTACATTAGATTGGATCTCATTGGTAGCATTTTTAAGTTCTGCCAGTTCAGCTTTAATTTCTGCCCTTAGAGACTCTATGTTGCCATTAATCGATTTCTCCATTCTAGCTATTGTCTTCATAACTGTTACCCTGAAGTCCATTTCCGACATCTTGGTTATATCTGTATCCATTTGTAAATCTGTGGCAAAAGTCACAGTCTCTGAGTCTTTCCTATTTTGGGGGTTCTTCCTCCTAGTCATTCTGTTGAGGGGTGGTTGTACAGAGTCCAAATTATTGACCACAACCCAAGCAAGATGCACCTGTTTTATAGGGACCTTAGGGTTGTCGACCTCTGGTTCTTCCAGCCTGTCTTCTGGGGGAGGGGCCTGCCACACTGTTACTCAGGCAACCCTGTTTGGGCAGAGGTTGGGAAAACCGGTTTGGGGAGGCTTTTGTTCTCTGGCAGCTTTCTCTGGTGGCTTTCTGCATCTCTTCTGAGAGTCAGAGCAGAAGAGGTCATTTCCAACCCTCTGCCTCAGAGCAGAGAGATCACAGTCTGTTCTTCATTGAGCTCTCCAGGCCACACTATCTCCATTTCTGTCTGTGCTGCTATAAACTGCAGCATCCTGGGTTGTGCGCCCCTCAGCAGGGCTCCCAGTCCTCGCCTCCAGGTCGGGGCTCAGGGGCACGTCTCTGCCCTTGTGCTTCTAAGACCGTCAACCATCCCTAGTTCACATGCGCAGCCCTGCCGCTCCAGGTTTCAGTCCGGGGGGCTGCCCTAAAGTCCTTTCCCCACCGCTTCCGGTCTGCAAGTCTGTGCCCTGTCCCCAGTGCAAGAGGCTGTCACTCACTGGCAGTGCAGGATCCCCACGGCTCCCTCCCCCTTCCATTTATCTTCCGATATCTGCCTGCGGAATCACGGCTCCCTGCTTCATACCTCAAAACCAACTGCCTGCAATATTCTCTTTGTAGAGATCCACATCTATCTTCTTACATCTCGGGTTGATTTCGTGGGTGTTCAGAGTGGCCTGGTAGATATCCAGCTCAATTCTGGGACTCGATGGAATAGGGTCCCCTACTCCTCTGCCGTCTTTTCTACTTCCCTGTCTTTTTATTTCTAAGTATTTCTTGGTAACTACCTAATTCCAAAATTTTTATTATTGGACTATTAAAATACTATTATGCTTTTTTTTTTAAAGATTTTATTTACTTATTTGACAGAGAGATAGAGAATACAAGTAGGCAGAGAGGCAGGCAGAGGGAGAGGGAGAAGCAGGCTCTCTGCTGAGCAGGGAGCCCAATGTGGGACTTGATCCCAGGACCCTGGGATCATGACCTGAGCCGAAGGCAGCTGCTTAACTGACTGAGCCACCCAGGCGCCCCTACTATTATGCTTTTTTTTATTCTTAATCTCGTTTTCTATAATCCATTTGCAAGTTTGTCCATTAAAAAATTGGGTTATTATTATTGTGTTTCAGTCATTTTCTAGATAGTCCTTTATTAGATATATGTGCTGTGAACATTATCTTCCGACTAGTGGCTTACACTTATTTTCTTAATGGTGTCTTTGAAAGAGCAATTTTTTTAATTTTGAAAAATCTAATTTTTCATATTTTGATGGTTAGTGCTTTTTGTAGTCTATCTAAGACATTATCTCCACCACAGTCTTAAAGATTTCCTCCTACATTTTCTTCAAGAAGGTTTATAGTTTTAGTTGGTTACATTTAGATATGTAATCTGTTTTGGGTTTTTTTGAAGATTTTATTTATTCATTTGAGAGAGAGAGAGAGAGATCACAGAGGGAGAGAGAGAAGCAGGCTCCCCGCTGAGCAGGGAGCCCGATGCGGGACTCGATCCCAGGACCCCAGGATCGTGACCTGAGCTGAAGGCAGACTCTTAACTGACTGAGCCACCCAGGTGCCCCTGTAATCTGTTTTGAGTTAATTTTGGTATATAATATGAAGTAAGGATGTGGGTCTATTTATGGACATTCTGTTCTTCCCATGGATCTGTATATCTATCATTTCACTGATAGTAAACTTTCTTGATAACTGCCACTGTATTGTAAACCTTGAAATCAGGTATAGAAACTTTTTTAACTTTGTTCTTTTAAAATGTTTTGTTTTTCTAATTTCTTTATATTTCCATAAAAATTTACAACTTACTAGCAATGTCTAAAAAAATATAAGGACTGTTGGGATTTTTATTAGGATTGCATTAAATTTCTAGGCCAATTTGGGGGAGAATTGCCTTTTTAGCAGTGTTCAGTGTTTCAGTCCACAAACATGGTGTATCTCTCCATTTATTTAAGACTAATTTATTTTTTCTCAGAAATGTTTTATAGTTTTTAGGAGAGAGTTCCTATAAATAATTTCTTAAATATAATATCCAATACACAGATAATCAAGCATATGAGGAAACAGGAAAAATGAAGCAAGAGCCAGAAGAATGAGAAGAACCACAGAGTTTTGCAGAGGCAATATTTGGGGAGAAAACTAGGGACTACTTTTTTCAATACAGACCCTTAGAGACTATAGATAATGGCACTATCAGATACACAGTATATAAGAACTCTATTTTGTGTGTTCCAAGAAGTAGCATTCAATCTTGAAAATATCAACAGATATTTGGCAACTCTAAAAGGTGATATAACAGATTGAAATTGAACCAAATATAAATTTTGAAATTAAAATGTACAATAACCATATTTAAAATATTAACAACAGATCAAATGCTCCTTTTTGAGTGAAGATGAATTAATGACCTAAAAAATAGATCAAAAAAAAAAAATGTAGCATTAAGAAAAGCTGGAAAATAACAACAGTAAAAAAGTGTGAAATATAGAGCTAATACATTAAAAGTATTTTTTTTTCTGAAAGAAAAGAGTAAAGGAGGGACAAAAGTAATGTTGAAAGATACTGTGGATGAGAATTTTTGAAAAATTATGAAAAATATTAAGCCACAGATCCAGTAAGACCTATTGCCCCAAACAGCAAGAATAAAAAATACTCAAGAAAACAGAACAAAACAAAAAAACAAAAACAAAAATTCCTGCACTGAGAAAAAAAAATTGCAACAATAAAAATCTTAAAATGTGAAGGATAAAAAAAGATACTTTTTTTCAAAGTTCAGAATTTATATAAACAGATATTGTCTTCGTTGCAAAAATATAATCCCAATAATATGTCCCAAAAGACCTTGGGAGAGCATTTTCGATATACCAAAAGGATGAATTACCAATCTAGGATCTATACTCAACAAAAATATCCTTCAAAAATGAGGGTGAAATAAAAGGATATCAGACAAACAAAAGCTAAGCAACTTTCAAGCAACAGATATTCTTCAAATGATGTTTTTCAAATGAAAAATACACAAAATAAAAATATGGAGATGCAGAAAGGAATTAAGAATAAAATATAATGAAATACATAGGTAAATATAAATGCATATTAATGTATAGAATAATAACAATAATATCTTGGAAGATTTAAAAATATATTCCTATATGCAATTTAAATACATAATAATAGCATGTGTGTTTGGAGTTACTGTTCTAAAACTTTTTCAAGTTTCAAAAGGAAAAGGATAAAAATGTCAATTAATATCTATAGTCATTTCTAGGGTAATCACTATAACAATAGACATATAATATAAAACTGTCATAGAAAATGCAAAGATATAAATATTCTATCAATTCAAGAAGAGTAGAAATCAGGGAACATAGAAAGTACATAGTAAAAAGGTAGCCATAATTCTAAAATACATCACCAAATGTATTGACTTAGGATAAATTAAAATGGACTAATTACAAAAAGTACCTGATTGGATTAAAAAGTCTTATCGAGGTGTTGATAGGTGATGGTGGTCTTGCCCTCTGGCACAGGAATATAAAATATGTAGAACAAGTAAAACATAGGACACAGAAAAGTTGAAAATAAAAGGGTTAGAAACACATGCAAACACTAAAAAGGAGAAAATCATAGGGGTTATTAATATCAGACAAAGTAGATTTTAAGGTATAAGGCATTATTATAAGAAAAGAGCATCATGGTATGGTGCAAATGAATTAAATTTAGTGATTAGCTAGAACTATTCTAATTTTGTTTGCACTCAATGCATGACCTCAAAATATAAAGTAAATTTTGATCGATATAGAAGGAAGATTAGATTATCCTAAATCAGGGTTGACTATTTTAATAGAACTCTCTTAGTAACTGATGGAACAATCCCAGTATAATGAGGAGGATACAGAAGATTTGTGCAGTACAGTTAACAAATTTGGATTAATGCATGTGATAAATATATACCTTTGACTACAGAATACATTTTTTTTCAGGTGCATAGAAAACATTGAAAATTGACCATTTTTGGGTCATAAAGCACATTTTCGTACATTTTTAAAGTTGAAATCATGTAAATTATATTCTCTGATGACAATCATATTATGTCAAAAAACAGTAACAGGAAGGTAAATAGAAATCTCAACTTTTTTTTAAATTAAGAAGTACATTATTTATTTATTTATTCTTAAAAATTTGTACTGTTCTATATTACTTTTTTTTTTTTAAAGATTTTATTTATTTATTTGACAGAGAGAGACACAGTGAGAGTAGGAACACAAGCAGGGAGAGTGGGAGAGGGAGAAGCAGGCTTCCTGCTGAGCAGGGAGCCCAATGCAGGGCTCGATCCCAGGACCCTGGGATCATGACCTGAGCCGAAGGCAGACGCTTAACGACTGAGCCACCCAGGTGCCCCTATATTACTTTTTTTATAATTAACATACAGTGTTACATTAGTTTCAGGCTTACAATATAGTGATTCAACAATTCTGTACATTACTCAGTGCTCATCACAATAAGTAAGAAATACACTTTGAGGGGCGCCTGGGTGGCTCAGTCAGTTAAGCGTCTGCCTTCAGCTCAGGTCATGATCCTAGGATCGAGCCCCATATCGGGCTCCCTGCTCAGAGCCTGCTTCTCGCTTTGCCCCTCCCCCTGCTCATGCTCTCGCTCTCTCTCTCAAATAAATAAAATCTTAAAAAAAAAGAAATATACTTTGAAATGACCTGTGTATCAAAAAAGAAATCACAAAGGAAATTAGAAAATAATTTGAACTAAATGATATTTAAACATTCTATTTTAATACTTGTGGGATATAGCCAAAGCCAGGTTTTTAATGGGAAGTGTATATTCTTAAATGTATATATTAGAAAAGAAAAAAGACTGATAGATAATGATCTAAACATTTATCTTAAGGACTTAGAAAAATAATAGTAACTTGAATTAAGAGAATGTAGAAAGAAGAAAATAATAAAGATAAAATCAGAAAAAATACATTGGACAATATATACACACACAATAAAGATAAGTAAAACCAAATATTTTCTTTGAAACTATAAAATTGATAAATTCCTGGTGATACTGATGAAGAAATAAGAGTGGACACAAATTACCAATATCACAAATTTTTAAAAGAGGGACAGCCCAATAAATCCTTATGATAATAAAATATTATAAGATGACATTATAAACAATTTATAGCAATGAATTTGAAAATTTAGATGAAATGGCAAAGTTACCACTTTTTTGTCTAGCAGAAGTAGAAGTAAAAAGTCTAAATAGTCTTATAACTACCAAGATACTAAATTTGTAATCAAAAGTTTCCTGTAAGAAACCTTCAAGCCTGGATAGTTTTCCAACGGAGCACTACTAAATATTTAAGAAAGAAAAATTGCCAATTTCACACAGATTTTTCCAGAAAATTATGTATGTTTAGCATAACCTTCATACCAAACCTGACATGGTATAATTAGTTTAAACATTGTTACATAGTACATAACTAAGGAAGGATTCATTATCAAGATTTTCTGATTTCAAAGCTCTTAATTTCTTTGCTGTAGTCTCCCATAGACTGTAGTGAATCCATAGAGAAGTATTAAATGACCTGTTTTTTCCAAGTCTTATTTGAAAAAGAATAGAAGGATTGGATTTCCAATCCAATGGATTTCCAACTCCACCAAGTTTAATGGCTCCTCAAGATGGGCTGTGTGGTATCTTGGAAACAATCACAGAGGCTTGTCTCATAGAAACTACATGTGTTTAATCCCTCATTTTTCACTATCTAAAGTCATGAATGGCTAAGTGACTTTGCCCTTAAGTAGCAGCTTCAATGTTTCCTACTAACTAGGTCCTAAAGGCTTTCTTTCAACACTAAAATCTAGGTCATAATGAAACCACAGACCTGGGAAATCTTGAAATCTAGGGGAGGGTCGTGGGAAGGAAACTTTCCATGGGCTTTTGCTCAAAAATCTTATCTCAGATACATTAACAGTGAGAATTGTTTATGATGAAAACTGTTCTCTCTGTATATGTCCAGCTCCCATTCATATGTAGCCATCACTCAACAATTAGTCTCTTTAGGGAAGTAAGTAGCTCCTCTGGTCTGACTGGAATGAGGCAAAGTAATGCTGAACTCTGTTGTTACATGTTCCAAACTCGGGAGTGCTGACATTGTTCAGATATGATCATTTGGGCTGACATAAGCACTTTCAACTACTTATAAACTTTCAAGCAGAAATAATGGATTTGAAGTGTTTTTTAAAAGCTGTTTCAAGTTTCTGTGAAGTGGGGAAGTGAAGGAGAGGAAAGAAAGTTAAAAGTGGATTAGAAGTTAATTTTGTCCCACCAGAAGAATGGAGAGTGGAAGGACTAATACAATTAGTAAAGGTAAGTGGCTCTCTGAAAACACTTTACAAGTTATTAGAAAAAAAAAAAAAAAAAAATATTCACCCAAATCAGAAAATGTATAGCCTCTTTTGTAATAGCTGAAAATATTTCTCACGATCACAGAATGCTTCTCTTTGCAGCCTCATCTCCTACAGCTACCTAAGGCCTATTTAATGCTTCACAATCCTGGAAAGGCTGTTTCTAACCACCATGCCATTGCTGTGGCACTCTGTGCCATGGAGGGCCTTTTCTGCACTCACCAGTCTCTTATCTTTCTTGACTGCTTTAAGATGGGTTAGATATCCTTCCTCTGTTCTGGAAGTTCCTCAATGATTTTAATGCTCAGTTTAGAGGTCTCTACTTTGGGATATTATCTTACTTATCTTTCCAACTTAACTTCCTGGCACAGGACCTTACACACACTATCTACTCAATAAATGTATGTTAAATCAGTGAATAACTTGAGTGATGAAAAACAATTCATTTCACTTCTCTGAGTGTTCACTTCTTATCAATGAAGGAATAGGTCAGACAATATCATTTCTAACTTCCCCTTCACCAGTAAATTCCTATATTTCTTGGAACTGGGGCTCTGATGTGGGCTTCTCAGTGTGATGTTGGAAGGAGGCTGTTAGTATGACGCTTCACATCAGAAAAACAATAAAATAAAATGGAGTGTGTCTTACAATTGAAGGCCTCACATTCACTAGAGACACACATAAAAGGAGACTTTAATAAGCATGCATACTTTGAATACTGTAGCCCTCCTGCATCCTGATGTCAATAGTGTATTTTCAGTATCTTTTTTTTTTTTTTTTTTGTATATTTGGCTCTATATCTGTGATCTCATTTTTCTTTAATAGAAAACAAAGTCAAAGGAGGATTTCCTACTTTTCCTGTTTTATGTAGGATTTCACGGTTTTTACATACAAATTCCATTATAGAACTGGCATTAGAAAATCAAGAGCTCAGAAAGTTCCTGAGGTTTTGTCTGGAAATAAGAGATGCCTATTGTCACAAGATTTCATTAAATTTAACTACAATTAAAGACAAGCTTTTTATTTGTTTTTACAAATTTATGCCTAATGGGAAGACAGATCCATACTGGGATTCAGAATAGATTTTAGTAGACCCTCTGAAAAAATTATTGCAAAAATTAACTTATGTTTTAAGACATTTCTGGCCCAAAGGAATTGAGTTTCTTATAAACTCAGTTGTGAAACCAGCTTTTCATGAAGCATGAAGAATTGTGCTTTTAATCTTAATTAAAAAATGAATGAGTATAAGAAAAACAGGTTACTTTACTATGCTTACTTCACTATGGTTACCTCAACAATACCTTCAGGGGTTAGAACCAGTAAAATCATGAATTGGATGTTCTGTATCTGACATTACCAGCCAAAATGTCCTGCCAAGGGCTATATTTAATAACTGTACCACCAATGTTCTGTTTCACTTTTGTGGCAGAGTATGAGGATTCTGAATGCTCCAATATGGCTGTGCCAATTATCCCCATGTAGGTTCAAAGCAAGGAATGTAGAGAGTAGAGCCAGTAGACTCTCAGAAAAAGTGTAAAGGTGTTGACATGTGACGGGAAAGTAGGCATTTTGTCACTCTAGGTGACAAATGTCCACACCTGATTTCCGACGTTGACCACCAATCCGGAAGCAGGCCAGTGAGCGTGCTGCGTTGGACTACAGGGAAAGAATAGGGACTGGATTCTCCATTTTCTAGTTACATCTACAACTCAGCTCTGTGTTTTAGGTACCAGAAGCTCAATGAACTAGGAAAAGTCTTCAAATGATGAAGATATAGGCAGGGCAGGAAAATACCAATTAGTTATAAGTGGAATATTTTAATATAATTTCTCAGGCTGAAGTCCCATGTAGTTTGCTTTTAAATTAGTAACATTTGAAAACTTAGAAGACCTGTTCAACTAGATGGTACAGACAATTCAGCCCTTTTCAGAAACAGGTATCTTATCTTCCAGTTTGATTTTTTAAATAGGTGGCCTTGTTATTTAAAATGTCAAAATGTCTAGGGGCACCTGGGTGGCTCAGTTGGTTAAGCGACTGCCTTTGGCTCAGGTCATGATCCCAGGGTCCTGGGATTGAGCCCCTCATCGGGCTCCCTGCTCAGCAGGGAGCCTGCTTCTCCCTCTCCCACTCCCCCTGCTTGTGTTCCCTCTCTCGCTGTCTCTCTGTTGAATAAATAAATAAAATCTTTAAAAATAAATAAAATAAGGGCGCCCGGGTGGCTCAGTTGGTTGAGCGACTGCCTTCAGCTCAGGTCATGATCCTGGAGTCTCCGGATCGAGTCCCGCATCGGGCTCCCTGCTCAGCAGGGAGTCTGCTTCTCCCTCTGACCCTCCCCCCTCCCATGTGCTCTCTCTCGCTCTCTCATTCTCTCTCTCAAATAAATAAATAAAATCTTTAAAAATAAATAAATAAATAAATAAATAAATAAATAAATAAATAAAATAAAATATCAAAATGTCCATTAACCAAAATGGTAATTTCCTAAGAAGGCAGAGACACTTTATAGCAGATTATGCACATTATCAAACACAGAACTGCTTTTTCAAACCATCATCTTCTCTCAGAAGTAAACAAAGGTTACCATGAAAAAGATCAAATATGTAAAACACACTGTGAGTCTTTTTGGATTTCTATAACAAATTACCATACAATGGATAGCTTAAACAATAAACATTTGTTTTGCACAGTTTGGAGCCTGAGAAGTCCAAGATCAAGGTCCAGGTAAACTCGGTTTTTAAGGAGAGTTCTTTTCCTGTTTGTAGATGGCCATCTTCTCATGTTATCTTTCCAGGGTGGACAGAGCTCTAGTGTCTTTCTCTTCTTGTAAGGACAGTAATCCCCTCATGGGGCTCCACCCTCATGACTTCATTGCCTCCCAAAGGCTCTATCTCCATATAACCATCCCCATATTGGGGGATTAGAGTTTCAACATATGAACTTTGTGGTGACACAAACCCAGTCTATAATAAGTTTTATTATAAGTACCAAATGTTCTAAAATATATATGCAAATATGTTTTTCAAATGGAGAACATGTTTGATATGTACAAAGAATATATGCCAAAACTTTTTTGAATCCTCAAGTTCTCCAGTGTCTTAATTCAATATAATTTACTTTATCAAATACAGTAGGTATGACTTAAAATTGTGAACTGTCTCTATTCTGGTCTTAATTAGAGTTAATACCCACTAAACTCCAGATGGTGGGAGAGCATCTAGTTTCATTCACTAAAAAAAATACTGCATATCAGTCAGTCCTACAGCCAGTGATTCATATTCACACATCATAGGCTCATCCAATATTCCAACTGTGAATGTGAAATCTTCAAAATACTAGGCTGCACTGTGCTTATATGTTACCAAAGAAAGGCATTACTCTCTGCAATAGACGTCTGTACTGGACCTCCCAAATTCTATATTGTTTTCCTGCAAAAGGAAATGCCTTCACTGTTCTTGGGTAAGTCTTTCAACACATGTTTTTGACTAGCATGGCAAGCCTGAAGAAATCCTGCAAGAGGGGAGAGGCTCACCAGTTCCTCCTTAAATACTTACCCCGATACTTTCCTGCCTGGGAGTTATACCCGAATGGAAATGTGAAGAGTTTGCTCTTAAGTGTGGTGGTGGAAGGTGTGTTATCTCCCTCCTCCCTCCTCCTCTGGTCTCTTGTCCCAACCTTCAGGCTCATTTCTCTGTATTTACAAATCCCAGAAAAAAAAAGCAGTGAATCTAGTTCATAAATCAGCCTCCACAGGAGAGAGGACTTAGGTTGGCTGACTAGAAACAAACAGACCAGCGGAAACCTTAGGGCCAGAAATGTAAACCCACAAGAACTCCTGATGTCATGTAGACCAAACCATCATGTTACAAACCATAAAAGTGGAGTTCAAAAAAGGTTGAGTGTATCTAGGACCACACAAATTGTAGGAGCAGAGGCAGGTTTAGAACCCCCTTTCCCAGACTTATGTGATGAGGTTTATCTAGGTTTATGCCAGGAGGAGAGTTTTACTCAGAGATTTGTGCATTGTCACAGCTTTGGAGGAAAGGCAAATAGGTCCAATGTCCAGTGTTAGTGCTTTGGTCAGGTGATCATGCTTTGGGCAAGTATTTATTGAGTATTCTACAGGTTGTTCCTTTTAGCTACTTCTTCATTGATTTTTAAAGTATAACACAAAAGTTTTGCCAACAGAGCCAAGTGAAGAAGCAGGATTGGCAGCAGCAATTTATTTAGCAATTTCATTGGTATACAAATAAATTGAGAACAAAGGAGAGATGTGTCAATATTTTGGGGCACAAACATTTATACGTAAATATTTTGAGATATGATTTGCTTATGCAGTGCATTTACATGTTGACTAGGATTGAGATTTTTTTCTCTTTTGCTTTTTTCTTTTAACATATTAACAGTTGATATCCAGCCAATGTATTTTATTTGTAAAATGTCAATTTATTGATCTTACTTGCAAACAGTATAAAACAGAGTGAAGGATTGATTCTTACTTTAATTAAGTTCATGGGAGTTAAACACTAAAACCCCTTTATAAGGAACACAGAATGTCTTATTGGGAAATATGTCAGGAAACTCAAATAAGAAATTGTCTAGCCATAGGAGCAACAAAGAGTGAGAACAGGCTACTGTATTGCCTGTTTGTTTAGTTATATGATGTATATGAATATGCTCAAGATTTTCAGATGAGGAAAATGGAGAAAAAATAGAAAGAAACACACATAGTTTGATGACTCTGGCATCACTTTAAAGCACACAAAATAAAGGAAGCATTTGCTCACAGCAGAAGAGGAATTCATCGGATACCACTCAGAATGTTCTTACTCAGGAGAGAAACTTTCCCACACTCACATCCTCTGACCTTCAACATGTGGCAAACAAAACCCCAAATCTGGGAGGGTTGGTTAGCTTAAGCCTTCAGTACTTTGGACACTGAGCCAAAATATCTAAAAGCTTGCCCAGCTGGGCAGGAACATTTGTTAAGCAGACTTCCTTAGAAGATTTCCTGGTCTTTGTGGGAATTTTCTTTACTTTTTAATGTCTGCTCACTGCAGTATCTTTTACCAGATAAGCAGAGAGTTGACTCTCGTTTGTCATTAAGGTCTTTTGTAAAATGAATGACTTCCTGAAGGATGTCTCTTAATCACTTTATTGAAAATAACAATGCCCACCCCTACCAGTCACTCTTTATCTCTTGTCCTGGTTTATTTTATGTAATGCTTATTACTATAACTTTACTATAAATGTTATATTATTTTTCCTTTTTATTTGTTTACTTATTACTGTCTGTTTCTTCCGCTTTAGTGAATATTCTATAAAAGTAGCAACTTATTCTGTCCTGTGCGCTAATGAAAAATTAACATGTAGAAGATGAATAATTTAAAAATGAATAAATCACAAGAGAGACCTTGCTTGAAAAATGAGCTTTAAGTATCTCCCCTCTAAAATTTTTGAGAACCATGATAGAGAAAACTTAAATGTCCTCCAACAGACTGTTAGTAGAAATCTGGACTTTAAGGATGCTGCTAGTGAGAGCACTTCAAAATTTTCTAATCTATGATACCAGGATTAATTCATTATTTTGCCATGATGTTAAAATTAGACATTTGAGACCACTTATTATTAAAGTGTTCTTTTTTTGGGTCACCTGGATGGCTCAGTTGGTTAAGGGTCTGACTCGTGATTTCAGCTCAGGTCATGATCTCATGGGTCCTGAGATCAGGCTCCACGCTCAGTGGGGAGTCTGCTTGAGATTCTCTCCCTCTGCCTCTCCCCCCACTTGCTCTCTCTCTCTCTCTACTCTTCTTTCTAAAATAAATAAATCTTTAAAAAAATAAAGTGTTCTTTTTTTTCAAGGATGACTAAAAAATTTTTTTTTTTTTTTTCTAGTTCAAGAATGACTAAAAAGAATAGCTTTCTGCCCTTGGGCAAGGCAAACCAGAGTAAACTGAAGTTAGGTTCTCATCTGTAAATTGTAGCAGTGGTTATCTAAAGCAGTGATTTTCAAAGTTTCTGGCAGCTGATTTCTCTTTACAAATGAAAACTGGTGCAAAACGCAGTAAGTATTGAGGAAGCACTGAGCAACCTATATCCCTCCCCAATTAGCTTCTTTCTCCCTATTCAGTGGCATCATGGCCCATCTTTAGGGTGTCCAAGGAGACCAGATTAGTAGCACAGTTAGGAAATCTTTAAAAGACTATGTAATCCATGGGGCACCTGGGAGGCTCAGTTGGTTAAGCGTCTGCCTTTGGCTCAGGTCATGATCTCAGAGTCCTGGGATCGAGCCGCACATGTTTCTCCCTCTCCCTCTGCCTGCCACTCCCCCTGCTTGTGCTCTCCCTGTGTGTCAAATAAATAAATCTTTATGTAGTTTTTTTTGTTTTGTTTTGTTTTTAATCCAAAGTCAGGTAAATGTCAACTAACTCATTAATATCTGGATGCAGAGGATAAACAACATATGCACACACACACACACATACACACACACACACACCCACCATGTGTGGATCATTTAATACTTAAGTCAAATGGTCACGGAAAAATTGTTTTTTTAATCTGTTTACAAATAGCTAATTTATGCCCAACCTGGAACAGCTTGAGAAAACAGTTTAGAAAATTTTGCAAATGATGTATCCTAAGAGTAGTTCAGATTAAATGACAATTCAAAGTAGTTTTGAACCTCAAAAGTCAGATCCTGAATTCTTACCTTAAAAACTTGATCAACAATTCAGGTGAAAATACCTTTTTCTAGGTCAGGATATTAACCTTATCATCACATTATGTGTCTTGAAGAAATTCTGACACTAAAGTCACCTGTAAGGTGGCAAGTCTGTAATTACATGCTTTGTAGTCAGCTGTTCCCTTCAAGCAATCTGTGCTCAAAATTAATCAAGAAACTCTCCTCCAGGGAGCCTCTTGCTCTCATAAACTACTACTCTGTTAAATATGGAATTAAATTATTTTGTTGTATTATTACCAACTTTACTTTAAAAAAAAAAAAAAGCCCCTTCTCAGTACAGAGAAAACACTCCTGATACTCTCCTTATTTTTTCACCCCTGCCTTTCATTTACGGTGATGAGGTTATGACCACATAACCAGGTATTTAGCATGGATTCTGTTGCTCAGTCCTCATAGTTACAGTGCATGAAACCATTATTATAAACATTTTGCACAGAGGAAACTAAATCTCAGAGAAACATAAAAAGTCTTTCTTAAAGTCACATGGCTAGTATATAACGGAGCTAAGTTTTTCATTACTCAGAGTGAAGGAAGCAAGGGAAAAGCAGCTTTGAGAGAATGTGTGTGTGTGTGTGTGTGTGTGTGTGTGTGTGTGTGTGTGCACTGTATACCCATGGCTGCCACTAGCTGGTTTGGTTTACAAAATACTTATGGACTCTTACTAGGTATTCCAGAAGATTACATAGCTGCTCTAGTCATTCATTCATTCATTCATTCACTCGATAAAGACTTACTAAATGGAGCTATATGCCTTATTAAATGCTTGGCATTCCTTGGTGAAGGAGATGTGGTTTTTGTCTTCATCTAACATAGGTTGGAGACAAAAGTATTAAACCAAATTAGTCATGATAAGGTGGGACACTGTGTACTGTGATAGCTAGTATACAGGATTTTTCAAGAACACAGCATGGCCACTTGAACCTGTTTGAGCATAATGTGTTTATGATAATCACATTGTTTCACACATACACACAGGTGCATACATCTGTAAGTATCTAACAGTTTTCTGTTTATGATATTTGAAGTGAGAATGCATCTCATTGTAGGAAAATGCTCCACTGGATTCCTAAGGGACTTTAGATAGGTGCCCTACAAATATGTCTGAGGTGACCAGAGATAGCCACTGTCAGTCTTAAAGGATGGTTACCGTGCAGCGTCTACTTGCTTTGTATGGCCTTGAGGAACTGGCCATATGGCAATCAGCAATGAACACCTCCTCTGGTCAGAGAGAAATTGTTTGTGGCATCCTAGCTGCCTTCTGAAAACACACTCCAAAATACCCTTCTGCACACCCGGCAGAGAGCATGGTGGAATATTCATCCTGGAGTCATGGGGATACACTGACATTACTTCCAGGCTTCCATTAGTTCGCTGCGAATGGGGGATCTTATTGTGATTGATTCAGGAAACTTCAAGGGCATTTTATATCTGTTCATGAACTACCCAAGGGTGCCCCAGGACTCCAGGTGCTCCCTTTAACTGTCTCCCCTGAGAGGCATTCTCTCTGACAAAAGTTACCTGGGGTTGTTCTGGCCCCAAGGACAACAGTCTTCTCTGAAAGATGAAGGATAATTTCCTCACTTCTGTATTATTTGTTTTCCAAGGTGTTATCCATTTTAATCAGATTATTATTTTTGCTTCCCACATATAACTCTCTATCATCAGCTAACCACTGCTCTGTTGTTAACAAAAACATGCTATCCTCTCAACCTTGGATCCTCTCTCTGGATCCACCTCAGAATTCCAGTCCTTTCCCCTTTGTGGATCCTCTCAGAGGCCCCACACGCCCTTTGCAATTGTTATTACTTTGCACATTAAAGTCTTCAGACTTCAGACATAGTTTACATATGTCTCAGCTCAACTTGGGACGTGGTCCTAGTTCTTTTTTTTCCCAAGAGAGTATTCAGCTCGCATGTAAAACCAGTATTTGCAAGGAAATAGAGAAAAAAAAAAAAGGGTTGTGTGTGTTTATAGAGAGAGACAGAGACAGAGAGAGTAAGCAAGAGACAGAGAGAGACAGAACATCCTAGGGAAGATACTTTGCAACAGTGATCCTGTGGTAATCAGGATATCCCATGCAAATAAGATTTCTCATTTTGGTAGAAATTAATGAGGACCTCAGCATCAGAGAGTGAAGATTCTTTATTATACATATGGGTATTAAAATCCTTCATATATATATATATATGACATCTTGTGTCTCTGTACTAATTTAAGATTCATATGAGATGTATACAAGAGAAGCAGAGCATAAGCACTTAAAGCCCAAAAGATAGGGTTTAAAGAATTATCCACTCTAAGACAATGTCCTATCCCCTCTGTGCTCACATTGTTCTTTCCCTTTACATAGGACAGGTTCTTATCAACATATCTCTACATGCATAGGTATTTGTGTAAGTCCATCCTCCCCTGAATCCTCTGTAACAGAATCAGGGCCAGTGTCAGGCCTGTGAGCACATTATTTGCTTCTTAAATCTCTTGCTTTCCTTCATTTTCTTTGCTGTAAGTGTATTTCATTCAATCACAGGCTATGACAAAATGATTGAAATAACAAATCCAATTAAACAAATTTGCTTTTTTATATGATAGCTACAATCTAGTGTTAATTTTTTGACATAAAATTATGATTTTATTTTTACCGAATTAATCAGATTGTCATTTTTTTGCCATTGGCGAAGATAGAATCCTTACTTTCATATATACCAACTTATTTTCATTCAACTTATATTTAATAACAGACATCCAATGTCTTTTTTAGCAGTAAATTTTTTTTGTTAAAATAAAAGGGATTGCCCAGTATGAGGAAAGGATGAATGTCTGTACAATCTGGTTGAAATAGGAGAGTGAGTAGAGTCAGACCTTTTTCCTACTGTCTGGGCAAAGGCCCCACACAGGTCCCCATAGAACCCCCAGCACTTTGTAGGGCACAGTTTTAAATCCACTGGAGTATTCATTCATAAAAGTGAAATTTCTATTGGAGAGTTGCATATATTTCTTTGGTTCAGTATCTAGTGTTATACATTTTTTAAAAAATTGGCAGGGTTTATTCAAAAGAACATGTTTTTAGCTTTGGAAACTTAAAAAAAAATTTAAGTACCATTTACCAGAAAATCCAAACCACTACTTTACCACTCATTGCTTATGGATATAATCAAGGTATTTTATTTTATACTACTTAACCTTTTAAAAAGCTATATTTCTAAAAATCCAAATAATCCCTTTAGTCAATGAGAGGAACAGAGAGTTCGCTGAATGGTAATATGACCCAGAAATAGCATTATCCTCTCCACATATTGGTTTGGCACACTTTTACCTTTGAGTAGAAACAGAAATGAAGGTATTGTAGCCATTTCTGAAACTTCAGTCACAGTTAAAATTATTTAAGTTTGTTAAAGCTTCTTTTCCAGTTATATAAAATAGGAATACCTAGTGGAGTAGTATTTTATTTCTCATTGACCTTATCACCATTATTATATCATAAAGTATTCATTTTATCATTATTTGTGTATATGTGCTTATAATCATAAAGCAAATCATAATGAGCTATATGGCATGTATTCATTAGATGATAACTTTTGCCGTCTTTATTTTTAATAACTCGACAGAGGATCAGAAATCTAGATTTTGAAAATAAATCGAGCAACACAGTATGCTCTACATGAAAGAAACTTAGCTGTAAGGGGCCTTTTCCATAGAAATAAAAATGGAGGACTACTCTGCCATCTAGTGGACACATTGAGAAATGGAAAAGTTTTGTTTTTATTGTTTCAAATAGAGTTGTATTAAATTTCACCAAAAATCTGGTTTTTTTATTGAGCAAAGTAACACCTGCCCTTTTTACTGCTTTTGGCAGATATTGTGAGGATTTCTGTATGGATGGGATAAGATAATTTTTAGAAAGTAGTTTAGAAAAAGGGGATTTAGAGATGCCAGTCTAGAAGAAGCTAAAAATGGTACAGTGCTGGATAAACATTTTCATATATGGCATATCACAAAGAGAGAACATGAGAGAGTGAGAGAAAGGAAATAGAGATAAAATGATTTTTTTATTGAATTGTTTAAAAGAGGGAACGAATAAAAAAGCATTGTTTTGCAAATCTTGAAAGCCTAAAACCAGAGTCCCCAGGGTTCAAGGAATAATTCTTTACTCTAACATATGGGAAGTTTGGCAAAGAGGGAAAATGTCTTTTGGAAGAAGTTCCAATGTCTGGATAGAGGAAGAAAAGGGCAGATGAAGAACAGCTGCTGAAAGAAAGTACAGCATGTATGAGGAATTCTGCAGCCTGCAGCCGGGTGAGAACTGTGCTTGCTTGATGGCAGTTTTCCTTTACTTCACCTAAAAGGTACTGGGTTGTAGTGGGAAGGAAACCAGGAAGGAAACATACAATCAAAGGAGACCTTTCAATAGACTGGATGCTAAGCCTTTGTATTACCTTGTTAATATAAAATAGGATCATGGAAGACTGTCAGATCATACTACGTGGAGAGTCACTCATTGCAAGCCCTGTCAGTTGGGCAGTTTTTGAAGGGCCTGATAGGGCTATATGGTCATGAATAATGAAGAGGAAAGGAAAAACAGGCAGTTGGATATCTTAAAACTTAGGGTCGCCAAGTCCATTGTACTAATAATTCTTAGCACATTAGAACAATTTGTAGCATATCAGTTAGAAAAGGAGTTCCTCTGCAGCAAGAGGGAGAGTGGCAAAGCAAGGAACCTTGGTTTGGGACAGTATTCTTGCTCCGGCCAGTGGCAAGGACAGATTGGGTTCTGACCCAATTCATTTGGAATAGTGCCAAATTTTTAGACCAGGGGATGGTAAATAGGGAACACAATAAAATTGGGAGTAATAGCATTGCTTTATGAAATGGAGAGAACATTTTCTGAGATCTAACAGGATGGTGTCCTACTGGTAGGAGAAAGATACCCCCCACCCTCCTTCTCCAATTTATAGCCTTTTGAAAGGAAAAAAAAGTATTTCATGGGGCAGACAAGATGGAAGAATTTTATAGTCGCACATAGATTTGGGGCCTGTAAGAGTACGGTGCATTCTTTAGATGGTGGTGGGAACATAGATACACTGGGCAGCATAGGAAATTTCTAGCTACCTGGGCACTACGAAGGCAGGTGCCCTGTGGAGTAAGCCTGAGGTGGGTGAGTACCGAGGAAACCCAGAAGCTTCTCTGTGACAACCTCCCATTGTGCTACAGTAATGTGGTCCTGAGTGTTACGTTTCTGCTGTGTGACCTCTTCTCTTCGGATATAGCTCACTGGGTCAGACACAGATGGCTGAGCAACACTGAACCCATCAGATTCTCTCTTTCAGAAACTTAAGTTGGGACCACTTCCAACTTGGACCTGAGACTACAAGAAGCTAGACCTTCAACATATAAACAGGAGAATTGTGCTCTGTCCATGGTTGGTTTGTGGATAAAGGATAAACAATCTAGCATATGGAGAGACAAAGGGAAATGAATGCAAACTGAGAAGCAGAGATGAGAAATATTGAAAGAGATGCCTGAGAGGTTTTTAATTATTTGTTCTAGTTTCTTTCTATGGCCAGCCATATTTCTGCCCTTGGGTCTCAATTAGATATCTCTCCATCCTTATAATACATACCCATTTGACTTAAGGAAGCCTCCATGAATATCTGTTATTTGCACAGATTCTTAATATGGTGATTTTGCCCCCACACTGTCCAACTTCAGTCATTTGAGCCAGGAGAAGGAAATTTGAAAAGTTGGGCTTCTATCAATCCTTTAGACTCCTGGAAATAGAGACTTTAATCTGAGCATGTCCTCAGGAACCTGACTTTTGAGTGCTTCTTCAGATATTTTATTTTATTTATTTTTTTAAAGATTGTATTTATTTATTTGTCAGAGAGAGAGAGCGAGAGCACAAGCAGGGGGAACAGTAGGCAGAGGGAGAAGCAGACTCCTTGCTGAGCAAGGAGCCCAATGTGGGGCTCGATCCAGGACCCTGGGATCATGTCCTGAGCCAAAGGCAGACGCTTAACTGACTGAGCCACCCAGGCGCCCCTTCAGATATTTTAGATCTGCCTCCATTGCTTGGGACCAGCAGGAACCTGCAATACATTTCAGGAGGGGCACCCCGGTCCTCGTCTCTGTTTCTCCCCTTGATGAACTTACTCTCTAGGACCTTCAGTTGCTTCCCAAACACCCTGGAGCAATCAGTTGCACAGAGGAGCTTCAGTACTAATCCTATGGGATTCTTCTGGAAGGCCATGGCTGGGTCCCCATTCCAGGAGAGTGGCCTGGCAAGTGGATGTGTAAGGGTGGTTGGTGGACAGAGTGCCGTTAGGCACCCTAAAGGAAATGATATGTGGCTGGAATTTGAAGCTTGAGTGGGACTACCAAAAGATGTGATCTAGTTTCTCCTAGTTAAAGGGCTTAGCCCAGTAAAAAGCCCAGAGAAAAGAGAGAGCTGTGTGCTTTCAAATACATGAAAGATTTTCATATTGACTGGGAGAGAAAGATAGGGAAAGAATGAAAAGGAATAAGGTAAGAGACTGCCAGAATTCATAATATGGAGGGTCTAAAAAAATTGGACTCTATCATCAAGTCAATGATAAAGTATTGAAAACTACTTCTAATTTGTTTTACAAGCAGTTGCTCTGGTTGTGAGTGAATGCAGGAGAGCAGTTAGGCAGCTTTTCAAAGATGGTGGCCCTGAAGATGAGGAGAGACGGATTAATTCTAATGAGGTATGTAGGATGTGGAAGTGATGAGAGATTCGATGGAAATGTGAAGAGAGAGTTGCCAGGGATAACCTCCAGATGAGCTGCTAGGTGCTGGCAGCACCATTTCCTGGAAGTGGAGGTGGGGATGGCTAATTAGGAAGAGGGTAAGTTGAGTGCAGGTTGAGTGTGGGATGCCTGAGGGGCTTCCAAAGGGGAAATGTACAGTAGGAAGTTGGAGGCATATGACTAGAACACGCGTGGTGAAGTTGGCTTATTCTCCTACTGGCAAAGCCATGTTGTTTGCTTCATTTTCCATCTGGAGAGCAGAGTATTGAGCCTGGACACATGCTTTCCTCTCTTCAGAGATGACTTTCAAATGCAAAAGAGTAGAAATGCCGAAGTAGCTGATACAGACAAGGGAAAATGCTCACTTCCTTCACAACTTGACTTTGCGCCAGGCTGTGCCTTCAAACATAATTCAGAAACTTCACCCATGCTGAGGCTGGAAGTTTCACACAGAGTGTTCTTCTTGCGCTGACAGGAAAAATACATAACCTGGCCCTTTAGAAGCCATGGTCTGCCTTCAATGTTTACACATTAGCTTCCCTAACAGGGCTAGGAGAAATGATTCCTTATCATTATATTAGGCAGCCCTGCTCATATAAAAGAACATGTCTCTTATCCATAACATGAACTTTAATATAGCTATTTAGCTGTCCAAATAACCATATAGAAGTGCCAATACAAAATTAATATATTTTTGAATCTATTGAAATGTTTGCCCATTTCCAGATGTCTTCTGTGTTTTTGATCTGACTATCCAAAGTAGGGAAGGCAGTGTGTTTATTTTCCATGCTGAGAGAAATAGTAGCCTGAAGAAAAGTAAGGGGGTAGCTCAGAAAGAAGGATTTCCCTAAAAACCGTGCATTATCAACCTGATCAAAAGAGTATTCAGTTTGAGTTTTCCTTCTGAGATTTTTTTAAATGAAATTTAGAAATTTAAGTTACTTTACATCTACAGTAGATCTTCACAAATATTAAATAGTGTGGTTGATACAGCAATTTCAATAGCCTGTAAAGCATATATTCTGATTATCTTTTATGTGACCAGACATACAAGAGGGAACTTCATTCCCATTTATTTGATGGTTTTCATACTTTGATACTGTGGAGGTGTAAAAAAAAAAAAAAAATTCTCTTATCTAAAACCTAATTATGAGAATTCAAGTTGTAGATATTATGTTTACATTGCTTTCTCTTGGACCCTGTGTGTCTGTGAAAGAATAAAATGTGAATTTTAATGCTTCTATATGTCATAGTCTTTCCAATTCAAACTCAGACTAGAGAGGAGGGAACTAATATTTATGAAACTTAGTATATTCCAAGGACTTTTGTATGCTTGAGTTTATTACAATAATACATTGAGCAAAGGATTTCTAACCCCATTTTTTCATAAGGAGACTGACTCTCAAGGGATATTTGCTTTCACAAATATCTGCTAAATAAGGGGTGGAAACGAAAGACTGATCTTTTTGCCTCAGGATTTATGCTATTTCCACTCTCCCAGAGGTTTCCAAATTTAGTTCCATTGAGTCCAGGGCCAAGCGGAGGTGCCTTGGGAGCCTCCTCGTGGAGACAGGGTGGGGAAGGAAGGCTGTCTGACTAGATCTTGGTTCCCTGTGCTCATTTTAAGCAGAGCAATTCTGCTTTTTGGTTTCACTTCAAATTATTACCTAGGAAAATCACTTTTACTACTTAAAACTTATTTATAGGCTAATGCACCATAAAATTAACTCTGATGAAGCTAATCAGTGATAAAACTAGGGAGTCATAGGTAAAAATAACATCAATTCTTGGTCTAGTAAACCACTTATATTTAAAACTATTTTGTGTCTTTTTCTCTAGTGTTTACTGGCAAATGACTGAAAGGGTATTACTTTCCTATCTATGTTTTTAGGGTGAATATACAGGATTCTGGATACTGAAGGAGAGCTTTCTAGGTATGCCTAAGAGAGCTAATGGGTAAAGACAACTATGGAGTATAGAAAACATGGAGCCATTTTCCAGCAAAAGGTTAGAACATTATAGATTGCAAACTTGGTTCAAGGAATGCATTGAAAGAAATCATGAGGGGCGCCTGGGTGGCTCAGTTGGTTAAGCGACTGCCTTCGGCTCAGGTCATGATCTCAGGGTCCTGGGATCGAGCCCCGCATCGGGCTCCCTGCTCGGCGGGAAGTCTGCTTCTCCCTTTCCCACTCCTCCTGCTTGTGTTCCCTCTCTCGCTGTCTCTCTCTATGTCAAATAAATAAATAAAATCTTAAAAAAAAAAGAAATCATGATTCTGATTGAGGGCATCTCTCAGTGGATGTCTGGGCTGGAGGAGAATTCTTGCTTTATTCTAACACTTAATTTTTAATCAACTTTACCGAGGTATAATTTGCTTGATGCTTTGTTATTCTGACTTCTACTTCCAAAAAAAAAAAAAAAAAAAACTGCTTATTTTGTATCCACTGCAGAGGGACACAACCCAAATTATTTCTTTAGTAAAAGATGATCACTTTTTTGTTTTGGAACAGAATTTCTAAATATAGGTCCTGGAACAATGGCAAAAGCATCACTGGGGGCCCTTTTATAAAAGCAAATACTTGGGCCCCAGCCACAGGCCTACTGCCTGGAAACTGTGTGGATGGGGTCCAACAGTCTGTGTCTTAATAAGCCCCCCAGGTGACCCTAATGCAGAGCAAAGTTTGAGAACTCCTGAACTGGGAGCTGGCTTTTGACCAGGCAAAGCCAAACTAGAGACTGGCCAGAAGAAGGTAGAATTGCCAAACTTGTCCCAGAGGTAATTCTAATGAGCAAAATAATAACTTCCTGAATTAGGGGTGCCTGGGTGGCTCAGTCAGTTGAGCACCCGAGTCTTGGTTTAGGCTCCGGGAGATTGAACCGATGTTGGTTCTGAGCTGGGCATGGAGCCTGCTTAAGATTCTCTCTCTCCCTCTCCTTCTTCCCCTCCCCCACCCTTTCTCCAGAGTGTATGCGCTCTTTCTTGCTCTCTCAAAAACAAAAACAAAAACACTTCCTGAAATAGAATGAGAAAACTGGAAGAAATTAACCAGCTGTTAGCTAAAAGAGGCAGAGAAGACACTTAAATAGAAGCAGAGACCCAAAATAGAGTCCTTTCAATGGCAGGCTGCTAAAATTCCTGTTGATGAAAGGGTGAGGTTTGTGTTTCTCACTTCTACACATATTCTTACAGTAAGATTTCATTATGTGAGGTGTCTCACAACCAAAATAGCTTCAAGCGTCTTGTCCATTGCAACTCAGAGTCTACATGGAAGGGAAAGAATGATAGAGTAATTGAACCAAGAAGATGGGGAAGGGAACAAGAAGCAGTCTTCATTTAAGAGGGATCAAGCTCTCTGATAGGACTGCTCCTTCAGACAAAAAGTGCCTTCTGCAGAGCAGGTGACCAAGAGTTACAAGTCTTAATAACTCCTTGGATTAATAAATAGTATGTATTGTGCGCTCACTTGCACAAGATGCTGTTTTGTGCGTGTATATATGTATGTATATATATGTATATATTATATATGTGGACTCACTTAAGTCATGTGCTAACCAATCATGTTTGTACTATTACTATGTTTGTTTTATAGTTACAGGTAATAACACTAAGGTAGAGGGAAATTAATTAACTTGCCCAGAGACATACACATAATCTGTTACGGAATGAGGATTTGCACCCCGGCAACCTGGCACCAGAGCCCGTGCTGTCGACTGCGCGGCTCTACGGCTTCTTGATGGGAGTTATTAAAATTAATCCTCTAGGTTTGAGATTCTATAAATTGCTTGTTTGTCTCTATGGCAACCATATTCAAAGCCATGTGCTTCTAGACTCTCATTTGAAATCACCACTAACCATAAGAACCACATGGCTCCTGTGCGTCCTACCAAACATGTGCATATGATTACATTTTATATATGACTCCTAATATCTTCATCACATAAGTGTTCTATATTGTGAACTCTGGTTTTAGCTCATATTAGAATTGTTTATGTTTGATTTCCTAGTTGTAATCCTGAATAAAAGAGGGAGGAAGAGAAGAGAGTATGCACTGTTGTCTCCTTTCTAGATTATGAATGTATTCAAAAGTTTTGTGGTGGACCAGTTGAAACCTTAAAGGTTTTTCTAAAAGGTATGGGGGAGGCCCTCACCGCCATAAAGACAGTCAACATGCTCCTGAATTGATTCTGAAAAATGAATGCCCCACTAAGCTATTGGTCATCAACACTTTTATGTATTTTTTGAACACACACAGGCTAATTCAAAGAAAAAATTATATATATATATATATATATATATCATATATGTATATTTATATATTTGATATATATAAATGTTAATTTTATGTTTTAACTCGAAATGAAAATGGCACATATACATCGTGCCATCCATATACATTTACATAGCAACTCCATGGTAAAGCAGGGGCTAAGGGCTGTGTCTTTTGTTTTTACTGCAGTCCTCACTGATCATCTGAGATAGGCCAGGGATTATACCTATCCGTACAGGGATGTAGAAAAAACAATTTGTCTCCACCCTGTTCTCATCCCATCACTGTCCAGACTTTCTCTGATGTTGCAGTGTCATTGCTCTCCTTGGCGGGCCCGTGACCAGGAGCTGTACAACCCGAGCAGCAGCAGGATCACCAGGGCTCTGGGAGAGTGGATTGCCCGCACGCTCTGCCTTCCCAGGCCTCTTGGCAAGAGCCTGGGGACTCCCACCACCTGGAAGCATTCGTAGGCAGAGGACCTCAACACAGTTCTAAAAATGGATAAGGAATGCTCTCACAAGGTATGATATCCTCCACCAATCCCTAGCCTCCACCCTTGGTTGCCCTACAATGTTCTTTCCATCAATCCATCTCTGGTATGAGTTAAAAGGCTGAGTATATTCTAGTTGTAATCACAAAAGCTAGGAAAAGTGTGGATGTGCGTGCGCGCGCGCATGTGCGTACATGTGTCCCTGTGCATTCATAGGCACATGCATGTGGGTTGGTGAATGAGTTGAGGGGATATCAGGTAGGGAAGTAAAGCAAGTTAAAGTACAGACAAAGGGAACGGAGGATGAGTTTCTGGCTCCTGGCTCAAGATCTGCTTCTCAGAAGTTTTGCAATGTTTAGAAGCCTTCCCTGACATATTGGGTAACCCACATTTTCCCACTTGTCCGACCCAGTGGAAATGGAACATACATTTTCGTAGGCTGCACAATCTGGATCCCTAAGTGTCTTTTATCTGGTGAGCAAAATGTATGATCATTTCAGGAATCCTAATTGGCATTTAAAAAGTTCCTATGTAATCTAAATATGAGCCAATGTAATTACAACTTTTCAAATTAAAAATAAGATTCTGGTGAAATTAGGTGTCTCAAAGAGCAACTGTTTGCAAATAAAAAGCAGTAGAAAACTTAAAACCATGATCATGAGCTCATTGCTTTGTATAATTTATATTATGGAATCATTAGATTCATTTCCTTTGACATAATATTAGAGATTATACACAGTGGCTAATGGACTCCCTTTTTAGAAAATGCAATCACATACATCTCTCCACTTCCTTACCATTAAAAAATGATCCCATTTTCTTTCCATTTAGCATAAATCAAATCAAAGCATGATATTAAACACTATAGTAGTAAGGTTAAATAATTAGAAAAATGATAGAAACAAGTCTATCTGTTCTTTAAACAAAACATAGTTGTTAGTTTATAATTTTATTAAAACAATTTAAATAAAAACAATAATACCGTGAACAGAAAGTTAAATGCTAGATTTGAAACAATAATACCAACTGGGGGAGAGGCCACTAGGTGGAGCCCATGGTTTCTAAGATTTAAGGTAAGCCTCCTCAAGCAGTCTTGGGATTAAATGTTTTTTCCAGCTATTGAACCACAGTGGCGTTAGGGAGAGTCAGCAGGCTGGCATACTGGACAATCCTTTGGCTACTACAATTAGGAAATGGAGGAATTTGAGAACAGGGCCATCCATCATTCTGTCTATATAAGTACATAAAAGAATTTAAGTACAATTCACCCATTTCTGGAAATTAACAGTAATTTACACTGACTATCTGGAAAAGAAGAGTCAATAATTTGATAATCTAATGGCAAAGAAAGTTAGCTATGGAATGGATTTATTAAAATGTGTTTTTTTTTTTTTCCTTATTAGTGGGCATCCAGTGTCCACTTTAAAAAGTTTACTACATGAGGGGCACCTGGGTGGCTCAGTTGGTTAAGCAACTGCTTTCAGCTCAGGTCATGATCCTGGAGTCCCAGGATGGAGTCCCGCATCAGGCTCCCTGCTCAGCAGGGAGTCTGCTTCCCCCTCTGACCCTCCCCCCTCTCATGCTCTCTCTCTCTCAAATAAATAAATAAAATATTTTTTAAAAATGAAAAAAAAAGTTTACTACATGAAAATTATAACAAGAATACACTCTTCAATGTATTGGTCGTGTGGCAAATAAAAGAAACCCATTTGAAAACATTATTTAGATTGCCTTCATCAAGCAATTACAATCTATTAAGTACACTCAGGGAAAAAATGTAAATGCAATACGGTTAGACTCTAACAGCTGTTCTAAGATAACAAGTGAATAGCTTCCCATACTGTTGATCCATGGTTAAGCCGATTAAAACTGATTTTAAATTACTGACTTAACAGTCATTCTTTTTGAATTTATTTTTAAAAAAAATTAAAGTTGTATTGAGGTATAATTGACATAAATAGACTATTATGAATTATATAACTTATGTTATTGAATTATATAACTTGATACATTTTCATACACACACACAAAAAATCTCACAACAAAGATTGTGAACATATTCATCTCCCTTGAGTTTTCTTGTACTTTTTTGTCATCCCTCCCTCCCTCCCCTGCCTCTGTTCCCCCTCCCCCCAGGTCACCACTAATCTGTTTTCTGTCACTATAAGTCAGTTTACATTTTCTATATGGATTTATACAGTATGAACACTTTTTTAGAGGTGGTGGTCTGGCTTCTGTCACTTAGAATAATTTTTTTGAGGTTCATCCACATTGTTGCATGTGTCAGTAGTTCATTTGTTTTTATTGCTAAGTAATGGTCCCGGGTTTGGATATTCCACAATGTGTTTATCCATGCATCTGTTGATGGACATTTGGGCTTTGGGGTTTTTTCCCCCAGTTTAGAGTTATTACAAATAAAGCTTCTATGATCATTCATGCACCAGTTTTGTACAGACATACATTTTGTTTTCTCTTGGTGGAGTGAAACAGTCATACATAGGTGTGGGCAAACATAGGTATCTGTTTAACTGTTTATGAAACTGCTGAGCTCTTTTCCAAAATGGCTGTGCCATTTCTTCTTCTTTCATGTATAATTAAGTACAAATCTCTATTTTATGGATATTAATAAAAACAATGAATATCATGAGTTACTTAATTTAAATTAGGAAAAAAAGACACTTTGCTTTTCTTTCTGTTTAATAATACGACACTATCCTGTACAGCAATATTGAATTTGTCTCTGCACAAATGTGGAGGGACAGAAATAAATCCATCATCACTACCTTTAAAATACTTGACTATAATAAATAACTGAAACACCATTGGACAATATATGGGAAAAAGAAAAGAACAAATAGGATTTTTATTTCACCAAAACACAAACGTGATGAAACACCCTAGAATTGTCAGCTGCTTGTGTAACCTCATAATTTTGTCACTTCAGGTTTATGATGAGTATACATCTCAAAATAATTAGAGCAGTTTCTGTTTCAATGTCCTATCTTAAATCCAGGCCATATGTTCCTGTTCCTTATTGAAGAAAATTCAATCACTGATTTCCAGCAGAAACTTCTCTCATAAAACTTCTCCAGCATATTTAGTTTTCCAGTAACAAGAGACCCTGTCATACTTGTAACATGTCATGGTCTTTATTCAAATAAGTTATGCTGTCCAGTTTAAGTTGCACTTTATTATTCTTTTGGGAAAAATAGCTTTGCATTTTTAAATTAATGGAAGTACATTGTAAGAAAGAAGGTGTCAGTTAAATATTTTGAAAATATTCCCTTAATTTACCAGATCTGTGATCTTATATAAACTATTTAATTGTTTATGCGGGCATCTATAAAATGGGAATAATACTTTTGTATGCATTTTTTGAGGACTAAGAAAGTTAAAACATATAAAGTACTTAGAAATGTACTAGTCATACAGTAAGGACTCAACAAATATGAGTTTATATTATTTTTAAAGGTCTCTGAATATATATAAGATAGTGGTAAGTAAATTTATATTGTAAAGAACAAAAATGTATACAAAGAAACATATTTAGAAACCCTTCCTTGCTTTCCATTTTTTTTTAACTTATTTATTTACTTTAGAGAGAGAGTACTAGCCGGAGGAAGGGGCTGAGGGAGCGGGAGAGGGAATCTCAAGCAGATTCCCCGCTGAGTGCAGAGCCCCATGCAGGGCTCAATCTCACGACCCTGAGATCATGACCTGAGCAAGAAATTAAGAGTAGGATGCTCAGCTGACTGAGCCACCCAAGCATCCCCTCCCTTGCTTTCTTATTTGTGGATTCCAGTAAAGACCAGTCCTGTACCACCATTCAAATAGAGTTAGATCTTTTATACATCTCTAGATTCCCAATGACTAGAACATTTTCTTAGATTCTCAAAGTTCTGTGATTTCTTTGATGGTTTTTGTGTCAAGTGTGTTTCCTGACCCATTGTGATGAGTTTGTTAAGTATGGTCTTTGCTAATCCTCTAAAATATGAAAATAATGTGTGATAAAATGAAGTAAATTTAAATCTGCTTAATTTAGGATTTATTTTAATGTGTGAAAATGTATTACTTTGGTTAGAAAGATGTTAGATACTTTTTTCCAAAGGCAGAATAAGCCGATGGGTAATAATTCCTTTTAGTTCCAAACCTATTGGATTGCTAGATAAAGTATTTGTTTAAGTACTAATAATTAAATACATGAATAAAAATACCCCAAACAAATGAAAAGTCTCCATGGCCCAGAAACAGACCAGAATTATAAGCAGTTTGGCCAGGAAACCTCGTGGTGAGGTAGGACTCCATGTCTGCGGCTACAAAAGGTTAATTCTGGATGAAGAGGGGAGGCTGGAACTTCAAGCTCGAAGTGAGGGGGTGTAATTGGATCACATGCCTCACCTGCTGAGGGCCACAGCCCACCTCCCTGACTGAAGCTTCTGGGACATCAACGTCCCAAGCCCTACAGTTTTTAAAATATAAAATAACCCAATATTACTTCATTATTTTTGCAACTGCAAATGAATTCAGTTTTAAGATGATATAAGATAAGGTGAACAACCAAATTAAGACCATTCTGTATTGTGAGAAAGGCAGCCGAGTATGGGGTTAAAGAACACAGACTGGGGAGTCAGATTGTCAAGAACTGAATCCCAGTCCTGTCACTTCTAGTGTGTGACTCACAGCCTCAGTTTCCTCCTTTGTAAAATATGAGTAAAAACACTGCCTATTACACAGGGTTGTATGAAGATGAAATGATTAAGCACTTAGAACTCAACTCATAGCAAAAACTACATAAGATCTGTGCTTATTAGTGAGAAAATTGTGCTCATCATGTGAAACATTCTATACAGGTCAAGCTTTTGGAAAATTGATTATTATATGAAATACTTATTTGGCTACTTTTGCATTCAGTTTTAAATATCCTTCCCCATTTTTTTTTATACTTCTAATGTTTGAACACCTAAGTGAAGTGATGACCCTGGAATCAAGTCTTAGCAAATATAGCATCATCTTTCAGTGTTCAGAGAGAAAGTTTATGCATAGTTCTTTACCTCTAGAAAATATATCCTCTAGATGGAATTCATTAGCTCCAGAAAATGGTGAGAAATTGAGTTTAAGTCCCTATGTGGGCATCAGTCTCTTTAAAACTTGCTTTGCCTATAGTCTATATTCTTTTAAGGAGGGATCATCCTTCACCTAGTTAAGGTGAAGATCCAGGCATTTTCCTTATAGCTTCCTTTTTCCTCACCCTGTCCCTGCCCCATATCCAATCACCCATTCCAAACCCTGCCCATCTGACTTAGATTCTTAGATTTTTAACTTTGAACCCTCTTTTTCATATTATCACTATCCTCAAAGAGTTTCTATCATTCCTCAAGTGGCCAGTGTTCCCAGCCACCTAACCGGGCTCTCTGCCAGCTGACCTGACCCATGAATCCATCTGCCTCCCAGCTGCTAGAAAGAGTTCTCCAGAGCAAAAGCCTGACAGTGGCTCTGCACTGGCTCTGTAGGATAAAGTTTCATATCTCTGTTATAGCTTCAGCTTCACATGGGCTACTCTTACATCTGCAGGAAATGAAAGCTGCCCACACTCCATGGTTTTTCTCATGTATGTGCCTTTTCTCATTCTGTCAATCTGCCTGGAATGCCCTCGTGTCATCATTCACACTTCCACGGTGGTCACCCTATCACCACAACGTCTCCCTGATTACTATTGATTTTACAAGATTTATTTCATGCAGTGACCTTTATAAAAAAGCTCTCCCTGAAACCGCGAGACAAGTTTAGTGACCTTCCTCTAGGCTCCTAGAAATTTTGGGGCATTTGTGTTTTGCCTTTATGAATAAATTTTTCTGATAAAATGGTTCCTAGACTGAATTGGTCCTTCTTCATAAATTAGATTTAATTAATAGATTATAATATCCATCGCTTCTCGGCCTTTTGGCTAAGATCAAGTGTAATAGATTATAATATCCAGAACTTTGATGTTTAATTACAAAACATAGTGTGTTATTAGCATTTAAATAAAAGCCCTTAATACATATAAATGAGACTTCAAAATATATAAGGAATTTACATGTTAACACTGTTACCATATTTTAAATGAAAGAAAAAATATAGTGTAAACAGTAGCATGATAATGGGGCCCCTGGGTGACTCAGTCTGTTAAGCTGAGGACTCTTGGTTTCCGCACAGATCCTGATCTCAGGGCCTGGGATCTAGTGGCATTGGGCTCCGCGCTTATCGGGGAGTCTGCCTGAGGCTTCTCTCTCCCTCTCCCACTGCCCCTCCCATCGCTCATGCTCTCAATCTCTCTCTAAAATAAATAAATAAATCTTAAAAAAACCCAAAACAAAGCATGATAGTATTACACCATTAGTTTTTGTTTTTTGTTTGTGGGTGGGGGTTGGCAGCAGGAGTAGGGAATAATAAAGAGCTGCAACCAACTGTAGGACTAAAACTGCTGAAATGGTTTTTGGTTCTGTTTCCCTTTCCACCAGTTTTTCCCCCTATCAGCAGCCTCAGAGAGGGTAAGCCACCATTGTATCTATCACATTACAAACTAATAAAAACCAATGTCCCACACCCTCTCCTTTCCCTATCAGCCTTTTTCCTGTGTTATTATCTGTGGAGTAGAATGACTTAACTTCAAAGTGAGGAGATGGTGGGGTTTATAATGTCTTAAGAGGGGCATTGAAAAATTTTATTCTGTGTGTTCTCTAACAAAAAGATATAGATACATGTACTAAACATGTTTTGTTATTTAATATTTGAAGAGACAGGTTCTAAAATGGCTTTTGGTTTGCTTCATTCTCCTACAAAAATAGCAGACATTTACCATGTGACATTCTGTTTTCAATATTTGTCTGTCTCTTATTGACAGCAGAAACTAGTTATCTATTTTGTTTTCTCAGTGCTTTGTGTTGTGCTTGCACATAGTATAAACTCAATGTGATTGTTGAGTAAATTAAATTAACAAATTAAATGCGTGAGTGAATAATTCAATTGATCTCTGATACTTCTTTAATAAGAATGTAAACAGCCAAATGCTATATTTGTATCAGACAGCAAATTAAATGAAGAAATTTCAAAAGTATATTCAAAATTATTCCATTGTAGTTTCACTTCACACTTTAAATCTGCCATACTTTTCCTTTAGTGTTCTTTAATTCAAGCAACTAATCATTATTTTCATATATTGAGTAAAATGCATTAGTTTGAAACCTCAGGAGCTTCCCAGGAATAATCTAAAACTGAACCCTGAACACGGAGGGCAGGAAGAAACCAAACAGGCAGGCCATTCCAGATTGGCAGGTGGCACACTGGCCTGCCAGGATCTTTGGGTCATCAGGGCAAAAATTTTTCTATCTTCTTCATCACAGAATCCCCAGTAAATAGCATCATGCCATAGCTTATTAAATCTTTGTTAAATAAAGGAATAGTTCATTCAAGAGTAAGAGAGAAAGTGGAATGATTTCCACATTAACACATTAATTGCTTCATGAATGTAAATCTCTGAAAAATTTAGGTTAAAATGCACTTAATTTAATTATATAGGTATTTGAGGCAAAGATGTGTCCCCAGCTTAAGATACCTGGATGATTCTCTAGTCCACCTTATGACACAACCAACTTTCCTTGCCTGTTTCCAGATTATGGATCTATGTTATAAAAAAAAAAAAAAAAAAGTACTGATAATGGTTATGCATGATAATATGGATGTTGTTTTCTATCCTCAATTTAGAATCTCTCAGAAGAAAAACATTTGTAATGTCCTACCGATCAAACCGTCCCTTGTGTTAATTACTGCCATGAAAGAATTATTAGGTTAATATGAATAGTGTAAGGGTCAGTTTGAGGCGTTATAAGCAGTGAGTCTTCGATTATATAATCTAGAAGATTGGTTTGTAAAAAGAAAACTAAAGCTAAAAAGCATCCAGGGCAACTGAACACACATCTATGCTCACTTATATGCACAAAAATACATTCAGATGTATGTTTCAGGATATAGTGATTAATAGGCAATAGTTATTTTCAACTGTGCAAACTCATGCCACTTGGATGAAGCACAGAGTCTAAATGAATTTCTCCATGGTTACATATTTAGTGACTGGAAGAGCTGTTTTACTTTTGACTTCAAGTCCCACATAGTTTTTCATACAATCTGTATGCCGCGGGTCTCTGAGGAGCTCACCGTGTACCTTCCGTGTGCAGTTAGGTGGGGAACAGTCAGCTGTATTCCAAATTGCAGTCTGGTGAGTTCTCCTACACCTTTGTATTGGGATCTGACATCTCCACTGCTGAAGGAGACAAAGACTTCTCAGCGCCAGGCTAAACTTAAAAAGTCCAGGAATTAAGGGTTCTTGGCCAGTGAGCAATAGGACAGAAAGGCAAAACAGCTGGGTATAGGGATTAGCAAAAATTCAAGACCTTTTGTATTTGTTTTTCTTCCTTACCCTCTGCTTCAAACTGCCCCACTGTTAACAAGTTTTAAAGCTGTTTAAGCAGTTATTAAATCTTACTGGGAGATTTTTAGGCCACTCTTAATTTACAAATGAAAGTTCAGAACTGGGAGCCATTGAACATTTCCTGGCACAAGAATTCATTGCTTTCCGTCCTGAGCATAAGCTTGGCTCAGGAAGAGAAAATGGGAGGTTTCTCTTCCCTCCATGATTGAGAATTCATATTCCCTGAAGTGAAGAGAGAAAAGAGTAATATATGAGGGAGAGAGTGTAAAAGCACATTTTTTTATTAAATGTAAGTTAGAGTTCAGGGATATATTCTGTGGGTTTTGTTTCAGTATTAGGAAGTGGGTCCTGAATAAGTACAGTTTTATTCTAACGATACACATATGTTTGCACTTGGTATATTGAAAATATTATTAAGAACATTTGGTTCAAGGGACTGAGGTCTTCAGGAAGACAGTGAAAAGTCCAAATGGACATTGAATAATTATAGTAGGTACTTTGTTGAATGAGTTTTTATTTACATAAGTTTCACAAGATAGTTGAAAGTACACAAAGCCTTCCCAAGTGCATTTTCTCAAGATTTCTTGAGATCAAATTCCAAACAGCATTTCCTATATCAATGTCCCTTTTCAAGTTAATTTGCCAGGTGTTTCAGCTGTTCTCCAAGAAGTATAGTTCATGTGGGGATGTGTGTGAACTCTTCTTTAGCTATTTTATGTTTACGATATGTTAGGGCTTATTTATTTATTATTTCCCCATTGTTTTTATTAATATTCTAATATTGTATTTGAGAAAATAGTGTGTCTATTTCTCTTTCTACCGGTAATTCTGGTTTGTGAGTAATTTCCAAATCATTCTCTCCCATTATTCAGTAAATTATATTTTAACATGAGACAGAACGCAGGAGACTTCTTTTCAGTAAATAATGTAACAGAAAGAAAGAATCTTGTGACCCTAAAGCTTAGATTTTTAATTTATTAGTTTAACCTATAATAACTACTTTTGTATTTAACCACTAGGCCTGTGAACAGACAAGATAATTCCTAAATATTATTAAAATATTTTCAATATTAAACTGAATATATCGATTACTAAATATCGAGTAATTTCTGAAAACAGAAATAAGCATGAAAATTGAGGTTTTTTTGAGGGGGGTGCTAATTTAGGAACTTATTTCAAGTGATAGGAAGTTTTTGTAAGTAATAGTAAAAGTGTTTGTAATTAAAGATAGAAAGAAACCTTGTCTGAGTGGAATGAATATTTTTGGATTCCAAGTTACAATCCCTTTTCTCAGCTATTTACTTTACTGGCAAAATATCTTAATGCAGGATTTAAATAAAAACAACAAAATATTTATCAAAAACCTCCATTTGCTAGGGACTGACAGTTATACTAGCTCAATTAGTACTTAGTCGTTATTATGACTTTCAAATTATTTTTTCAGTGACAACTATTACCATCCTTTACTTTTTATTAACTTGACATTTTCTAAGCCCCACTATCTTCTCTCCATTGTCTTCAGTGTTACTCAATGACCTTGTGGTCTTTGCTCCATATTCACAATACTTTTTCTTCCTAATTCACTGCCATCCCCTCCTGACCTCATCTTAGATGACTTTTGTGTCACTATTAATAAAATGTTGACTATTATAAATACAGAGCAACTTGACAGTAAACTGAACTACCTTCCCCAAACCATATCCTACTCCTTATTATCACCTCTGGAAAAAAGAAAATAGGAAGTCTTACTATCTGATCACCACAGGAGTGTACTGGTAAATGTTTAATAACTCTCTGGGGAAAAAAAAAAGAAAAGAGAGTGCCTGATTTGTAGTTGTTGCTGATTATCATGGTGTAAACACTTCCACTGTGGCAGATTTCAAATCACCACCATGATGTCCTTGAATGAAGAGTTGGGAAGAAATGCTTACAACCCACTCTCTTTAGCTAGAAGACTATCTGGCTGCAGCACACCACTAGACCATAAATTCTTCTTTCTACAGTCCTCATCCCTTTTATCCTTATTTTTCAAACTTCAAGTTTCTTAACTATTGCTGTCCTCACTCAGTTGATCATCCTAACTTTCTTTTCTTCTGTATTAAAGCTTATTGGCAATTACTTCAAACACAACTCCCCAAAGAATCAAATTCTCCAGCACTTCCCATTGTACTGTACACGCCTATCAAAACTAACCCAAGTTCAACCTTTTTTTCCCCCATTTCTTCCACTTCTTTTTCCTGGGTCTGGAGAAAATCGTGCATCTCTACGTTAAGATTGTACTTTTAATGCACAATCTCTTAAATTCTGGTGAGTCTTTTCAGTCTTTATTATTCTTTTTTAGTTATTTCAATCAGTTCCTTCTATTACTCCTCGTAATAGCTCTTATAATGCTTCATCACTCATTTTAGGTCTCTTGCTTTAGTTCTCTTCTTTGAGCAGACTCCATCTACAAGAACAGAGAACTCATGAATGATGTTATATACTCCTCCCAACTTTACTTTTGTTTCTGCTCATCCCTCACTACTTTCCATCAGCATTTTGAGAAATAAATATACCCCTCTTTCTTTCTAAAACTTAATCCTTACCATTGCTTTTTTGAGGGAATCTCATTTTATTTCCTTTATGTGGCTTAATCCATCATTACTCCAATTTCCCCAGACTGTTTTTCTCAATCTCTTTCTTTCTACTCTTACCTTCCACTTTGCTTAAAACCTGATGGAAACATTCCCTGCCTTGAAACTAAAACAAACAAAATCCTTTTCTCAACATCTTCTCATAAAACCACCAAATGTTACTTCTTTCTTTTATTGCCACCCTATAAAGAATTTTTGTGCTTTGGATTTTTATTTTCCACATTACCCATTCCTTCCTTCCTTAATGGGAATATAACTTCTGTGTGTTTGAAGGACCATTATAAACTTCAGAAAGGCTGACAGTATATCTTGTTCATAGCGCTTTGCAATATGCCTAGGCAATCAATAAATATCCATTGAATAAATATATGCCATCATCATCCTTGAAACTGTCTTCACTTAGGTAATCAACGACTTCTTGTAATTGTCAAAATGACTTTTTATTTATTTATTTACTGTTTATTTATTTATTGCCACCTGTATGGCTTTCTGCAGCATGAGACCCTTTTGGAAACTTTTTCTTCCCATAGCCCTTTCATTTCTTGATTTCCATGTTCATAACTTTCTTTGCATTTTCTTATCTTTTTGATTACCCATTATATTCTTGGGTAACTTTTTTTCTACTTGCTTCATAAAGTTTGATGAACTACAGTGTCCTTTCTTTTCTTAGTTTTATTTCTTCCCAGAGTGGTTTGCTCTTGACACATATGAAGAACATACGTGTATTAGCTTATCTATACATCATTAGACAAGTCTGCATTTTTAAAATTTATATTAATAAAGATAGTGTGAAATTGATATAAGGATAGGCAAACAGACCAATGGAACAGAACAGAGAGTACATAAATAGATTCACCTATACAAGGTCAAATAGCTTTTGACAAAGGCACCAATGCAATTCAGTGGCAATCTTTTTAAGAAATAATGCTGAAACAACTGGATAATTATATAAAAAGCATTAGCCTTGACTTCTTCATTAGAACAAACTATTAACTTGAGATAGATTTTAAACATAAATGGAAAGGCAAATGATTATGTAAAACTTCAAAATTACTAAGCATAAAAGATAAAGGTAACTGCATTTTATAACAATTAAAAACATCTCCTCAGAATATATCATTAAGAGGGGGGCGGAGCAAGATGGCAGAGGAGTAGGAGACCTGGATTTCGTCTGATCAGCTGGATAGGGATCAAACCATTCTGAACACCTACAAACTCAACAGGAGATCGAAGAAAAGAATAGCAACAACTCTTTCTGGACCACTTTCTGGAAGGTAGGACGTGCGGAGAGGTGAATCAGAGGCGATATTCCAGAGGATAGATGGCGGGGGAGGGGGTCTCCGTCAGCCGCTTCTGGCAAGTGATAGAGCCGCAGAGCACAAAATCGGAACTTTTAGAAGTCTGCTCCAGTGCCTAAGCGGGGGTGGAACCCTCACGGGACAGTGTGGTCTCAGGACCCTCGGGGTCACAGAAAGACCGGGGGTGTCTGAGTGCAGCAGAGCTCCCAGGTATCGGAGTGGGGAAGCCTGCTGCAGAGATGGAGCTGAGGCGCGGGCTCTCAGCTCAGGGTTGCCATAAACCGTGATCTGCGGCACAATCGGGCCACTGCTTCTCCAGCAGGGACCCAACAAGCAGCAGATCCGGGGAGACTCCCCTTCCTCCCCCGGGAGGAGCAGCGCGGGAGTGCACCGCAGGGATCTGCTGGGTTTGGAGACTCCACACGGGGTCGGGTGCCAGAGATAGAAACGCTCGGTCACAGGCCAGGTGAGCACGGAGTGCGGCCGGAGACTGGGGAGACAGGAGTGACTGACTGCTTTTCTCTGGGGGCGCACTGAGGAGCGGGGCCCTGAGTTCTCTGCTCCTCCGGGGCGGAGATTGGGAGGCCACCATTTTCACTCTTGGCCTCCAAAGCTGTACAGAAAGCTTGCAGGGAACAAAAGCTCCTGAGAGCAAACCCGAGCAGATTACTTAGCCCAGACCAGCAAGGGCAGGGCAATTCCGCCTCCGGCAAAGACATTTGGGAACCACGGCAACAGGCCCCTCCCCCAGAAGATCAGCGAGAACAGCCAGCCAAGACCAAGTTTACCCATCAATGACAACAGCAGAACTCCAGCGCTAGGGGAATACTGCACATAGAATTCATGGCTTTTTTACCATGATTCTTTAGTCTTTCAAAGTTAATTTTTTTTAACTGTCTTTTTTTTTTTAAATTTTTCTTTTTCCCTTTTTCAACCAACATCTTATCAATCCCTTTTTTAAAAAAAAACATTTTTATTTTTCATTTTTAGAGTCATATTCTATCCCTTCATAGTAGTTACCCTTATTTTTGCCACATATATATAAGTTGTTCTCTCTTTAAAATTTTGAGATAATTTCTTCTAACAGATCAAAATATATCCTAAATCTCTAATGTATGGTTTTGTTCTACTCTCCTGCCTGATCACATTCTCTCCCTTTTTTTTTCTGTTTTTTATTTAAATCCTCTTCTTTCTTTTTTCAAACAACTTCTTATCAATTTCTTTTATAAAATTTTTTATAATTTTCATCTTTACAGTCATATTCCATCCCTTCATCATATCAACCCTTATTTTTGTACACATATAAGTTTTTCTTTCTTTAAAATTTTGGGAGGCACTTTCTTCTAAGAGACCAAAATACATCCAAAATCTAGTGTGTGGCACTGATCTATGCACCAGCCTGATCATATTTGATCATGTTCTGGTTTTTTTGCTTTGTTCTGTTTTTGTTTGTTTTTATCTTTTTCTTTTTTTTTTTTTCTTTTTCTTTTTTCTTTCCCTTTCTTTTCCCCCGGCTTCAGGTCTTTTCTGATTTGTTTAGAGTATATTTTTGGGGGATGTTGTTACCCTTTTAGCATTTTGTTCTCTCATTCGTCTATTCTCCTCTGGACAAAATGACAAGACGGAAAAAATCACCTCAACAAAAAGAACAAGAGGTAGTACCGACTGCCAGGGAACTACTCAATACAGACATTAGTACGATGTCGGATCTAAAGTTCAGAATCATCACTTTAAAGATACTAGCTGGGCTTGAAAAAAGCATGGGAGTTATTAGAGAAACCCTTTCTGGAGAAATAAAAGAACTAAAACCTAACCAAGTCAAAATCAAAAAGGCTATTAATGAGGTGCAATCAAAAATGGGGGTGCTAACTGCTAGGATAAATGAGGCAGAAGAGTGAATCAGTGATATAGAAGAACAAATAATGGAAAATAAAGAAGCTGACAAAAAGAGAGATAAACAACTACTGGATCACGAGGGAAGAATTCTAGAGATAAGCGATACCATAAGGCGAAACAACATTAGAATAATTGGGATCCCAGAAGAAGAAGAAAGAGAGAGGGGCAGAAGGTATATTGGAGCAAATTATAGCAGAGAACTTCCCTAATTTGGGGAAGGAAACAGGCATCAAAATCCAGGAAGCACAGAGAAGCCCTCTCAAAATCAATAAAAATAGGTCAACACCCCGACATCTAATAGTAAAACTTACGAGTCTCAGAGACAAAGAGAAAATCCTGAAAGCAGCTCGGGAGAAGAGATATGTAAACTACAATGGTAGAAACATTAGATTGGCAACAGACCTATCCACAGAGACCTGGCAGGCCAGAAAGGACTGGCATGATATATTCAGAGCACTAAATGAGAAAAATATGCAGCCAAGAATACTATATCCAGCTAGGCTGTCATCGAAAATAAAGGAGAGATAAAAAGCTTCCAGGACAAACAAAAACTAAAGGAATTTGCAAACACGAAACCAACCCTACAAGAAATATTGAAAGGGGTCCTCTAAGCAAAGACAGAGCCTAAAAGTAACAGAGACCAGAAAGGAACACAGACAATATACAGTAACAGTCACCTTACAGGCAATACAATGGCACTAAATTCATATCTTTCAATAGTTACCCTGAAAGTAAATGGGCTAAATGCCCCAATCAAAAGACACAGGCTATCAGATTGGATAAAAAAACAAGACCCATTGATATGCTGTCTGCAAGAGACTCATTTTAGAACCAAAGACACCCCCAGATTGAAAGTGAGGGGGTGGAAAACCATTTACCATGCTAATGGACACCAAAAGAAAGCTGGGGTGGCAATCCCTATATCAGACAAATTAGATTTTAAACCAAAGACTGTAATAAGGGATGAGGAAGGACACTGTATCCTACTTAAAGGGTCTATCCAACAAGAAGATCTAACAATTGTAAATATCTATGCCCCTAACATGGGAGCAGCCAATTATATAAGGCAATTAATAACAAAAGCAAAGAAACACATCGACAACAATACAATAATAGTGGGGGAATTTAACACACCCCTCACTGAAATGGACAGATCATCTAAGCAAAAGATCAACAAGGAAATAAAGACTTTAAATGACACACTGGACCAAATGGACTTCACAGATATATTCAGAACATTCCATCCCAAAGCAATGGAATACGCATTCTTCTCTCATGCCCATGGAACATTCTCCAGAATCGATCACATCCTAGGTCATAAATCAGGTCTCAACTAGTACCAAAAGATTGGGATCATTCCCTGCCTATTTTCAGACCGCAATGCTTTGAAACTAGAATTCAATCACAAGAGGAAAGTCGGAAAGAACTCGAATACATGGAGGCTAAAGAGTATCCTACTAAAGAATGGCTGGGTCAACCAGGAAAATAAAGAAGAATTAAAAAAATTCATGGAAACCAATTAAAATGAAAACACAACTGTTCAAAATCTTTGGGATGCAGCAAAGGCTGTCCTAAGAAGAAAGTATATAGCAATACTAGCCTTTCTCAAGAAACAAGAAAGGTCTCAAGTACACAACCTAACCCAACACCTAAAGGAGCTGGAGAAAGAACAGCAAATAAAGCCTAAACCCAGCAGGAGAAGAGAAATAATAAAGATCAGAGCAGAAATCAATGAAATAGAAACCAAAAGAACAGTAGAACAGATCAACAAAACTCGGAGCTGGTTCTTTGAAAGAATTAACAAGATTGATAAACCCCTGGCCAGACTTATCAAAAAGAAAAGAGAAAGGACCCAAATCAACAAAATCATGAATGAAAGAGGAGAGATCACAACCAACACCAAAGAAATACAAACAATTATAAGAACATATTATGAGCAACTCTATGCCAGCAAATTAGATAATCTGGAAGAAATGGATGCGTTCCTTTTGGATGGTAGTTGATACATCTACCAAAACTGAACCAGGAAGAAATAGAAAACCTGAAAGACCTTTAACTATTAAGGAAATTGAAGCAGTCATCAAAAATCTCCCAACAAACAAAAGCCCAGGGCCAGATGGCTTCCCAGGGGGATTCTACCAAACATTTAAAGAAGAATTAATACCTATTCTTCTGAAACTGTTCCAAAAAATAGAAATGGAAGGAAAACTTCCAAACTCATTTTATGAGGCCAGCATTACCTTGATCTCAAAACCAGACAAAGACCCCATCAAAAAGGAGAATTACAGACCAATATCATTGATGAACATGGATGCAAAAATTCTCACCAAAATACTAGCCAATAGGATCCAACAGTACATTACAAGGATTATTCACCACGACCAAGTGGGATTTATCCCTGGGCTGCAAGGTTGGTTCAACATCCGCAAATCACTCAACGTGATACAATACATTAACAAAAGAAAGAACAAGAATCATATGATCCTCTTAATAGATGGAGAAAAAACATTTGACAAAGTACAGCATCTTTTCTTGATCAAAACTTTTCAGAGTATAGGGATAGAGGGTACATACCTCAATATCATAAAAGTCATCTATGAAAAACCTACAGTGATTATCATTCTCAATGGGGAAAAACTGAGAGCTTTCCCCCTAAGGTCAGGAACGCAGCAGGGATGTCCACTATCACCACTGCTATTCAACATAGTACTAGAAGTCCTAGCCACAGCAATCAGACAACAAAAAGAAATAAAAGGCATCCAGATTGGCAAAGAAGATGTCAAACTCTCACTCTTTGCAGTTGATATGATACTTTATTTGGAAAACCCAAAAGACTCCACCCCAAAACTGCTAGAACTCATACAGGAATTCAGTAAAGTGGCAGGATATAAAATCAACGCACAGAAATCAGTGGTATTCCTATACACCAACAACAAGACAGAAGAAAAATAAATTAAGGAGTCGATCCCATTTACAATTGCACCCAAAACCATAAGATACCTAGGAATAAATCTAACCAAAGAGACAAAGAATCTGTACTCAGAAAACTATAGAACACTCATGAAAGAAATTGAGGAAGACACAAAGAAATGGAAAAACATTCCATGCTCATGGATTGGAAGAACAAATATTGTGAAGATGTCAATGCTACCTAGAGCAATCTACACATTCAATGCAATCCCTATCAAAATACCATCAAGTTTTTTCAAAGAAATGGAACAAATAATCCTAAAATTTGTATGGAACCAGAAAAGACCCCGAATAGCCAGAAGAATATTGAAAAAGAAAAGCAAAGCTGGTGGCATCACAATTCCGGACTTCAAGCTCTATTACAAAGCTGTCATCATCAAGACAGTATGGTACTGACACAGAAACAGACACATAGATCAATGGAACAGAATAGAGAGCCCAGAAATGGACCCTCAACTCTATGGTCAACTAATCTTCACCAAAGCAGGAAAGAATGCCCAATGGAAAAAAGACAATGGTGTTGGGAGAATTGGACAGCCACATGCAGAAGAATGAAACTGGACCATTTCCTTACACCACACACAAAAATAGACTCCAAATGGTTGAAAGACCTAAATGTGAGACAGGAGTCCATCAAAATCCTAAAGGAGAACACAGGCAGCAACCTCTTCGACCTCAGCCACAGGAACCTCTTCCTAGAAACATCGCCAAAGGCAAGGGAAGCAAGGGCAAAAATGAACTATTGGGACTTCATCAAGATAAAAAGCTTTTGCAAAGCAAAAGGAACAGTCAACAAAACCAAAAGACAACCGACAGAATGGGAGGAGATATTTGCAAATGACATATCAGATAAAGGGCTAGTGTCCAAAATCTATAAAGAACTTATCAAACTCAACACCCAAAGAACAAATGATCAAAATCAAAACCTCAATGAGATACCACCTCACACCAGTCAGAATGGATAAAATTAATAAGTCAGGAAACAACAGATGTTGGCGAGGATGTAAAGAAAGAGGAACCCTCCTACACTGTTGGTGGGAATGCAAGCTGATGCAGCCACTCTGGAAAAGTGGTTCCTCATAAAGTTGAAAATAGAGCTATCTTACAACCTAGCAATTGCACTACTGGGTATTTACGCCAAAGATACAAATGTAGTGATCCAAAAGGGCACATGGACCCCAGTGTTTATAGCAGCAATGTCCACAATAGCCAATCTATGGAAAGAGCCGAGATGTCCATCAACAGATGAATGGATAAAGAAGAAGTGGTATATATATACAATGGAATATTATGCAGCCAACAAAAGGAATGAAATCTTGCCATTTACAATGACGTGGATGGAACTGGAGGGTATTTTGCTGAGCGAAATAAGTCAATCAGAGAAAGACATGTATCATATGATCTCACTGTTATGAGGAATTCTTAATCTCAGGAAACAAACTGAGGGTTGCTGGAGTGTGGGGGTGGGTAGGGTGGGGTGGCTGGGTGATAGACATTGGGGAGGGTATGTGCTATGGTGAGTGCTGTGAATTGTGTAAGACTGTTGAATCACAGACCTGTACCTCTGAAACAAATAATACATTATATGTTAAAAAAAAATAAAGGAAGGGAAAAATGAAGCAGGGGATATCATAGGGGTAGACGAACCATGAGAGGCTATGGACCTGAGAAACAAAGTGAGGGTTCTAGAGGGGAGGGGGTGGAGGGATGGGTTAGCCTGGTGATGGGTATTTTTTTTTTTTTTTTTTTTTTTTTTAAAGATTTTATTTATTTATTTGAGACAGAGAGAATGAGAGAGAGAGAGAGAGCACATGAGAGGGGTGAGGGTCATAGGGAGAAGCAGGCTCCCTGCCGAGCAGGGAGCCCGATGCGGGACTCGATCCAGGGACTCCGGGATCATGACCTGAGCCGAAGGCAGTCGCTTAACCAACTGAGCCACCCAGGCGCCCTGGTGATGGGTATTAAAGAGGGCACATACTGAATGGAGCACTGGGTGTTATATGCAAACAATGAATCATGGAACACTACATCAAAAACTAATGATGTAATGTATGGTGATTAACATAACATAATAAAATTAAAAAAAATAAAATGATAGCATAAGAAAGTCAGTTCTAAATAAATTACAAATATAATTGTGACAAAAGAAAAATTAAGCCGTTTGGAAAATACCTTATCCTCATCTTAACCTTTCGATAAGGAAGTTCTTGAAAAAAAAATTATAAATGTGAACAATAAAGAAACATATTGATTAATTTAAATGCATTAACTACATGCAATATAATTAAGTTACATTAAAGAATTTTGTTTATCAAACAACAGCATGAAGACAGTGAAAAGACAAATCACACCTGAAAGAAGATATTTGCAATACATTCAATTACTAAAAGTTTCATATCCAAAATAAATAACTCATTTTAAATAAGAAATAGACAAATTAATAGTAAAATGAGCAGAAGACATGGATGTATTTCTCAGAATAGCACATGCAAAAGGTGTAGGAACATGAAAAGATGCCCACCTGCATTAGCCATTGGGTAACGACAAATTAAAACCAAAATAAGGTATCATTTCATGTCGAGCTGAATGGGAAAAATTTTGAAGTCAAATGAAACCAATATCAGCAAGGACAAGGATTAACATGTACTAAACATGGGGGTATACATTTCACCACCACTTTGGAAATAGTATCACATCACCTAGTAAAGTTGAACATGTATTTATCATATGGTCCCAGGATTCCATTCCTTTATATATTCTTGAAACACAACAATAGATCTTTACAACATTTTTGTAACATTGTAGATATAGTAGCATGGTTTATGATGTCAAAAACCAATCCATTCAACTTTTGAATGCCAGGAGGGATAAGTAAATTTTAGAATACTTATACACTAGAAGTATTATACATCAATGAAAAATTTTAAAAGTCTAAGTTATATGCACCAATATGAATGAACCTCAAAAACAGGAGTGAGAGAAAATAGTTAGCTGCAAAATAATTCTTATGATTCTCCTTTTTAAAACTCAAAAATGGCAAAACTTAACAATATATTATTTAGAGATGCATACATATTTGATAATATTATTTTAGTTAATAATTTTTATAAGATTTTATTTATTTGAGAGAGAGAGTGCACACACACACGTGCAAGCAGGGGGAATGGTAGGGAGGGAGAGAGAGAGAGAGAATCTCAAGCAGACTCTGTGCTGGGGCAGAGCCTGACACGGGGCTCAATCTCATGACCCTGAGATCATGATCTGAGCTGAAACCAAGAGTCAGATGCTTAACTGATGAGCCACCTAGGTGCTCCAGTTAATAACATTATTTTTAAAAGTACATGAATGACACAGACTTCAAAAAACTGCTATAACAATTCTGAAAAATACAGATGTATAGCTAGATATTTTGACTCAAGTATATACAATACATAGATATTTCATTTTTTTTTAATTTTTTTTTAAAGATTTTATTTATTTATTTGAAAGAGAGAGAGAGAGCACATGAGAGGGGGGAGGGTCAGAGGGAGAAGCAGACTCCCCGCTGAGCAGGGAGCCCGATGCGGGACTCGATCCAGGGACTCCAGGATCATGACCTGAGCCGAAGGCAGTCGCTTAACCAACTGAGCCACCCAGGCACCCTACATAGATATTTCAGATATGTGAAGGTCCCCAAAATATTGTCGCTATGCACTCCTTTTTTAATGAATGATTAGAGGAGGTAGTAATATAAACCAAGATAGAGAAAGACATAAGATGCAGGAATGGGTGGATCTAACCCAGGAGAATGGTGAAGAGAAGTTTTAAGGTGACTGGGAATCAGGTAGATTTCTAAAATAACCAGGGCAGTTTTTAGCTTAGGGAGGAAGAACAAGCTCCAGGAAAATAAGAGACTTAGTAAATAGATAATATAAGAAGTTATTTGTTGGTGATTATTGTTGTTGATTTGGTGGTGATTACATACAGAAAGAGAGAAGAAGAAGAAAAAGGAGGGAAGAGGAGGGGGTAGAGAAAGGGAGAGAAAAACGAGAAAAAGAGGGAATTGTTGATTTAAGGAAAACAAGTTTGACAATTAAAAATGCAATTATAGGGCGCCTGGTTGGCTCAGTTGGTTAAGCGACTGCCTTCGGCTCAGGTCATGATCCTGGAGTCCCGGGATCGAGTCCCGCATCGGGCTCCCTGCTCTGCAGGGAGTCTGCTCCTCCCTCTGACCCTCCCCCCTCTCATGTGCTCTCTCATTCTCTTTCTCTCAAATAAATAAATAAAATCTTTAAAAAAAAAAATAAAATAAAATAAAAAAATAAAAATGCAATTATAGTACAATGCTTGGTTCTATAGTCAACAATGGTATTTAGTTATGATGATGTAAACACTAACTGTTTAATTCAGTAAGTCAGCAGTTACAAAATTATATTGAGAGAGTAGGGAAAGACAGGTTGAAGAAAGAAATCTATCTATCTCCATCTGGCATAACAGAAGCCAATAGATAAATGCTAAATTGCTAATCACTACTAACATATTTTGGTTAGAAATGTGGAAATAATTACTAAGAAATAAAATTATTGTCTCTGGAGAAGTTGTCTGAGTGATGGGAAGACTTTGGGTTAGTGACTACACTCTTTAATATAAGCCTTTGGTACATTAGGAAAGCAACTTTGTGTACTAATTTTGATACTTAAAAAATAACTAAAATAATGGAGAAAAAATTGCTCGAATTATAAATTTTCAGGTTTCCACTTTATTTTTATTCTGTAAAATCCCACTAATGTTGATTGATCTGTTTGGTAAATAAAAAGTATCCTCAAAAATTTACAAGACACACATACAAGGGAGTAATTTTTTTTATGAAACTTACTTTGCAATGGGCAACCAATTTAGAAAGTACTCTACTGTCCAAGGTTCAGGTCTACATTAAATACTGCATACAGATGAAGTCAGTAGATGGTAGAACTCCAAAGGTCCTTCTGAATGAGAAATCTAACATGGAATGGTAAGTCTCTGCCAGAAAAGAGCTGCTTTCTCTGAAATACTTCCTCCACCCTGGTTTCCTTTACCAGAGTACTTCCTTTCCATATAATTTTCCACATAATTTTGGTAGCTTGATGGGTTAAGCACCCTAAATAGTGACATTTACTATTATTTATATTCTGTTGACATGGTTACAGAAACAGCAACGATGGCAGGCAATTAAACTGACTTCATGATATGCCTTTGCTGTAAGACTGAAGTTCTTAATTTTCCAGTTATACTTGGATCTGAAATTTGGCTTCACTTGAGTTCAGTCTGTTCCAGGACAGAGTGAAGCCAAGTTTATATTGTGTATTAAATGCTCCAGTGGTTGACACTATTTTTTCAAACATGACATACACTTGATGGACTGGAATGTAATAGTATGGTAATAAAACCATAGGATTTATTTAAAAGGGTTTTTTTTCTTTTTTTCTTCTTTTATCCCAAAGCCTTTACTCTAACATCAGATTTCCCGTAGTTTTTCTACTCCTATCTTTTATTTGATAAAGAAAGTAAAGATGCCTTAAACTTTGGAAAGAAAATATCAAAGATAAGAGCTCATCAATCTCTCTCTAGTAGTTCTCGCCATTCATTTTTGTTTACTCTCTTCTTAAGTTTCTTACTACGAGCCTCTGAAACTTTAAAATCAGAGTTTCATTGACCTTGTATAAGGAACTACTGTTCTTAACCACAGAAGCTCTAGATATGAGGTCAGAAAGCTCTGAAGTTGACATAAGGAACTAAATCTCCTACAAAGATGGGATTGCCATTTCCTATTCCAAGAATTGCACACTAGTTCCAATCTTGTCTTAGGTGTAACTGCTTTCTACTCTCTAAAGGGAAAAGTTGGTTAAACTATTAAGAACTAAAATCTAATCTGGAGGCCTGTTATGAGATTAGAGTTCAACTGGACAAATTTAACAAATCTGCTTATATTCACTACATTTCAGTTTGAATTTGTAAATGACAACAAGGTACCCCAAGGTATTTGAAGCAGTCTATAGATATTCACTACTATTATGATTGTTGACCTTAGAGCTTCATTTGAAGTTAAATCTGTACATATGGCTGCTAAGTTATCTGATATTTTCAGAAAGAAAATAAAACTAAATGCAATTTTTAAAAAAGGAAGGGGAAAAATAAAATGCAAAAGAGAAAAAGGATTCTCAGTTTGATTGTTTTAGACTTAGGATATCAAGTTTACCAGTAATATTGGGTTGAGAGGAATGGAGTGATGAGTTTTCTTGAAGGTTTTCTTAGTCACACCAGGTTTTATTTGACACTTTTTTGGGGAATGTCAGCACTCATAAATGACAAGCAGTTGTGTGCTTGTGCATCACACTCAATAACAGAATCCAATTCGGAATTAGCAAAGCTTCAAAGAACAAATTGAAATGGACACTATAGTCCTGAATCGAACAATCCCTGTAGAATGAGGAGCTGGGGAATATTGTCACTGGGAAGAGGTGAGGGAGCTCCAGTCACCCCTACACTTTCTATTGGTGCTATAAGCTCTGGTTAAATTAAACATAGGTCATTAACTTAAAATTCAACATATTAACCAACCAAACTCGTCATCTCAAAGAGGCATATTTCCTTTCCTGTGTTCCTTTTCACTACAGAAGGGACCACCATCTCCCAGCTGGTCAAACTTGACACCTGGAAGTAATCCTTGATTTTTCATTCTTCCTCATAGTCCATATCTAATCATTCATATTGTTCTTCCTACTTCAGAAATATGTTTGAAATATTAACATCCCTTCTTATGCCATCATCAATGAAGCTCAAACAAAGGCTTACCACTGTGAAGATTTCTGATCTTTCACTCCATGTCTATGTGTGTCCTCTCTGATTCATTCTTGGACCATAAACCAGAGGAATTTTTGTGAAAACAACAATCTAACCTTGTAATTTCCATTTTTAAAACCATGAGATAGGGTACCTGGGTGGCTCAGTTGGTTAAGCGACTGCCTTCGGCTCAGGTCATGATCTTGGAGTCCCGGGATCGAGTCCCGCATCGGGCTCCCTGCTCAGCGGGGAGTCTGCTTCTCCCTCTGACCCTCCCCCCTCTCATGCTCTCTCTCTCTATCTCATTCTCTCTCTCAAATAAATAAATAAAATCTTAAAAAAAAAAATGAGATAGCTTCCTTTTGTTGTAAAATATCCAAAATCCCTACAAAACTATCCACACTATAGTTTTTATAGCTCCAGCCTTATATCACTTTATCTCTGATCTTTATGCTGTATATCTTCTGACTTTCATTCAGATTTCAGGGATTATTTACAGAATTTATTGGTTCTGGTTTTTTTGCAGGGGGATGTATTTGTATGGGATGCTATCACTCCTTCATCCTCACCCTATTCCTGCTTATCCTTTCATGCTAGTTTAAGACTTAATCTTTAAGGAAGGTTTCCTCATCACTAGACAAGTTTAATTCCTCATGTTTTAATCTAATAACTTTTTACACCAAACCTCTTCTTCCTTAATGTACTTCACACTTCACTTTCCAGCTCAGTGTCCATACTTGACTCTAAGCCCCATATCTACTGGGACTTTATCTATCTTGTCCATACTTGGCCTCCTTATTTCTACTATAAATCCTAAAACATAGTAGAAGTTTGATAAATATGATTTAATCAAAGGGAAAGAAGTATATAAGAATGATAAAAATGTGTAGGAGCTTACTTTCAAATGCACAAAACAAGGGATTTCAAAGCATTCTACCTGTATTGTCATAATCCACATTTCACTTCTTCAGGTTTGTATATTAGAATTGTCTGTGAAGTATATGCATGCATGTGTGTTTGTGGGTAGGTATAAGGTAAAGGGTGGAGAGACTGGAGGGTGAAAAAAAAACAAGGTATGACTGACACAGTCTAATTATATATATTTTGGCCAGTATTGCAGAAAGCCCAATGGGGGACAATTTGCCTTTCTTTTATCAAAGGCCCTGCCATATTCTGAAGTCTTTTCTAGGCTTCTTGGTATACTCTAGAAAATCCCATATATCAAAACAAAAATAGTTATAGAATGCAAATAGAAATTCCCTTGAAAATAAATCATAGCATACTCTGATACCTTTGTCTTCCTTTAAAGATGTGAGGATATGAAAGAATATATAAAACCTAATCCCTTCCTGTGGTTTTAAGAAAATATTGAGAACAATACATTCAACCCTCAGCTCATACTTGCAGTCACTCCAAAGTAAATGTTTTTTTATACCTTGTGGAAAAAAGTGATTTTGTGACTCTCTGCTTTTGAAAAAGAGCTAGATTCTTTTCAAAAACCACTTCATTGAGAAGTATATATACTTTAGAGGCAACACTTTTCTAAAATTTTGTACCTTGGAATGATATTTCCCTTGAGATGTTTATAAGTTACAAAAGGAAATCCTACATCTTTTGGGGATGGGTGGGTTATATCATATTGTATGATACAATTAAAAATTTTTAGAAGTATTGCCATAAATAAATTTGAGCAACATATATTAACCTAGATTTTCTAAACATTTTATCATGCAACCAAACTGTAAGGGTTTTGTTTGTTTGTTTTGAATGCCAGTTAAAATCTGAGTCACTCAGAAAAAAAATTGGCAAAATTTAGGTGTAATGGGATAGAAAATTAGTTCCAAACTAGCAACCTTATCAGTCCCTTTTATCCCTCAAATAACCTAGCATCTGATAGCCTGTCATCATTTGTACAATGATGATAATCACACCTATTGCCTAGTAGTGTAATGAGAATTTAATGAGAAATGGCAGATTTCCTATTCAAAAATCTCATTCTCTCCTCTAAGTTGCAAACCACAGGAGAAAATCGTGACAACTGATTTCATATAAAAAATACATAGAAACATTTAGAAATATTTCCTCAAAGAGGAAATACTGTAACCTATATTATTATAAATGTAACATTTACGTAAATCCTTAAACTGCAGTATTTTTTGCATGGGGGTAGTAACTTCAAAGATGGAGGTCCCGTACAAATTCTGGCTGTTGCCATGAGATGTCATATAGCAGAATGGCAAGCAGGGCCAAGCGTGTGCATGGGGAGAACCTGACTGGCACTACAAAGTTCAGGTAGATGCACTTTACAGACTAGCAAAGCAACTGCAGAGACAAGAACTCTGAATGCTCTTTTACCTTCAAATCACTTTCAGCACGTCTGCAAATCATAAAAGGACTTTAAAGAATGAAAAGTTGGAAATTCGGGCACATAATATATAGGTTTCTAGACAAGTCTAGATGTAGAGCTGGAAATAACTGGATTCGAGTTCTTTGTCAAAATTGTGCCTGCACAGAAACCTGACCTTTATCCCCTTACCATTCCCTGCCCTTCACCCAGTATCCTACCCTTGTGTTTGATTAAAGGGAAATTCAAGCTAAGAGGAAAATTCAAACACCACAGAATAAACACTCACAGCATCCTCTGCCTAAAGAGTCACACTTCAGAGAGAACAAATGATTTTTTCCCAGAGAGAATTGCTGTTAGCAAACACATGACAGTTCACAGGCTTCCACTCTAGTGAAGCTGACTGCAAACGGAAATCACCGAATCAGACTAGAAATGGAAATTGCCTGCAGGAGTCTCAGTTATTTAAACTTTCAATGATTTCCCCACGTACATTTTTCCTGAATTCATGTTTAAGAAACAAGAATGTCAAACCATGTTTTCTCTCTTAAAAAAGCAAGAAAATAATACTAAGATTCAAGGCTTTGAAATCTTACGTTCCTTTGTTTGGTTAATTTCCAAGAGCCACAGATCTGATTACATTGTATTTTTCTTCATTGCTTCTCAAAGGATAAGAATAGCAAGTTAGTAAATAGCAAAGGCTGTGCATAGATCTTTGGAATGGGTTAAAACCCTTTCATCTGATATTAAGGTGAGAGGAAACATGAGGCCTAGGAAACATACTCCCAGGCCAGGTGTATTGGAGAATCAATTCAGCTGGGCAATGGGATGACTCAACTTCTGAAGCTAACATTTGTCTTTAAGGAAGAATCCCAAGTTCATTATCTAAGTTATAGTTCATTTTATGTATTGATTTTTCATATATGTCAAGCTATCATCATTGGTCCAGTATAAGAGTCTTCTATTATTTTTTTATTTATTCACATTTTTAGTCACTCATTCAATAACATAACAAATCCCTATCCCTATGAAGCTACTGTCCAAACCAAACACTAGAGCCTTACAAACAACTTACTTCTAAGGGCTCCTCCCCTGTACCATTTTTCTATCTTCCCCACTCCCAGAGGTAAACATTATTCTGAATTTTGAATTTTTTGTAGTGGATGCTAAGGTTAGCTGCCTGGATCATCTATTCAAGAATAAGGAACTTATTCAGCCAAGTGCTGGGAGTGTTGGTGATTGACGAAGTCTTCTCTCATCTCTCTTGGAACTGAGAACCCTCTCTTCCAAGGTCACTTCCTTTCTCAGAGGCAGCATGTGTCCAGTCAGCGTGTGTGGTGGAGAGGAGTATAGGTTCAGCCTTCTTGCTCCAGTGCAGGACAACTCTGTGGGACCATTCCAACACCAGACCTTTTTATGGGGGAGCTGCTGAGGCCTTTTTTTTTTTTTTTTTTTTTTTGAAACCGTATTTTACTCCAATACAGTTTCTCCTCTTCCTTCACTTTCTACACAGAAATCTCCTTCTCGGATTGTTTTCCAGAGAACTCAATCTTTGACATTATCCCTGGGCTTTTTTCAACAAATGATGCAGAAGTACTTGTATATCCGTAAGCAAACGAACAAAAACAAACCATGACTTAACCCTCACACCTTATAACAAATGAGCTCAAAATGGGTAATAGACTTAAGTATAATATATAAAATTATAAAACTTTTAGAAAAAAATAGGACAGAATGTCATATGAAGAGAATGGCATTGGCATATGAAGAGATTTTCAACATCATTAGTCATTAGGAAAATGCAAATTAAAACCACAATGAGATATCTTCACCTATCTATCAGTATGGCTAAAATAAAAAATGACAATAACAAAGACTGACAAGGATGCAGAGAAACTGGATCACTCACACATTGCTGGTGAGAATGTAAAATTTTACACTGACTTTGAAAAACAGTTTGACATCTTCTTATAATAGTAAACATGTAAATTACATATAACACAGCTATTGAACACTCAGGCATTTATCCCAGAGAAATGGAAACTTATGTTCATTCAAACAAACAAGACCCCGTACATGAAGAATAGCAGCTTTATTCATAATAGCTTAAAACTGAAAACAACCCATATGGCCTTCCATGGGTGAATGGTGAAACAAGCTGTGGTACATCCATACCATGTAATACTACTCAGCAATAAAGTGGAAAAATGACTGATACAGGTGGTGACATGAGTCAATCAATAGAGAGATGTAATAAGAGAAAAAAGTCAGTCCCAAAACATTACATACTGTAATATTTCATTTATGTAAGATCCTTGAAATAACAAAACTATAGAAATGTAGAACCGATCAGTAGTTACCAGAGGTTAGGGATAAAGTTGGGGAAGTGTGGTTATTAAAAGGCAACCTGAGGGATCCTTAAAATGGAATTGCTCTGTATGACTGAGTGCTCGATTCACAAACCTATGTGTATATGATAGAATTGCATAGAACTAAATATGCCCACAAAAATAAGCTAAACATGGAAAATCTGAGTGAGATTGGTGGTTTGGGTCAACATTAAAATCCTGGTTGTGGTATTGTACTGTAGTTTTGCAAGATGTTACTAATAGGAATAACTGCATACAGGGTGCAAAAGACTCCTCTGTATTATTTCTTATAATTGTATGTGAATCTACAATTATCTTAAAATAAAAAGTTTAATTTAAAAGTACAATGCTTGTTTTTAAGTTTTATAGTAGTATACACTATATATTATCTTTGGAACTTTTTTTCTTTCAGATACCCTCCAACTCATTCTATATGACAGGTTAAATACCAAGAGATATACAGTTTCTTACATGTAGGTTTCTTTCATTCATTTTTACTATTGTTTAATATTCTAATGTGACTGTCACATATGTGTATATTCTTTTATTGATTAGCATTTGTGCTTTTTTCAGCTGTTGTTATTATAGACAGTGCTATGAACAGTCTTGCCTTGGTACATGTGGTAAACGTGCGCAAGTGTTTCTAGTTCTTTGATCGGCTCCCATTGTTCCTTCTAATTTGAGATTAAATCAGTATTCCTTTTGTAAGTAAGTTTATTCTTTTTCAATTGTTTTTCTTTTCTTTTTCTTTCAAAAAATTGTTTCTCGTTTTCTCATAGGATTTGATGTATGATGTGATTATTTTTAGTTAGTTCTAAGTTATTTATTTTAAATTTACATTATGTCAACTTATTTCACTATAAAATATTTAGATAGGTTTTTAAAATTTTCAAGTATTTGAGGGTTTATTTATTCATCTTGTGTTATTGTTGTCCTTTTACATTTTTAACTGAATTACATCATCCTGAAAGAACATGATCTATATGATGTCTACACTTTGATATTTATTTTTACCTTATTCATGGCTTTGTGAAATGATCAGTTTTGTGAATGTGCCTTTTGCACTCAAGAAAAATGTGTTTACTGTAATTTGAGGGCACAGAAAACTGTGTATTTCCATTAGAATAAAGTATTATTTTTACTATTCAAATCCTATCTTCATTTTTTTGGGGGGGTGCTATTTGTCTCTTCACTGATTAATAAAAGGATGTTGAACTCTCCTGCTATATTAATAGATTTACCTAAACTTCTCAGAAGTTCTATCCACTTTGTAATTTATATAATTTGAAGCTAGCTTATTAGAGACAAGTGTGATTAAAATTGTTATATCTTTTGGGTGAACTTAAACACTGGTCATTTATGTAGTGACCCTAAAAATGTGTTTTGCCTTACTGTTTATTTTTCTGAAATCATGGGTTAAATTATCTTTCTTTTCTCTCCTAGTTTCCTTACAAAACTGAGCTATTTATTATGAATGTAAAAATTTTATTTCAGTAAATGACCAGTACCATGGGTTATACTGGGATCATCGTTTGTGGTTAAAGATGAACCCAATTTAGTAAAAATTTTATAGTAAACTTACTTTACATTATACTTTATTATTTCTAAACATTTGTTTGTGATCATGATACATTAAAAATTTAGATGTTTTAGTTGTTTTTCAATTATTTATAAATCATCTATAATACAGCATAAATCCCATCTCCCTTTCCCTTTAATTACAATTGTATGTGAATCTACAATTTTTAAATTATGTGTGTGAAATCAAACAACACCCTCTCCGTAAAAAGTAAGAAGAAAAGCGCATATTTATTTTAAAATCTTCATATTTGGACTCTTACTCTGAGCATGAAGAATCTCCTGAATAGGGTAATTTAGGTAGAGTTATGTACAGTGTCACATCCGGCATTCTAAGTCTGCCACCATCTTTATAATGTCCCGTAAGTAGACCTTAGACTGACCTATATTGCCATGTTCATTTTAGGCCAATAAATATAGACACAGAGATAAATTGAGGTCATTTAGAAGAAAGGTCAAGCAACACAATGAGCACTTAAGTTGGATAAGTATCCAAATGCATTAAGAAATAAAGAAATAAAATGATCATCTTTTCCATTAAAATAAGTCAGGTTAGAAAGTGTTCAAAACAATGTTTTGGGCACTGTAAAATATTTAGCTGATGTTATTAGGACCCATCCTAGCTGTAAAATACTTACTTATCCTTCTATGGATAGCAAATTTGAGGCTTTTGCAAATCAGAAAATTTTGCAGCTTTCCACTTTGGCAGGCCTTTGGGGAAGTCTCCACACAAAGTAAGGTCACTGCTTTCCCCATTTAGTGGATGTTTAAGGAGTCAATAAAATTTCTGAACTTGTTTTCTTTGGGCCTTCCTTTTTATTTGTTTAAATTGTTTAATTTTAAAGGAAACCTAATGGAAACAGAATAGACATTGGCCATGGATATGTGCCTGGTTTAACCTGCACTTCCAGAGTCAGTTTGACAGCAATTACTGCTCACAGCCTTTCAGCTTTGTCTCCAGACACTTAGCTGCCTCATCTATCTTTCCAAAGCATGGGTCTGTCTAATCATGTTACAGCACCCACCTCCTGTCTTAAAAAATATAAGTGAGTATTAATTTCAGATTTATATACTGTCAAGTTTTGACCTATCTTTCAAAGCTAGACCATCTCCTAACCAGGTCAGAATTTACATTTATAAATTCTTTTTTATACTCTTTCTTTTCATTAACCCTATACTGCCGTCAAACTCAAGGCTGGCATATATTCTGTATTTTAATCATGCCGGTTTTGTTCTTTGACTGGTTTTTTACTTCATTCTTTACCAAAAATGTTTAGCATCCTTTATCCTTCTGCTCAGATAGGATTTTACCTCTTTTTCTCTTTTTAAAATATTTTATTTATTTATTTGAGAGAGAGTGAGCGAGAGACAGAGCAGAAGCAGAGGGGGAGGGGCTGAGAGAGAGGGAGAAGCCAACCCCCTGCTGAATGGGGAGCCCCGTGTGGAACTCGATCCCAGGGCCCTGGGATCATGACCTGAAGGCAGATGCTTAACCGACTGAGCCTCCTAGGCGCCTAGGATTTTACCTCTTCAGTGAACTTTGGTTCAGACCCTCTGTAAGCTAAAAATATGCTCTCTTTCTTCTGTATTGCATTATTAGCACATCATGTGTCAAAAGTAGAAAATTGACTTCTATTCTATGTGTATATATATATATATATATATATATGCCTTCAATTTCCCAGTAACCTTTCAACATTTGGTGAAGTGAGTTATTGTGCTAAGAATGAGAATAGAATGGTGAACCTAACATGACATTCCATGTAGACAAAAGGTTCATGCAAGCAGGTGTGGGAAGACTAAATCTTCTCTAGGCCAGTAAAGGATAGTTCAAAATTATGAATGATACAACAAGCTGAATAACTAAAAACTCGCTAGAGTTTATATAAATGAAGAAAAATATCTCTAGTACAAAAGGTTTGATGCCATTGTCCAAAAGGACAAAGTTTAGACTTTGGCTGAAGAATATTACAATGTTGACAAAAGCTTTTTAATGAGGCAGATTTTCCTTCTAAAGACAAAAAAATGATGAGTTATATGCATATTTAGCAACCTGGCCTCATGTGTTCAAGGAGTTGAGATTATAAATTTGAGCTTCATTTTGTAGGGTAGTATTTATTAAACCAACTGTGCTGATACATTCTCAGGTGTTCATAATTGTAAAGAGGTTTTATTTTTTAGGGCGCCTGCTGGTTTAGTCCAATGAGAGTCCCACTCTTGGTTTGGGCTCGGGTCTTGACCTCAGGGTCCTGGGATCGAGCCCCACCTCGGGTTCCATGATCAGCGGCAAGTTTGTTTGAGATTCTCTCTCTCCCTCTGCCCCTCCCCTGCTGTCTGTCTGTCTCTCTCAAATAAATAAATAAATCTTAAAAAAAAAAAAACTTAAAGTTTTACATTTAGATGATTATCTAAAATTAATAAAAGATATTCTGGCTCATTTAATGGCCACTTAAAATGATGACACAATTGCTAGCAGCCTACCTATTTCTATCTTACAACTTTTTCCTTCCTTTCTGATACAATTAAGGAAATTTTCCTGCTTCTGTCATGGGCTAAATCCTTTCTATGTGCCTGGAATATCATCCTATCTTGCTCCCCAAGGACTTCCTTGCTGCAAGTAACACTTTTTTTCCCCAGATTTGAGATTCATCAGTTTCTTCCTTCCATTTTACTTATTTCTATCTGTACACAAATAAGATTTTTTGTCTCTTATCCTATAAAAGCCCACTCATGGCCCTATATACCCCTCTCCATATCCTGTTCTCTGTTTCCATTCTAGAAAAAAAATCTCTAATGATAATACCTAGTTCCTGTCTCCATTTTATCACTTGTCATTCTATTCTAAATACATTCCAGTTGATTTCTCATACTCATAATTCTACTATGACTCCTTTTGTGAAAATTACCAATCACCTTTACATTACCAAATCAACACTCTGTTTGTTCTTCACGTTAAACAGACTTCCAGCAGCATACGGTAGAATTGAAAAATCACTCCATAACGAAACACTTTCTTCTCTTTGTTTCTGTGGTTTCTATGAGACTGTATTCTCCAGGATTTCTCTTACATTAAGGGCCTCCTAATCTTCAAGAATTTAAATGTGAGTATTCCTTAAGACTCATCTTCTTTTCTCCTCTCCTTTCCTCTTTTTTACTTTCCTTTCCTGTCTTCCCGTCCTCCCTCCCTCCCTTCTCTCCTCTCTTCCCTGCTCCTTTCCTATTCTTGTCTTCTGTCCTATTCTGTCTTCTCCGAATTTCATTTAATCCAATCTCTTGTCTTTAACCATCATCTGTATGCTAATGACTCCCAGTAGTCCTGATCTCTTCAATGAACTTTCAACTCATATATCCAAATGTCAACATATCATTTTTACTTAAATGTCTTAAGTTTTTGAAACTAATCATGTCCAAAGCAGAACTCTTAATTTCCTCCCTCTCAAATCTATCTAGAATGCTATTCTCTTACTTTGCTTAGGTGGCTGCTTCATTTTATTCATTTCCTGTTTGAGAGTCATCTCCTCAATGAGTTTTTTGACCACTCATTTGAATGTAGAAGTCTCTCGCACTCTGTTTATACTCTATCCCATCAGCCTATGCTTTATTTATAGTCTTTATGACTATCTACAATTATCTTACTCATTCTACCTATGAACATATAAATTTGAAAAGAGTAGAGTGACAAGAATTTGAAACATTTCTCGAAATAAGAGTCCCTAGACTTCAAGGGCCTATAGAAATATTCTTAAGGAAGGGCTTATGAGTTCCCAAGTTTGAAAGACAGTTTTAGATCATAGGGATCTAGCAAGAACTTATAAATTGAAAGTATATCTATTTCCTAAGGCTGTTTTAACAAATCATCATAAGCTTGTGGCTTAAAACAATGGAAATTTATTTTTTCACAATTCCACAGTCCAGAAGTCTGAAACCAAGATGTTTGCAGGGTCACATTCCCTCTGAAGACTCTGTCTGAGGGAGAATCTTTCCTTCCTTCTTCTGGCTTGTGGTAGCTCCTAGCATTCTTTACTCTTGGCTGCATAATTCCAATCTCTGCCTCCATCTTTGCATGGCCTTTTCCTCTTCTCTGTATTCTCTACTCTGTGTTTCTCTTATAAGGATATTTGTCATTGGATTTAGGGCCCACCTGGATAGTCCAGGATTATCTCATCCCAAGATCCTTAATTACATTTGCAAAGGATCTTTGTTTCTAAATAATGTTACATCCATGGGTTCTGAGATATAGTCCTATCTTTTGGAGGGCCTACCATGCAACCCACCATAGGAAATGACATTATATGTTAAAATTTAGGCAGTTAAACCTCACCACAATGTGTAGTTATCCTAACTGGGCAGTAAGTAATGACAGAGGCCACCAGACTATTGCAAAGTGGTAGACAATGATGGTCTGAAATAATTCTGTGGCATAAAATATGACAAAGAAAAGAGGCTGAATTCAAGACACATGTATTAAGTAAAAAGCAACATAATTTGAGGATCCATCCACTTCACAAGTTTTCGTTTCCTTTGGAAATTTTCATTCTTTATTTTATAATTGGCACCCACTAATGCATCACCCTGCTACAAGTGGCGGCAGTGAGAACAAACCTGGACAACTGGACAGAATGTAAAAAGTTCAGCAAAGAGCATCAGAGAAGGAGCACCAGCAGTCCATATTTTTAGTCATAGAAAAAATGTTTAGTATCGATGCTTTCTGTCTATTCTACTTCAGGCTTCCCATCCATTAGTGTACATTGCTTGCATAAACCCATTGTTTTGTTTGTTTTTACATAGCATCCTTTTTTGTTGTTATGAAAGCCACTCATGCATATTGAAGAAAATTTGGTGCATACCAAAAGATTAAAAAAACAGTATCACCAATATTATAATCCCCAGAATGAACCAATTTTTTTATCTATAAAAGTAAAAAGGAAGTCACTCTTTGTCCATTATCTCTATTATCACACCATGCAAATGGCTGTAGAAATGGCACCAAACTTTAACCATCAGGGCATGTGTGAAATGTACTGTGAGCCCCTCACAGCTAGACTTCACCGTTCAGAGGCAAAACTCATATACAGTGAGCATGCTATGCACTGTCAATCAAGAGAGACACCATTCAGAAGCCATAGAGAATAGATGTTTAAAACATTGCTTTAAAATATATTCTGCACTTAATTAGCCTGCCTTTGAATGTGGGCTGGACTTTGTTGCTAATTCCTAATGAATAGAGTGCATAAAGGGGAAAATAATAACTTTATAGTGGAGAAACCTGAATACATCTCAACCAAGTGAACAAAATTAATATCACCACTAATGAGTCATGTTGATTCCATGTACTCCTTAATATCATTCGGTGAGCAGGGCACTTCTTCTCTGTAGAAGTCTTTCAAAAGCAAAGACAAAACAAAACAAAAAACCTCAAACAAAATGTAAAAGAGCATAACCCCACTCTAATAACAAAGAAATACCACACGAACCTAAATTGAGAAACATTTTACAAAATACCAGAACAGTAGTCTTCAAAAGTGTCAAAGTCATAAAAACCAAGAAAGCATAGTAAAAAAACTGTCAAGATTGGAGTTGACAAAAATGTGATATGGTATCCTGGACCAGAGAAAGGACATTAGGGGAAAAAAAAGGCTAGTGAAATCCAAATAAAATATGTAGCTTATTTAATAGTGTTGTACCATTAACTTCTTCCTTTTCGTAAGCATGCCATCATATTGTAAGATGTCAATATTAGGGGGATGTAGGTGTAGGGTAGGTAAGAACTATTTGTATTTCATACAAATATAACTCTTTGGTTAATCTAAAATTATATCAAAATAAAAAGTTTAAAAAATTTTATGTTTCCACTTCAGTGTTACAAAAATGGGACCTCTGTCTTGTAAGTGTGCATTTTCAGTTGAGTTATTTTTTCTAATGGACAACTTAATGAAGTATATGCCAGGGTGACAAACTGTAGGAATTTTTTAATTTAAAATATTTCTTGGTTCTTCCAGGCAATTCTGGACAGAATAGCTATTTTTGATGTATTCATTTCATATCTATATTTATCTCTATCAATTTTTATCTTTCCATTTTAATTGAGCACATTGAGAATGTTTTCCACGCCATTAAATGTTCATAGAAAAATGCCATCTTGATAGCAGAAGAGCACTGTTCATTAGATTACAATTATTTAGTTCTGTTCGCCTTGATGGGTAGTCAGGTTATTTCAGTTTGTGTTTGCACTGGGAATTAGATGAAGTTTGTTCTTCTTTGCTATGATTTATTGGGAAGCAACAATTTACAGAGAGAAATGATGTTACTGTCTTGGACATAGGATCTTCAAGGGTTTGTCAGGACTCTATAAAGGGAAATAAGCAGCTAAGTCACATGGAAATAGACACGACATTGTCACAGTTGCTACTTAAACTGCTATTTAAACACTGTAGAGCAGAGACCTGATGATTCAAAAGAATAGGTCACAAGGGACAAGAAGGACTGTGTATCTGCAGAGGATCTTTGGGGGAACAGAGTAAAGGGAAAGAATTCACTAATGAACCATGGTGTGGTTCATATTCTGCAAAGCCTCCTTATACCTAATATCTGATTTTAAAAACAGCTATCATTCATATAGCTCTTTAGAATGTCTTCACATATTATTCATTTATTTTAAATCAATACATGTTTTTTAAAGAGAACTTTTATGTTGACAGAAAAATTGAACAGAACGTATAGAAAGGTTCCAACTACTCCCATTTCCTCCATTACTATGTATTACTGACATTTTAGTCAATTAGTACAGTATGTTTGTTACAATCTATGAGCCAATATTGATATATTGTTACTAACTGACATCCATTGTTTACATTAGAATTCATTCTTTGTGTTGTATAGCTCTTTGGGTTTTGACAAATGTATTGTTCATTGTTTGCCCCATAGATGTCAAATGTGTTATCCATGAAAATGAAAATGTAGGAATACAAGACTGAGAAACTCCTAGAATAGTTATGCAATAGGATACAAGATAGAATTATATTAATTACAGAGTTGAGTAAGATTGAGAAGCACAATGTGACACAAGACTTTGCCTCTAAAACAATACTACTATGGCAGCCAGGAAGTCTATGGAGATTTCTTCATGGAATGACTCCACAACCTAGACAATCCAGACAAAAAAGAAAGTAGGAATATCTAAGCAATTTTTGATTGATGTATTTTTGAATTTCATATTATTAAATAACTTTCCAATTCAGTGATTTAAGAACATTATCCCATAATTACTGGTCCAGTTGGTTAGCTGTTAGTGTAAACAAAATCTTGGTTAGCTGTTAGTGTAAAAAAAATCAGTTTATTTTGCTACCTCATTCTATACAACCAAATAACTTCTGAATTGATTAAAGAAGTTAATTGTTAGAAAATAGCTCAGTTGTAAAAGCTAACCAATTCTTTACAAATTTTTCCAAAATAGAAGAAGAGGAAGAGTTAGTTCCATAAGGTCAGTATTACCTTGATACCAAAGCCAAATGATGGCATCACAAGAAAAGAAAATTGCAGACCACTATCTCTTATAAAAATTGACACAAAAATCCTCAACAAAATCCAAAAATATAAATATATATAAATATTACACCATGACCAAATGCGTTTTATTCTAATTGGTTGGTTTAACATCTTGAAAATCAATTAATGTAATACACCACATGAATAGAATAAAAGACAAAAATCTCATGATTATCTCAATAGGCACAGAAGAAAGGCAAATGAAAAATTCAACACCCTTCATGAAAAAAATTCAACACCCTTAATGAAAAAAAATGTAACAAACTATTATTTGGTAAGGGAACTTTCTCACCTGATAAACTGAATTGACAAAGATATTACCACAGGTAATATCAAACTAAATGATAAAAGACTGACTACTTTTTCTCTAAGATGAGCAACAAGTATCTCTCACAACTTCTACCCCACAATGTAATGGAAGTTCTAGTCAGGACAGTTCAGCATAGAAATGAAATAAAAGGCATCTGGGGGGCTGGGTGATGGACACTGGGGAGGGTATGTGCTATGGTGAGCGCTGTGAATTGTGTAAGACTGTTGAATCACAGCCCTGTACCTCTGAAACAAATAATACATTATATGTTAATAAAAAAGAAGAAGAAGAAGAAGAAGATAGCAGGAAGGGGAAGAATGAAGGGGGGGAAATAGGAGGGGGAGGCGAACCATGAGAGACTATGGACTCTGAGAAACAAACTGAGGGTTCTAGAGGGGAGGTGGGTGGGGGGATTGGTTAGCCCGGTGATGGGTATCAAAGAGGGCACATTCTGCATGGAGCACTGGGTGTTATACACAAACAATGAATCATGGAACACTGCGTCAAAAACTAATGATGTAATGTATGGTAATATAACATAATGTATGTAACATAACATAATAATTAAAAAAATTTTTAAAAATAATTAAAAAAATAAAATAAAATGTTTTTCGTATCAAAAAAAAAAAAAAAAAAGGCATCCAGAATAGAAAAGTAGAAGAAAAATTTCCTTTATCTGCAAGTGATATGATCTTGTACATTTAAAAAGTCCTAAGGAATACATTAAAAAACCATTAGATAGGACAAGGTTAGAAAGGTCACCAGGACATATGGCCAATGTACAAAGTCAATTATATTTCTATGCAGTAGCAATAAACAAATTGAAGTTGAAGTTAATAAAGCAATTTCATTTGTAATACCATCAAAAATACTTAGGAATAAATTTTTAAAAATAAGTTCAAAATTTATATTCTGAAATCTAAAAAAACAAAACAAAACAAAACAAAAAAACCCACTATTAAATGATAGTTAAAATAACATAAATAAATTGAAAGACACACCACATTCATGGATTTGAACACTTAATATTGTTAAGATTACAATACTCCTCAAATTGACCTACAGATTCCACACAGTTTCTATCAAATCTCACCTGACTTCTTTATAGAAACTGACAAGGTGACTCTAACATTCATATGGAATTTCAAGAAACTAAAAATAGAAAAAAAAGACTTTAAAAAGAAGAACAAATTTGGAGAACTCAGAGTTCCCAATTTTAAAAGTTACTAATGAAATTAATCTATACAGTATAGTAATGGAATAAAGATAGACATATAGATCAACAGAAAAAAACCTGAGAATCCAGAAAGAAACCCACACGGTTACAGTCAGTTGAATTTGTACAGGGGTATCTAGTCAGATAAATGGAAAAAGAATGTCTTTTCAACAAATGGTACTGGAAAATGGATATTCACCATTGAAGGAATGATGCTTGGACTTCTACCTCACACCATCTACAAAACAAAACAGAAAACAAAAATCACTTTGAAATGGATCAAAAGCCTAAATGTAAGACCTAAAAATATAAAACCCTTAAAGGGTATAAATCTCTGTAGCCTTAGACTAGGCAGTTTCTTAGATAATGACAGTACAAGCACAAGCAACATAAGAAACAATAAAAAATATATCATCAAAATAGTTTTTAAAATTTTTTTTTTTTTTAAAGATTTTATTTATTTATTTGACAGAGAGAATGAGAGAGAGAGCACATGAGAGGGGGGAGGGTCAGAGGGAGAAGCAGACTCCCTGCCGAGCAGGGAGCCCGATGCGGGACTCGATCCAGGGACTCCAGGATCATGACCTGAGCTGAAGGCAGTCGCTTAACCAACTGAGCCACCCAGGCGCCCTCATCAAAATAGTTTTTAAAGAGTTCAGTTCTTCAGAGGGCAACACCAATAAAGTGAAAAAACAATGCACAGAATGGGAGAAAATTTTTGCAAATTACCTATCTGATAAGGAACTTATATCTATAATATATAAACCTCTCTTACAACCCAATAAAAAAGATAAATAACCTAATAAAAAAGATAAATGAAGGGGCAAAAAGACAAACAATGATTAAAAAATTCATAAAATGAAGCTCAACATTATTATCTATCAGAGGAATGCAAGTCAGAATACCATTATGATATACTTTCATATCCATTAAGGTGGCTATAGTAAAAAATACAGATAATAAGAAGTGTTGACAAGAATGTGGAAAAATTGGACCCTTCACTCACTGGTAGTGGAAATATAAAATGGTGCAGGTGCCTTGGGAAATAGTTTAGAAATTGCTCAAATGATTAAACATATAGTTACCATATGATTTAGTAATTCCACTCTGAGGTATATATCCAAAACTGAAAACATGCCATGAAGGTTTATAGAACCATAATTGTACAGGAATTTTTATAGAACCATTATTTATAATAGCCAAAAAATGAAAACATTCAAATATTCATCCACTGATGAATGGATAAATAAAATGTGGTCTTATAGACATTGTGAGAAAATGTTCTAAGATTTTAACCATAGGAGTGGAGTAGGGGGCTGGTTCATTTGGGAGAAAAGAAACCTTCCAGGTATTTCAAATGAAATTGACTTAATACAGGGAGTTAGGTGCACACAAAACTTGGAAGGACTAGGGAAGCAATGTGAAACACTTATCACTGGCTTTTGGTCACAGATGCAACTGTGATCCAGAAAGTAGTGAAATTGCTGCCACTAGAGGTCAGGAAAATGCAAAAAATGACTACCAGTGTCTTTGCTGCCCCCCACACACCCTAAGTGAGTGAGTGGCAAGGAAATGGGTTCAGACTGCCCTTGTAAGAACTTATCTGCCAAAGCCTTTGTGGCTCTCACCTCTGGCAAAGGAAAATAGGGTTCTATGTTTTATCTTTCAAATTACATACAAGACCCATCTCATTGGTAGACTCTAAGTCATATCCAGAAACATGGAAACAGGCTATATCCATTAAATAAAGAGATAGAAAGATAGATGATAGATAGATAGATAGATAGATAGATAGATAGATAGATAGATGATAGATAGATAGATATAGATTAGATAGAGTAAATTAAATAAGGCACTTGTCTAGAGGCCAGCAAAGCACAGATGCCAACAGAACTGTATATGGTAATTTAATTCCAAATTGAACTAAGACTATATTCATTTGAGTTATTCACAGCCTTGTCAGAGAATTACAAGCTAATTTTTCTGGGGCACAAAAGCCTTAACTACAATCTGAGAATGCCTTACTCTCCTCATTTTAGAAGAGTAGATTTGAATGTCATTAATTTCCCCTGATGACTCAGTTGATTTTATTTAGGTCTCAGTTAATGCTAAACAAGCATCCACATCCACAAGCATTCTCAAATCTGTTAGTCATGATTTGCATTGCTTTAAGTAGTGTTATCACCTGCAATAAACTATTCTTTTTACTTCCTTGTGATGCCTGGGGCTGTTTGTGTCCCAGCTGCCATCTGGCAGCCATTGCTAAACCAGTGGCCCCTTTTACTTTTCTTAGATTAGTCGTCACAAGAAAGTGCAGTGTTCATATGAAGGTCTGTTCTATAAATGAATGAAAAGGAGCCAACTGTGCTCAAAGTCAAAGATTTGAAAATAAATAAGATTATTTTCAGAAGACTTGAATAGGATTTGAATTAAAGAAGTTCTAGACTTACACATAACTTTCCAACTTTTACATAATCACCAGACTTCACGTGTGCAGTTTTATTTTCATTGGCTTTAGGTAATTCATTGGCTCTGAGTCACTTGATTTCTATTTATTTATTTCCTTTAGTCACTCACCCCTACACCCTCTGACCTCCCTTTTTTATGTATCTCCTTCCTATTTGGGCATGTTTGGCTGGATGATTTTCTCAATAGGATGCTTTTTAGTATTTCCCTGACATTGTTTATCATCCTATCCAGAGTGTCAGCTTGCATCCTTGTAGCTCTAATACACAATAGAATATACTCTTGGGTGAAGTGGAAAGGAAACTCTTGTCTGGTAGGCAGAGACATAAATACCAGGGCAGACTTAAGGGTGGCTATGGAAGATAACTAACTGTTGCAGCTTTTGATCCTACTTGTTTATGTCAGGAGGATCATAAGACAAAAGAAAGAATGAAGCAGAAGGAAAGTCAGAGTGAGCTTTGTTTGTGAACAGGTGTTAATTAATGGTTTCCTGAGTAGAGAAGAGGCATGCAAAACTTTTGATCTTGGCAGATCCTAAGAGTAGGACTATGAATTAAAGTTTCAGGTTGTAAGCATCTGAACAACAAGGGCTACTACATCTGTGCAACTGGCTTTGTACAGCCTCAGTAATGTAGTAAAGGGCTTCCAGTAGACTCTAAGACTACATCCAATGAGACGAATATCTGTGATGCATAGACAATGTCTTAGGTTTCTCTCTTTCAACCTGGAAGCAGATGATACTCTCCATATTTATGTAAAATTTTACTTATAACCTATACTTCCATAAGAAATAAAAAATAATTTTTTAAAAAAATTTACTTATGAGATTAACATTGATAAGAATGATTTAAGCTATGGCTCACATCTCAGTAAATAAAAGTATTAAAGGTAATAAAGGAAACCAAGCAATTATAAGGGGAGGGAAATGGAACAAATTTTTATGAGAAAATGATTTTCCACTTGCTTATCCTATTCTTCCAACCCTGATTTATTTTTTCATTGCCACATACTATATCTGTTATGTACTTGCCAATCTCCAATAAACAACTCTAGGTTGTAGGAAACTAGATCCAAGTGTTGGGAGAATGATTGGGAATTTTGACCAGACTAGACTATTTTAAACACAACTTACGCCTGATGTTAGTCATGAGTCTACAGCAAGGAGCAGAATGGTGACAGGAATTTTGTATAGTAATACACATAGTTCAGGCAGGGATTTGACAAAAGAGAAAGCCACAGGAAACAAGTCCCCAGTTTCTTTATCTTCATCTATCTTCTAAATCTTACCTGCTTCAACTTTCCTTTCAACATACTGAACTCTTGAAGATAAGTGTTGAAGAGTGGATAGGATTTTAACAGGCAGAAACAAAGATGGGATGTTTTTGGAGGGAACAACCTAAACAAAATGAGGATTATGATTGGTGAAGTAGACTCAAATGTTGAAAGAAATCAGAATGTCACCCCAAAATATGCCTCTGACACAAAAATTATTTTGAGCTGAAGACGATTAAGAAGCAACATATGCAAGAAAAGCTCTCTCTATCCTCCCCTTTGCCACCTAAAAGCAGAATATAAATTCTGTTTTTACTGCTCTCAGCAGCACAGAGGTACCAGAAGAATCTGCAAACAAACCTTACTCTATTACCCCCCTCCCACATATTTACCTTCCCATAGTTTGCTGCTCTTGGAAGTATGAAACTTTCTTTTCTGCTGCCATTATCTATAAGTTTATTGTTCTTTGTTGAAGATGCTATATAAGCCAGAGTCCTAAATGCCACTTTGAGTTACTTTTGTCAAGATTTCTCCTGTGTGATTTGCATAGCACACATTAATAAACTGTTTATTTTTCTCTTGTTAATCTGCCTTTTTGTTAAAGAGCCCAGCTAAAAACCCAAAACTGTAAGGTTTTCCCTCCTCTACAATGGTCAGAGTACAGAATATATAAGAAGGGAAAGAGGTATAACCTTGGCAAAGGATTTTGGACTATGTTATGGGTAGGAAGTAAGTTATAAGGTAGAAGTTAAATTCTTAATTGAGGACTTAAACTTAATTCAGTATGCAGTGAAGAGTCATTAAAGGTTTTAACTGTAGGGAAGTGACTAGGTAAGAGTTAAGAAGTTTACTCTGGCAGTAATGTTTATTCATTCACATCTATTTACTAGCCAATTATTTTAATAATAAAGAAATATACATTAAGTGCTGTGAGAGATAAAAAGGATAACATGATAAACCTTCTACTTCGATGAAAGTACAATTTAGAGAACCACTATAAAATGTACATTATGCCTATGTTACCTATATAAGTAATAAATATCCTACATGTATGGAAGAAATTGAGAGGAGGGAGAATCTGCTTCTGGCCATTGGAAAGATCACTTAGGAGTCTAAAACAGGAGGCCAAGTAAGTGGAATTTAAAATGTTAAGCCACCAAAGAAATTGCAGTCAGAATAGAGAGGGTAGAGAGAAGGGATATTGTAAAAGTACCCAAGAGACTTGGTCACCATTTTGATTAGTGGGGTAATGGAAAGAAGAGTTAAAAATGACTGAATTTTCAAGCCCAGATAACCAGGATTCATCCATTCATTCTCCCATTCATTAACTTGGCACATATCTATATAATGATGACCATGTGCCAACATTTTTTAGTTTTTCAAAGAGAAGGATGAACAAACTAGTCCTCATGGAACTTACTGTTTAGTAGGGGAATGATAACATGAACAGAAAAATAGTGTTGAATGATTAAAATTAGAAACTAAAAGGAGAGGTTGATTTAGAAGAGGATTTCATTTAGTTTATAATATTTTGAATTTGAAGAGCTGATGAGGTATGAGTTTAGAAAAAGAGGAGGGGCGAAGAGATAGATTGTTATTTATTTGTTCAGTGGAGATAGTTCAAACCATGAGGATAAAAAGGCTCATCAAAGTAAATTACAGAAAGCAAAAATAGGGTTTAGCATAGAATCTTAGGAAATACCAATACTTAGGAAATTGAACATTGAATAAGCGTCAATTAAGGAGACAGGAGAAGAGGGATGAAAATTTTGGAGGCAGCAGTGAATGCCCCAAATATCAAAGAAGAAAAAACAAACAAAAAAACAAGGATCTCACATTGTTCAACTCAACACAGAGCGTGAGGATATAGACTGTCCAGCATGGCAGTTATAATACAGTAGTCGGGGCGGAAACCAGATTGTAAGCCAATCTTACATGTGAAAGGAAGTAGAGACTGGGTAAGAGCTTAAGAGAGAGGTAAATTATGAGAAAGTTGTTTTAAGACTAATGGTCATCATGGTCACAAGTAGAGGAATAGGAATTTTTAGAGCCAAAAAGAAGGAGAAAGCAAAGTGAGGAAATAGCTAATCAGTGAAGAAGGAAGTGTGAGAGGGTGAGATTGAGTGCACACACAGATCCTTGGCAGGGAGATGGGAACCCCCTTCCTCAGAAGTGTATCAGTTATACAGAGATGGTAAGTCTAAAGTACAGGTGCAGTGAGAGGGAAAGTTGAGGAAACTGCTGTCAAATAGTCCTGATATTCTTGATAACTTAGAGGGAGAATGGAGTACTAATTTGAAGGGTGTTGGATTAAGCTTCTAAACATGAAAAATAGAGACAGTTTGAAATAATTACAATAGCAAATGCAATTATGATTCAGTAAAAGATGAATCAAAGGATTACTCACCAGCCAAAAGGATCAGTAGGAATTAGAGAGTATTTCTCTGGAATGGACTGATATGTACGATTTTATGATTTCCTCTACTAAGCATTGGCTGCCTGGTGGCAGAGAAAAAGGTCTGTGTGATCCTAATTCCCCTTTCTCATAGTCTACCAATCTTGCTACTGGCAGGGACTAGGGTGATCCATCTGGTGTCAGATGAGATACAAAGGGTTTTTCTCTTCATGTTCTCCATGGTTTGTTTTACCTCTTTGATGAAAAGAAGCTGTGTGCCAAAGTGAAGAAAACAAAGTCACCAAAACATAAGCCCACTCATCTATCACTGACAGTGTTTCAGACTTATTCAGCCCACTTGTCGTGCTGATGAGTAGGGGTAGAATTGCCAGAAACCTGAGGAGAAAAGTTCTCAGAAAGTTAAACCAAGTGGGAGTAATTCATTTTCCCAAACATGGAATGAAACGTCTCTCCAAGAGCAGTAGGAGGTCACACTCAACCTTCAGGAACTCTCTGTATTGCCTGACAGGAGCCCCAAGTACTTTCTGTCACATTTCTAACTCCTCCTGGGGGAGCCTGGAAGACTTGATGCCAGTCAATGCTAGTTGATCCTTATGGACATATCCCCCACCTCCAGTGTTCAGAGGATTTATATAATATAAAGGTGTTGAGCTTTATTTTTTTATTAAAAAAAATTTTTTTTAAGATTTTATTTATTTGTCAGAGAGAGAGGGTGAGAGAGCACAAATAGGAGAGAGAAGTAGGCTCCCCCACTGAGCAAGGAGCCCAATGTGGGGTTCACTCCCAGGACCCTGGGATCATGACCTGAGCCAAAGGCAGACGCTTAACCGACTGAGCCACCCAGGCGTCCCAGATGTTTAGCTTTAATATGCCTAATTGTAGCTCAGATCTTAGGCTCAAACTCAGAACCCAACTGGGCAAATACAGTTTCTGATTATCAGGAGTGAACAAATAAAAAATATGTAATGCATATAATAATTTAGACAGTAAAATAGCCCAACAAAATAGATTTTTTTTTTAAACTTTAAAGGAGACCATTTTGATAATACAAGCCTGAAGGGAGGCACGTATTCATTGTAATCCATCCACTTAAAATGAGGAGAAATCTCTCACCAGAGAATTTCTTTTCACAAGTCATTTTGCTAATGGTTAAGTTTCTAAGTGAGGCAATATCATTCAAGCTCAGCTCTATTCTTTCCCAAGCAAAGGGTCTGTTGAAAGGATGCTGTAATAAAGCAAAGATAGGGCTTCTTTGTGCTTTTTGATGGAGTGAGACAGAATGGCATCAGATTGGGGATAACGTTAAGCACTCTCACTGCTACATGAGGAGATAAAGCAGAAAGCAGTCAGTGTCTATGAGTTGTTTTGAAGCAGAAGCCTGTGCCTGAGCAAGGAGTAGTTGTAACTAGAACCGACTCTAGTCTGCACTAAGAGCTGCCATTGGCTGTGAATAATGAATTCTGCGCCTGAGGTCTGTGTTATTGCTTCTGTTATCCAATATCTTGGTTCCAAGGTATGCTATTGGACTTGGGCACATTTATAAAAGAATAGTATAGTATAAATTTCTAGAACTAATGGAGACAAGGAAAAGGAAGGACTGCTATATGAAGCACTCTCAGCCACTTCCTCAGAAGGGAGGAAAGGAAGCAACCTGATATGTATTAATGATCTTTTCTGTGTCTGGCTCTTTTTAATATATTATATCACCATAACTCTGCAACTTAAGTATATTAAATTCGTTTTTAAAATAATGACTCTAAAGTTAAGTATTTAAGAACCTTGCTCAGTCACACAGCTGAACATAGCAAACCCAGTGATTGAACTCATCAAATTTATCCTTGCTTAGTGTGTTTTAAAGTATGGACTTTGGACCAGCAACATTGGCATCACCTGGAAACTTGGAAATGAAAATTGTCAGGCCCTATGCCAGACCTATTGAATCAGAAACTCTGAGAGTGGGGCTCAGCAACCTGTGGTTCAAGCTCTCCGAGTGACTCTGATATATACTGAAGTTTGAGATCCATTGAACTAGTAAAAAGTCTGTTTCCTCCCAGTTTGCCACTCTATCCCCAATATGAGGATTTTAAGAATTGGGGTATCAAACTGGTATGTATTAAGACACTTTGTCCATCCCATGTGTCCATAATTCCATCATCCACTTAGGCATTTACTTATGCATTTATGCATTCATTCATTCATTCATTCAGCAAGTACTACATAAAGGATTTAATACTGATAACAGATAAATGAAGAGGTTAAGACAAATTACCTGATGTTAGAGAAGTAGGGCGGGCACACACGAAACAGTTATGTAACAACATGAGGCAATATACAGCAACTGACAGAATGCATAATTCAGAGAATTCCTCAGGATTTTGGATGAGGAGGATATGATGAAATTGTTATAATAGACCTCTTGGAGAATATAGGACTGTAGGATGATCTGGGAAGAATGAGAATATTAAAAGATGGTGGTGATGCTAGCCAGGGTGGTAGTGGGCTATCCCAAAGCCTAGGGAAATATTTTTTTTCCTAGAAAAAATATTTTTGATAATTTCCAGAGCAATATCCTGTTTTCCTAGATAAGGAAATTGCCACAATGTTTTAAGCATTTGCAGGAGGAGGCTGAGGTATAGATTCTTGCAGTCAGAAGGAGACCTGGGTTCTATCCTCTCACAGCAGATGACATTTGGCAAACCTTCTGTTTCCTTATTTGTAAAACAGGAGTTTCAGCACAGCACTTGTTGACAAAATTGCTGTAAAGATTAAAGGAGGTAATACCTGTCAGGGTTTCTCAACCTGGCTTCTATGTATGTACTAGAAAAGAAGCTCGTTTTTCAAATAAGTTTGGAGGACAATGAGTTAAATTAGGAGTTCAAGAGACAGTGACTCTCCCAGAGGAGAAATCAGTATGTGCTATACCCCAAACTTATTGTTCCATGGAATTCCTTTATTTGAGGAGAATCTTTTAACCATCGTCTAGGACAAATATTTCAGAGAGCACAGTCTGAAAAATGGTGACATGTATGATAGTATCTGGGCACAGAATGGTGATCACTAGATGTTAATTTAACTGGATTTTATGCAGACCAGTTATAGTTCATCTTAGATCTCAGTGTACAGTAATGGAAATGACACAGTAATATGAACACATGGCCAACCATTCTAAAGTCCTATGACTATAGGTCAGCATTTACTTTCTATATATCTTAAAACTTCTGCCAACTTAAATTTTGCACAGAATATATCTGTTTCTGAAAGTGTTCAGCCTTTTAATATTTTGGAGCCTGAAAGATGTAATGACATTGCCAAGAAATATATTTCATGATTGATCCAATTTATAAATGTAACCTATCAAGGCTTTATATGTAATAAGCAAATGTTTACATAGAAAAATTATATACATATGTAATTATACATATATATGTATAGACACAATGTGTTTTATATGGGGAACTAGATCCAAGTAAGTGTTGTGATTTAGGTACATAAATAGGACAGAAATTGTATATTGTATTTTGTAGTCAACAAATATTTTCCATTCCCACTCGGTGTGTCAAACACTGGGCAGACAAGTTTGAAAAATGTGACAGAATATTTCCTACAAGATATTCATGAGCTGGTGGAGGACAGCAATGCTCATGTGTATTGTGGTGCTAGAGAGGGGCAAACATCCCATGGAAATCAAAGGAGAAAACAATTCTGATAGGGAGGAGCAACAATGGGAAGTTTCATCAAGAAGGCAATTCTTGACCTGGGCTTCAAAGAATTATTTTAAATGTTAAGAAAAGGGGGTAGATTCTAGGGAGAAAAAAAAAAAAATAATTTGGAGAAAGTACAAAGGTATCAAAGTGCAAGTCCCATTCAGAAATAGTAAATAAATTGGTGTAAAGAAAGAATGGAATGGGAGTAAGGAGCACCAGGAGACTTTGGCCAGGCATTGATGTCAAAGCAAGATTGTCAAGATTGTTAGTGACAAGGTAAAGAATTAAGATTTTATTCAGAAGAACATAGGGTAGAATCAGAAAGATTTGTGACAAGAAAAATCTTTACTTTAGATATTTCTGACTTCTCAGGGAAATAATCTCGGTGAATCCAATATTTAAATTTAAAAGATAATAATAGTAAAACATCTATCTGTAGAGCACTCATAATATGCTGGGCACATCACAATATTCCATGCCAAGTACTTCATAGATATTCTTTCCTTTAATACTCTCATAACAAGAGGTAGAAATTCTCTTCCCCATTTTAGACACAAAGTAGTATGCTGAAATTCACACAGTTTAAAATTAAAGAGCAGAATTCAAATCCAGATTTGCACAAGTCAATGTTCTTAAGTATTCCATGCTACCATTCATTAAAAAATAATAAAATAAGTAGAAGGAAATATAGTCAAAAAAATTTTTTTTACCTTCTTGAGTATAAAAAAAAAAACTTTCTAAGCTAATATCAAAGTCAGAAAAGTGATCGAGAAAAAATAATAGACTTGATTATATAAAATTAATACTTTCTATTTAGATTAATTATAAAAAGGTAGAAACACAAGCAACAAACTAGGAAAATACTTGCAACTTATATGACAGAAAAATAATCTTACATAAAATATTAAGTTTTTCTAAAATGTAAGTAAGAAAAATATGTGTTCCCCTAACAGAAAAATGGGCAAGGACAAAAACATAGAAGGAGGACAGTTGGGACATTCTTTCCTGCTTTGTTGAAGATTAGTTGACCATAGAGTTGAGGGGCCATTTCTGGGCTCTCTATTCTGTTTCATTGATCTATGTGTCTGTTTTTGTGCCAGTACCATACTGTCTTGATGATGACAGCTTTGTAGTAGAGCTTGAAGTCCGGAATTGTGATGCCACCAGCTTTTCTTTTCTTTTTCAACATTCCTCTGGCTATTCAGGCTCTTTTCTGGTTCCATACAAATTTTAGGATTATTTGTTCCATTTCTTTGAAAAAAGTGGATGGTATTTTGATAGGGATTGCAGTAAATGTGTAGATTGCTCTAGGTAGCATTGACATCTTTACAATATTTATTCTTCCAATCCATGAGCATGGAACGTTTTTCCATTTCTTTGTGTCTTCCTCAACTTCTTTCATGAGTGTTCTATAGTTTTCTGAGTACAGATTCTTTGCCTCTTTGGTTAGATTTATGATTTATTCCTAGGTATCTTATGGTTTTGGGTGCAATTGTAAACAGGATCGACTCCTTAATTTCTCTTTCTTCTGTCTTATTGTTGGTGTATAGAATGCCACTGATTTCTCTGCATTGATTTTATATCCTGCCACTTTACTGAATTTCTGTATGAGTTCTAGCAGTTTTGGGGTGGGGTCTTTTGGGTTTTCCACATAAAGTATCATATCATCTGCAAAGAGTGAGAGTTTGACTTCTTCCTTGCCGATTTGGATGCCTTTTATTTCTTTTTGTTGTCTGATTGCTGTGGCTAGGACTTCTAGTACTATGTTGAGTAGCAGTGGTGATAGTGGACATCCCTGCCGCGTTCCTGACCTTAGGGGGAAAGTTCTCAGTTTTTCCCCATTGAGAATGATATTCACTGTGGGTTTTTCATAGATGGCTTCTATGATATTGAGGTATGTACCCTCTATCCTTATACTCTGAAGAGTTTTGATCAAGAAAAGATGCTGTACTTTGTCAAATGCTTTTTCTGCATCTATTAAGAGGATCATATGGTTCTTGTTATTTCTTTTATTAATGTATTGTATAACATTTATTGATTTGCGGATGTTGAACCAAGTTTGCAGCCCAGGGTTAAATCCCACTTGGTCGTGGTGAATAATCCTTGTAATGTACTGTTGGATCCTATTGGCTAGCATTTTGGTGAGAATTTTTGCATCCATGTTCATCAAGGATATTGGTCTGTAATTCTCCTTTTTGATGGGGTCTTTGTCTGGTTTTGGGATCAAGGTAATGCTGGCCTCATAAAATGAGTTTGGAAGTTTTCCTTCCATTTCTACTTTTTGGAACAGTTTCAGAAGAATAGGTATTAATTCTTCTTTAAATGTTTGGTAGAATCCCCCTGGGAAGCCATCTGGCCCTGGGCTCTTTTTTGTTGGGAGATTTTTGATGACTGCTTTAATTTCCTCAGTGGTTATAGGTCTGTTCAGGTTTTCTATTTCTTCCTGGTTCAGTTTTGGTAGTTATACATCTCTAGGAACGCATCCATTTCTTCCAGATTATCTAATTTGCTGGCATAAAGTTGCTCGTAATATGTTCTTATAATTGTTTGTATTTCCTTGGTGTTCGTTGTGATCTCTCCTCTTTCATTCATGATTTTATTTATTTGGGTCCTTTCTCTTTTCTTTTTGATAAGTCTGGCCAGGGGCTTATCAATCTTATTAATTCTTTCAAAGAACCAGCTCCGAGTTTTGTTGATCTGTTCTACTGTTCTTTTGGTTTCTATTTCATTGATTTCTGCTCTGATCTTTATTATTTCTCTTCTCCTGCTGGGTTTAGGCTTTATTTGCTGTTCTTTCTCTAGCTCCTTTAGGTGTAGGGTTAGGTTGTGTATTTGTTCTCTAGTGCCCATGGAACATTCTCCAGAATAGATCACATCCTAGGTCACAAATCAGGTCTCAACAGGAAACAAAAGTTTGGGATCATTCCCTGCATATTTTCAGACCACAATGCTTTGAAACTAGAACTCAATCACAAGAGGAAAGTTGGAAAGAACTCAAATACATGGAGGCTAAAGAGCATCCTACTAGAGAATGAATGGGTCAACCAGGAAATTAAAGAAGAATTAAAAAAAATTCATGGAAACAAATGAAAATGAAAACACAACTGTTCAAAATCTTTGGGATGCAGCAAAGGAGGTCTGAAGAGGAAAGTATATAGCAATACAAGCCTTTCTCAAGAAACAAGAAAGTTCTCAAATAAATGTTTGTTTTAAATTTTCAACACATGAGGTTTAAAACTTGCTACACTGGGTGGGGCCTAGTTATGGTGTCTCCTTAGGTTAGAAAATAACAAGATGAACTTCGAAGGATTGGGAGGAATGTAATAGAGTGTCATATCTGTGAGGAATATATCAAACTGCCATCCTTAAGGGACCATTGTTCACTCATTCATTCAAACAATCATTTTGCAACAAGCAGACTATTGGTGAGGCAGGATAAAGGAGTGATTGTACATGAGTACAATTTCCAAAGCTGCTGAAAGGAAGTAAACACTAAATCCCTCCATGAAGGACTTGTCGCATTCTGGGCTTTACTATAGGCCAGGCGTCCATCTGTCTGCTTGCACTGACAAATCTTTACTCCAAATTGCAAAGTAAAGGAAGATGTGTTCTGACACAGAGATCTATACCCAAGTTTTCTCCCAGACTAGCTCTTTGCCAGTCAATAGGTGGTCCTGAAATAAAACCCCTACACATCATAATCAGAACAGCAAGAAACATTGATAATGGGTCTAATAAGTAGATGTGTCAAGAAAAAAATATATATATAACAAGAAGCAAAGAAAAAAAACAACAACCATGAGAGTCACAGGAAATAGGAGAAAACAAGAGGAAATGCTTCATGAAATAGATTAAACTTTTGACCGTACATTCTCTGTGAAATTAGAGGAACTATTTCCTCTTTGAAATAAAAGCTCAAAGAGAAGATATAAAGATTCAAAGATGAGGTGATCTATAGTAAAAGAAAATAAGTACTGGATGGCAGATCTTGTTAGAAAAAATGATACCCAGTAGAGATGGCAAAAGTAGTAACATTCAGGTGGTGATGATAAGCTCTCCCAGTGAAAAGTGCTTCGGACAGTAGAAGAGGGAAGAAATAGTAGAAGCCACATGGCAGCTGACCAACGTGTTGGTGAGCATTTATGAGCCATAACTGCCACCTTTCAAAATTAACTGTTAAGATTCTGAATTGGGCTGAGGTCCTGTGTTAGTACTCAGTGATAAGTAGTTACATAAAAAAAAAAAAAATGTAGTTAAATCATGTTTCCAGGAAGTAATTCCTGAATACTATAACTGTTTTGTTTGGAAGAGATATTCTAGAACTAAAAAAACAAACAAACAAAAAATGAAACAGGGCGCCTGGGTGGCTCAGTTGGTTAAGCGACTGCCTTCGGCTCAGGTCATGATCCTGGAGTCCCTGGATCGAGTCCTGCATCGGGCTCCCTGCTCATCAGGGAGTCTGCTTCTCCCTCTGACCCTCCCCCCTCTCATGTACTCGCTCTCTCTCATTCTCTCTCTCTCTCAAATAAATAAATAAAATCTTTAAAAAAAAAAAGAAACAAAATATAAAATGTTGTACATTCACGTTATTAATGTTTTATCATTTTAGTTTTTGTCTTTCAAACATAGTCCCATAGTGTCTGGATCTAAATGTCCAACCCAAAATACTGTCTCTGATTCAGGTAAGAAGTACACAGCTATATCAGATTCTTGATGAGATTTTGGTTACCACCTCAGCATGGATAAAAATGACCCCGAGTACACAGTCAGGAAAGGACTGCTTCCTATATGTCAGAGTAAAACTTTACTTAGAAGTATTTACTGCTGGCTCCTTTCTTCCTACCGTCCATATAGAGGAAACACAAATATTGTGAAATATTCATATTTCTTGGAGGAAAGCAAAGATTAGAAGTTACTCTTAGTTCAGTAGAAAAGATAATAAGGAGTCAAAGACAGTGACTGGCAGAAATTCAAACGAGTGGGAACGTTATGTTAAGAGATATGGTAAGAGGATGTTAAATTATGGAGAAGTGTTTGTTGTGTTTATTTTTTAACAACTGAGATAACGTTTTAAAAGAATGAAACATTTCCAGTTATTTAAATGTCTTTGCTCCTCAGCCTCCTTCACCATAGGGGTTATAAACTTTAGCTTCTTTCAAGTTCAAATACTTTTGATCTCTTGGCTTCACATTTTATTTAGTTGTGTCCTTGAGAAAAGACCAGGGAATTTTGAAATGTTACAGTGATATCTAGGTGACAAGGTCAGATATCTACTCAGGTAGCAAGTTGGTCACCAAAATTCAGGAAACTAGGTGCCAAGTATCTGGTATTTGCTATTGAATAGTTTCTTACTGAAAGACTTAATGCCGGTAACCTTAGTGGTGAGATTCAAACAAATGCACCCAAAAATCTGAATTTCAAAGTTCTGACCTTAGGTTAATAAGCTTGAATGTAGGCGAGGATGGTATTTTAAAAATGCATGCAGTTATACAGTCCCAAGTAGTGAACTTTTTGAGTAAGCCAGCGCTGCAGAATATATCCCATGTGAAAAGGGGGCCATGACTTTGAATTGCATGTCTCCAAGCCAAATTTTACAAAGGTCCCTCATTAGCCCACTGTTCTGTATAATACCTATAATCTCTCCCTGGAAATTTTTTACATTTTAGGAGAACACCAAGGTCCACAGAGTCTGCTCAGTACATTTAAAAGAAAATAACACAATTTTAACAGGATTGATATCTCACATCCATAAGATTATGATATAATCTTGCAAAGTCTCAGGGTGCCTGGGTGGCTCAGTTGGTTAAGCATCTGCCTTTGGCTCAGGTCATGATCTCAGGGTCCTGGGTTTAAGCCTCACATCTGGCTCCCTGCTCAGTAGGGAGCCTGCTTCTCCCTCTCCTTCTGCCTGCCATTCCCCCTGCTCTCTCTCTCTGTCAAATAAATACATCTTTAAGGAAAAAAAAAAGAAAAAGAAAAATATCTTGAAATGAAATTATCGGGTCAAAGAATACGCATTTTACATCATGATGCACATTGTCAAACTTTCCTCCAAAAAGAGGATAAAGTTATACCCCAACCATTTTGCATGAATGTATTTATTTCCTCACAATCTGTCTACCACTAATTATTCCCAACAGGAAAAAAGACAGTCTCTTCAACAAATGGTATTGGGAAAATTGGACAGCCACATGCAGAAGAATGAAACTGGACCATTTCCTTACACCACACACAAAAATAGACTCAAAATGGTTGAAAGACCTAAATGTGAGACAGGAGTCCATCAAAATCCTAGAGGAGAACACAGGCAGCAACTTCTTCGACCTCAGCCGCAGCAACTTCTTCCTAGAAACATCACCAAAGGCAAGGGAAGCAAGGGCAAAAATGAACTATTGGGACTTCATCAAGATAAAAAGCTTTTGCATAGCAAAAGAAACAGTCAACAAAACCAAAAGACAACCGACAGAATGGGAGAAGATATTTGCAAATGACATATCAAATAAAGGGCTAGTATTCAAAATCTATAAAGAACTTATCAAACCCAACACCCAAAGAACAAATGTTCCAATCAAGAAATGGGCAGAAGACATGAACAGACATTTCTGCAAAGAAGACATCCAAATGGCCAACAGACACATGAAAAAGTGTTCAACATCGCTCGGCATCAGGGAAATCAAAATCAAAACCTCAATGAGATACCACCTCACACCAGTCAGAGTGGCTAAAATTAACAAGTCAGGAAACAACAGATGTTGGTGAGGATGCGGAGAAAGGGGAACCCTCCTACACTGTTTGTGGGAATGCAAGCTGGTGCAGCCACTCTGGAAAACAGTATGGAGGTTCCTCAAAAAGTTGAAAATAGAGCTACCGCACGACCCAGCAATTGTACTCCTGGGTATTTACCCCAAAGATACAAATGTAGGGATCCGAAGGGGTATGTGCACCCCAGTGTTTATAGCAGCAATGTCCACAATAGCCAAACTATGGAAAGAACCAAGATGTCCATCGACAGATGAATGGATAAAGAAGATGTGGTCTATATATATACAATGGAATATTATGCAGCCATCAAAAAAAATGAAATCTTGCCATTTGCAATGACGTGGATGGAACTAGAGGGTATTATGCTCAGCGAAATAAGTCAATCAGAGAAAGACATGTATCATATGATCTCACTGATATGAGGAATTCTTTTTTTTTAAAGATTTTATTTATTTATTTGACAGAGAGAGACACAACGAGAGAGGGAACACAAGCAGGGGGAGTGGAGAGGGAGAAGCAGGCTTCCCGCCGAGCAAAGAGCCTGATGCGGGGCTCTATCCCAGGACCCTGGGATCATGACCTGAGCTGAAGGCAGATGCTTAATGACTGAGCCACCCAGGCACCCCAGGAATTCTTAATCTCAGGAAACAAACTGAGGGTTGCTGGAGTGGTGGGGCGTGGGAGGGATGGGGTGACTGGGTGATAGGCACTGGGGAGGGTATGTGCTATGGTGAGTGCTGTGAATTGTGCAAGACTGTTGAATCACAGACCTGTACCTCTGAAACAAATAATACATTACATGTTAAAAAAAAAAAAAAAAAGATGATAGTAGGAAGGGAAAAACGAAGGGGGGAAAATTGGAGGGGGAGATGAACCCTGAGAGACTATGGACTCTGAGAAACAAACTGAGGGTTCTAGAGGGGAGGGGGTGGGAAGACGGGTTAGCCTGGTGATGGGTATTAAAGAGGGCACGTACTGAATAGAGCACTGGGTGTTATACGCAAACAATGAATCATGGAACACTACATCGAAATTAATGATGTAATGTATGGTGATTAACATAACATAATAAAATAAAATTTAAAAAAATTAAAAAATAAAACAAACTTTTAAAAGAACATGGAGCTACAGCCACATAAAGTAAAGGGGAAATGTTATTTACCAAAATTTTTTACCATTTTGACCATCTTTTATGGTTTAGGTTTTTCCATTAGCTTCCTGAGGCTTTGCTAGGTACTGTGTAGTCCATCAATAAGCATGTTGAGTAACCTGAAATGAAACCCGAAACTTTGAACGTTAATTCTAATAGTAATTATTAATATGTACATAGAGTTTACTGTATGCCAGGCACCCAGCAAGTGCTTTGCGTGAATTATTTTTATTTAATTGTCACAACCATATTACAAGTGGGTATAATATGGAAAACTGAAGTAAATACCTAAGCTAGTAAGTGCTGAGGAACATGATTCCAGCTCAGGCAGTTTGGTTACAGAGAGTTCCACATGGACCCTTATAATGTGCTACCTTAAGGTGTTAAAAATAAGGTCATTGGCTTGGTGTTAAGTAACAAGTTGTCTAACAATACCTTGCATAAACTGCAAATTTTCCATACCTATAGTCAACTTTTTCTAGTTTATTTAGAGTCCTTTATGCCTACATGAACTAAATGATTTAATAAATTAAATCATTTATAAAACATTATTTTAGATGTACACATCCTTCTAGTCACTAGCTCAATACCCATACTCAGGAGTAAATGTAGCCATTAGGTAATCTTTATTCACTGCTCATGTTTTAACATCAAGGAAAGTATAAGCAGATAAAAAAAGAGTCCTTCCTGTGTCCAACATTTTAGTTTGGCTCATTAGCATAGCCAGAGAATCACATACCTGAGTACAGTTGTGCTTGGAACACAGCTTTAGTTAAATACCAACAGTGTCCAACATTCACTTAGGACTAACTGTGTGGAAAACAACGTATCAGGTGTTGAGAGGAGGGAACTGTACTATGACTTGCCCTGTTTGCTCATATTCAGTCTAGAAATACAGGCACATAGACCCAAGTATGACCTCGTGTGATGCAGCCCTATGACTCTCAGGCCTATGTACTTCATTCTAGGAAGGTTTAGTCATGAAAGAAAGGATTTGTGCTTCCTGGGAGTTGATTCAGGGAAAGTTTTCTAGAGGGGGTGACTTTTGAGCTAGAATCTGAAGGATGAATGGGAGTTTAAAAGGCACAAAAAAGTCTTCTAAGTCCTCTTATAAAACACATCATTACATGAATTAGAATCACCTCTTAAAAAATACGCCTGTAAACATAGCTATGTTGAGAAAAGGTTAGATAAAACATGATTGAAAAATCAATTTAGGAATTTTATAAAAACTCTAGATTTTTGTATCTAGTGTGACTATTACCAGGTTTTCTTTAACTTTGATAAAGCAATTTTAAGTAGAAACCAATGTATAGTGATTCAGAACACTACTCTAGAATCAGAGAGAGATAGCTTCACTTAAATCTTGGCTCTGCTACTTAAGTAGTAGTTGGGTGAGGTTATATAAATTACTTAACTTCTGTGAGTGTCAGTTTCTTCCACCAGAGAAATGGGGAGAATAATACTTGTCTCAGTGCATTGCTTTTTATAGGGTTTAACGTGATGTTGGCTCTTAAAATATATATATATATTAATTATATTATTAATTATTGATGTGTTAATTGGTTATTTGAGTTATATAATTATATATTATATATTTTGTATATGTGATATATATAAGTATGTATTTAATTAGGTTACTAATTACCTAGCAGATTTTTAAAGTCCTCAAAATAGGGAAATCTCTCACATCTTTTTAACCCCACTATGCATAACAAAATTGTCAAGAAGTACTTACTGTAAGAATGAATACATGCATAAATGAATAGAAGGATGGAGGGAGTAAGTGAATTTGGCAGTGCTTGAATTCTGCCAGTTATCTCCTTCAAAAAAAGGAAAGCTGCCCTTGGAGTATTTCTGTATAGTAAAAATAAAAATTTATTTTGGGGCAGGACATTTTGCTGTGTTATAAAAGTGTGATATTATTCTGATATTATGAGTACATTTGGCTGGGTGATCAGAACGACATCAGAACTACATCAGGACAGATCCTGTCCTGCTCTGTCTGTCGTCTTTTGAAATTCCCTGAAATTTTACTATAGTTCACTTGAATATACATAGAAATTATAAGAATATTTCTCTTTAAAATGTCATATGGATTTAAAATGAGAAGGCAGTGAATGAAAATGAAAGGTGACATTTTGGGACAAAATTAGCCAACATTCTAAAGTGGCATATATCAAATGTAAAATCTGTATTAGGACATTAAATTCTGACAAAAAGGGTTTCTCTCTCCCCAAAGAAAATATAGCTGATACCTCAAAAGGGTCTCCTGTAAAGAAGTCCTAAAACAATATTACAGTGTTCCCCAAGAAGCATTGAAATATTTGGATTTAGGCATAGAACTTTAGTGGAGAGCTACATTTATAATTGTGTGTCTTGCTGTTATATTACCTCTTTTTTAACCTTAGTCCTCCCCACCAACCCCACTATAAGCACATGCATGCGTGTGCGTTCTCTCTCTCTCTCTCTCTCATACACACACACACACAGACACACACACACACACCTTTCTTACTCATACTGAAAGAAATGTAAGACAAAACTAATTCTATAAGCACCAGACAGAAAGATAATGGGAAAGATATTGGGAGGGAATGTTAGGGAATAAGATTGATACTGAGTATAAAGCTGCTTGCAAGAGGAAGTTTAGAGCAGCTATGGATTCATTTAAGAAGACAATAACTAAAAAGAATTAAAGATTTATGAAAGTTAACCAAGTTGAAAGAGTGGAGAAATTAGATAAAGAAAGTATTTGTAGAGGGAGTACCTAGTTTAGAATTGCTGGAAATAAGTTAAGATTGAGGTGACTATGGAAAAACATCTGTTATCATGGGGGTTAAATGTGGAGCCCTGGAAGAAAGGGTCAAGAGTTTGAGTGTATCTATAAATCAGGGCTGAAAACAAACTTGCCAAAATGAGAGCAGAAATTAAGATCATTAGTGTTAAGCTTTGCCTGTGGAATTCAGCGACCCAGCCAGGCACATAAAATTAACTTACTTGTATAAAGCATGCACTCTAAAATGAATAGTGCTTTAGCTGAGCATATTTTGCCACCTAAAGAGTACATGATATGCTGATGACATTTCCAACCCTGGATAACCTATAAGAATATGTGACTGGGCTGCTTTAGGAGCAATAGTGAATGAGTTCTTCCCAAGGGTAAATAGCCTTCTACGTGCTTTATATGTATTCTTGCATTTTCTCCTTGTTACAAACCTATGTTGCGGGCACTATTATTTCCCCATTTTGCAGATAAAAATTGAATAGCCGAGAGTTAAACCACCGTCCTAGCTGTTTAGTTAAGGAGCTGGTCCCACTCCAGGCTTCGGTACCTTAACCACTAGTACAACTGCTTTAAAGGGGTACCTCCTTAAGACAGCACAGCTCGCCTTTCATTTTTGTGGAATAATAAATGCCCTTTGTAGATAATAAGGGCATCTATTTGTGCATGTGTGCAAATGAATGTGAACTCAGGACTTTTCTCTATGTTTGTTTGTTGGTTTTTTTTTTCCCTGAAAGAAGGCCACCATGCAATTCCCAGTGCCCAAAGCTAGAGAAGTATCAGTCTTTGTAGATACTTCCCTCTCAACTTTTTACATCCGATACATTACCAAATCCTACCAACATCACTAGATCTCCTGAATCCACCCACTTCTGTTTCCACAGTCTCAACATTTTTCTCACTAGCACTTCTGCTATAGCTTTTCTGTTTGTTTTTATTTGTTTTTATTTTTTTTTTGTTTTGTTTTTATTTTTTCTCACCAAATTCTTTCTCACTCAGCCCAATATATTCTCCACTTTGTGAACAGAAATCTTTTCAAAATATTGATTTGATCATATATCTCTCCGTTTAAAAATCTTTAAATAACTTCAAATTACCTATGGTATCAGGACCAAACTCCCCAGCATTGGTTAGGTTAAACAATCTTAGCGAAGATCCGTCCACCTTTCAATGACTTAAAGCTGAAGTTTGTCCTTCTCCAATGTGACAGTCCAGGACAAAGGCTCCAGGTTGGTAAGAGATCTTCTGCAAACATTCATTCAGGATCCCAGACTAAGAGCAGTGCAACTAGCTTCCAAAGCAGTTACACAGCTTCCAAAGTCACCCCGTTCTTACCATTGGAACCCAGAATGAGAGTTGAGCATGTGGAGGAAGGACACCCATTGACTTAAAATCCTGTCTGGGATATAGGGACATCACTTCTACTTGCATGCCATCAGAGAGAAATGCATTATGTGGCCACACAAGCAGAAGATACTAATAAATGTAGTTTTTGGTTGGGTAGCTCCATGCTGTTGTTCTGGAAAGGAGAACAGATTGTGGCACTCTCTGGCTCACCTTTTCCCCAGGTTCATTCTCTACTCTCATCCACTTTGCACTCTCTACTCCTGCAACAACTTTATATTTGCACATGAACACATTATCCATCTCTAATTTTCTCCTATTCATACTGCAGGTGTCAGGTCAAATATTACTTTCTCAGAGAAATCATTCCTCAACTGCAAATTAGGTTAGGTCTTCCTATGCATCTCGTGGCTCATGATCCTTTCTCTCATAGCACTTATCACTATTTTAATACTTTTCATTTTATGTGTGGTTGTTTATTTAACATATTTCTTTGGCACATGGATAGTAAAAGTGTGGTAAGAAATGGAAAGATGTGGTCCTTGAGCTGCAAGTTTTTATTTTGTACTTTGGGAAAAAGCACAAAAAGTCTTTGAATATAAGACAACTGAAACAATGTGTTGCAGAATAGTATAGGACTAAGTACTGAAGGAGTTATGGTGACACGAAGTGTTACATAATCTCAGGTTAGCTGAGGGAAGGCTGCTGTGTGAATGTAAAGTTTCCTGGAGGAAGTAAGGAATGGAGCTAGACCCTCACCTGTAGTGCAAGAACAGTGCCCAGACATTTTGAATAAATGTGAGTCTTTAAAGATACCAGCTAAACACCAAATCTGGAGCCTGAGCTAGTCTGCTATTTCCCAATAAGTTCTTAGGGGTCAGCAGAGTCCTTAGGGAACATACTTTAACCTCCTGTGACCTCTGCTAGCAAGCAGCTCCAATTTTGGACTAGAGACAGGAACCAACCAATTGTTCTGGCATGTGCCCAAGCAATTGGAGGCAGAATGGTTGGCATTCTGTGCTGTGTAGCCCAGACACCCACTCACTTGGCCTTAGTGGGATATAAAATCTCTGCACTTTAGTGGATTTGTTATAACTTGGCCAAAGTCTGCACTCAAAGGAACTTACATCTACATAAAAAAATGTCTGAAGTTTTTCAGACTCTGGAGGAAGATTTGTGGCAAGTGTAGTTGATAGAGGATGAGACCAAAAAAATGCAACACACAGATGGTGAAAATACAGATGTGCTCATAAGCATAAATATACATCCAGAGTGTGAAAAGAAATAAAGATTCCCCACCACCAAACCAAGATTTAGCAAATAGATAACTAATTTTCCTTTCTAATGAAGGCTAATTGTGACAGAATTTGGTTTCTCACCATAGATCTGTCCCCCTGACTCCCCTTCATCTCTCCTGGCAGAGCCCATCTCCCAGTTTAGAGGCTGAAAATGCCAGGCATGGACCACTGGGAAAGCTTACAACTATGGTATGACGTGTGACCAATGCTGACCAACTGGGTCCTGATTGGAGGAGCCTTTGGGAAAAGCTTTTCTTAGCAACAAAAACAGAGACCCATAGGAGGGATCATGTTTTCCTCCTTCACTGGAGAGGTTGTGTACCTCATGGAACTATCTCAGCTATATTTAAATCATCATGGGGATGATGCTGACATGCAGGGAATTGAGATGGAAAAATGATAATGGCATCAGTGGGCCAGACCTCCATCGTTGAACTGTCCAGCCTTATCCGGAACTCTGTTAATATGAGATCATAAATGCTAGGATTTATGTCACTTTTACTTGGGTGTCCTGTTACCTGTAGCCCCAAGTGTCATATTTGATTATCTAATCAAATGGAACATAAAATTCTGTCAGATAGAGATAAAAGGTAGCATAAGAACAGAAGTAAAGATTTTAAATCTGATTTACAAAAATATCTATTTCACATTGTATTTGTTCTTACACTAAGTTAAATCTATCCCGGTAATACAGCATCACACCATCAGAGGCTGACAAATTGCAATTACCGTTTTCCTCAAGTATCGGAGCAACTGAAGAAAATATTCAGAAACTGTTGAATTTCAGTTTGCAGCATTTCAGAATTGACTGGTCAGTTTTCCTTATGAAATGCATTAAAATGTCCTTTCCAGTCTTCTAGAAATTTAGATGAAATGTCATGCCCTCTTCACAATGAATGTAGAAATTTGGCCTCCATAGAGTGGCAAGAAAGTATGCCACCTACAAGATCTGTCAATAACAATGAAGTGACCCAAGTAATCATCTGCCATCTTTATTATAAAAATTATAAATTATATTCTGGATGCAATTTGAAAAGTAATCAAAATTACAAATGCCTTATCAGGTACAGGGTCTTATAAGGGCCAATTAAAGTGAGACCACCTGAAGTTTCAGCTTCAGGGTATATCCAACTCTGATAATCAGTTTTGAATGAAAAAATATAAATCAAAAGCTTCCATCTAGTTCCTTAGATATTGATATCAAAATTCACCTCTTAGATTCCAAACCTCCAAAAATAGAATAAGCATCATTAACCTCAAAACCTGATCTGCAGGAAAAGGCTGTTAGGTGAAACAGACTCAAGGCAATCTTTCTTCTTTTTCTAAAACTCTGTGCCCCATAATTTTTCTTTCTACAATGTCTTCTGTCTGAAGTTTAGTCATAAAATCTGCTCCCAACAGAGGAGAAAAATGAGGACATAATGGTACGATCTGTGCTTCCTGCCAAGGTCGCTACTTCTGTGATGGAGGCGCTTTGTACCCTGTTGGTTATTGGATTACAGCCTCTGTTCCTGTCCGCATCCACCAGGGAACCCGGTGCCCTGCCTTGATTTCGTGACCTTTCTGTTTACACTATTTCCCCCTCCGTGCTATGTTTTCCTCTGAGCTATCAAATACTTCTAATTCCTATCCGCAGCCTCTGTGCTTCCTGCCAACTCCCACAGGCAGTCAGGACACTCCTCACTTTTTTGTCTCTGGATGCCATAAAAAAATAATTCCTGCTCATTTAACTGTTTATATGTGTGTGTATATATATATATATATACATATATATAGAGAGAGAGAGAGAGAGAGAGAGATCTATAAATCTCTATATCCTTGTGTCTCTCCCTATATATATGCAATTTGTATCGATTTGATTGTAACTACCTATACTGTCTCTTCTAAAGTTGAGAAGCTTTGAAACCATAAAATGATTATCCTTTCTCTTAACTACCCAAACCACCTCATTCTTCTTCTTTTTTTTTTTTTTTTGCTTTGTTTTGTTTTGATTTTTTAATGCAACATCTTTTAACTCATTTAGAGCATGCCTTGGTATCTATATTCTTCCAACATGATTCATTTCTGAGTGGAAAGTTTTCTGGAAGCCTAGGTTTTACCTTCTTATAGATTTAAAACTTATATTTTATTCATTTGGAATGGACTCTTAAAAAATAAGTTACTAATTTTTTAGGCTGAAAGTGATTCAGACAACTCTATTTTTCTGTTTGCGCCCCTAGTATCCTATGTATTTATCACATTGTGCTTGAATTGCTGTTTTCTCATCTCCCATCCCACTAGAGTACATTCTTAGGGCAGGACCAGGGTCTTGTATATCTCAGTACATGCTTATTGCCTGGCCCAGGGACTGGAATATAGTGGGTGCTTGATAATTCCTTGCATAATGAATGAAAAAAAATGATCTTCTTTTAAAAAAAAAACATTTTTTCTTAATTTTAGAGCAATTTATGTTATAGAGATAGGTCTTTAAAATATAGAAAATTCAAATCTGTGTAATCAGAATTATTTCCTCCATATATGATACCTGAAGCCATAAATATAGTTTTAAATGTGAGTTTAAATACTTTATTTCATTTACTATCTAAAATGCATGAAATGCTGATGGCTCATTTTTATTAAGTTCTGCTATCTTGGTTACTTTGTAAATAAAATGCCAATTTATTTATCATAGCATGAAGGTGGCAATTAATTTATTATTTGAATTTTCTTCTTTGCACTTCACCCACATTTTTCTTTTTTCTTTTCATCCTAGCATTTTATTTTTTAATTTTTTAAAATTTTATTTAAATTCAATTAATTAACATATAGTGTATCATTAGTTTCAGAGGTAGAGTTCAGTTATTCATCAATTGCATATAACACCCAGTGCTCATTACATCACGTGCCCTCCTTAATGCCCATCACCCAGTTACCCCATACCCCATCCTTCTCCCATCTCCCCTCCAGCAACTCTCAGTTTGTTATGCTAAGTGAAGTAAGTCAATCAGAGAAAGATATTTATCATATGATTTCACTCATATGTGGAATTTAAGAAACAAAACAGAGGATCATAGGGAAGGCAGGGAAAAATAAAATAAGATGAAATCAGAGAGGGAGACAAACCATAAGAGACACTTAACTACAGGACACCCACATCTTTCTGCACTTACCTAATGCCTCTGCTCTTTTCTTTCTTCTCCCTTTAATTTTTATTACTAATATCACAGCATTAAAATAAAATATAGGCATTTCTTATTTCTAACAAGTCTCACTTCGTGCATTTTTAATTGTTAAATTCAGTTCTAAATAAAAAAGAGAATAGATGCAAATAATAAATCCTTACTATTTTTACATACACATCATGAATGACATTAAGGTAATTAATAAGCAGAGTAAGATAAGTTCCAAACGTGCCTTCTAAGAGAGAGAGGAAGTGGAAAGTTTAAACACACTTGGCTTCAAATTAAGCTCCAACATTTTATAGCTGTGTGGTCTTCAGCAGTTACTTCTTTGAATTTCAGTTTCCCCATTAGAAAATAGAAAATGTGAAGACCTCAATTGGTTGCTCAGAGGGTTAATGTTATTAAAATATGTAAAGGGCCTAATACATAGTAGATGATATTTTGTTATTAATTCTCTACTCTTCATTGCATCTTTTTATGAAGTATTTTTTTAAAATCAGACAACTAACTGTATATACTAGAACTTGATTTTAAAAAGAAGAAAGCCGTATTTAAATAATCTATTCAAAATGGTTTTTTGCCTATAACTAACGTAGGGTATTAAGAATGCTCACAACTTCATTTTTTTTTAAGGATTTATTTACTTATTTGAGAGAGAGAGCAGGGAGGAGGGGCAGAGGGAGAGGTAGAGAGAGTCTTAAGTGGAGCCCGACTTGGGCTTGATCTCAGGACCCTGAGATCACGACCTGAGCCGAAACCAAGGGTTGGCTGCTTAACTGACTGTGCCACCGAGGCATCCCCACAACTTCATGTTTTTATGGAAAAGTTTGGTATTTTATAGATAAAAAGTGAAACATACATGTTCATATGTGCATTAAGGTATTATCTCTATTTACAAAGTAATTTGCAAAACTAAGGAAATTACTTAGGGAAAGCCAAGTGGGGAAATGCACTTCTACTTGCACTGAGTGGATGGTATAGGCACAACCAAATCTACATGTAATCAGAACAGGCAATGTCTGATGTAATAACTTTGAAGTTCTGGAAAGCTTGGACATTTTCAAAGAATTTTTGGCTCTACATTATTGTTTTATTTTTTTTTAAAAGATTTTATTTATTTATTTGACAGAGAGAGACACAGCGAGAGAGGGAACAAAGTGGGGGCAGCGGGAGAGGGAGAAGCAGGCTCCCCGCAGAGCGGGGAGCCCGATGTGGGGCTCGATCCCAGGACCCTGGGATCATGACCTGAGCCGAAGGCAGACGCTTAACGACTGAGCCACCCAGGCGCCCCTCTACATTATTGTTTTAAATTTTAGCATGCATAATTCTTATTTTACTTATGACATTTCAGTTCCATGAGTGTGGCAAATACTACAGCCTGACTATTCCAAAGCCATTTGCAGCCTCTTTCTTATGTTCTGTTACCATAGAAGCTCCAAAACTGGAGTTCAAATACTCATGTTCCCACACTCATTTCCAGTTAGGAATGACCGTGTTACCCAGTTATACACAAAAAGATTAGTTTGAAGTCCCTGTGCTTACCTGCTGAGAAACTTTTAAAAAGGGACATTTATAAACTATCCTTTGGCTTTTCCTTACCCATGCTTCCACCAGGAAAGCAGATGTGCGCTTGCTGAGGCAGCAGCCATCTCACAACCTTGAGACACCATCTGTGAGCACCTACCTGGACATGCTGAGAATAACTGAAGGAAAAAAGAAGAACAGTCCTTGGAGCACTAGACTACTAAGCCCTGACTTCTGGCTGTCTGAAATAAATAACCCTCATTTGTCTAAGGACCTGAACAGACTTTGGTTGCTTAAATCTAAATCCAATCCTAACTGATACAAGTGTCCACTTGAATACAGAAGAGTTTTTATTTTATTTATTTATTTTTTATTTATTTATTTTTATTTTTATTTATTTATTTATTTGAGAGAGAGAATGAGAGAGAGCAAGCACATGAGAGGGGGGAGGGTCAGAGGGAGAAGCAGACTCCCTGCCGAGCAGGGAGCCCGATGCGGGACTCGATCCAGGGACTCCAGGATCATGACCTGAGCCGAAGGCAGTCGCTTAACCAACTGAGCCACCCAGGCGCCCCAAGAGTTTTTATTTTAAAGACTATTTCCTCAATTCTCTCAAGGAAGGTATGTAACTAGCGCATTCTAGAGACATTGAAGTGGAACTAATGAATTACATAAAATGGATGATTAAGGCATTAAGACATACTTCTCTTCCAGATCTGGTTGAGAAAGACTGCACAGAACACTTGCTATATGAAGTATCATCTGCAGACTTCCAGCATAAGCATCATCTGATAACTTATTTGAAATCTAGAATCTCAGAATTCCTCTGCTCCACCTATGCAGAATCTGCATTTTAAACATGATTCCCAGGTGATTCATATGTATGTTAAAATTTTTAAAACGCTGTAAAAATTGTGAGCTCTTTGAAATGAAAAAAACAGTCTTTAAAAAAAATTATCTTTTATATCTCTATTTCCTAGTACAATGTCTAAATAGAACATAATAAGGCCAGCCAAATATTTGATGAATGAAACATAATACTGGCTCAGTGTCAATCATTAAATTTTATTATAGATTTGATTATCAAATATCTAACCATTTTTTGCAAAGCAGAGCTTATGGCTATGAGGAAATGAGTAATGGGACAGACATGATGTAAAACAGGAAAACTGGTTGAAAAGTTACAAAGCTTAGGATGAAAAAAACAATAGGCTCTAGTTTTGCACTAAAATTAAAAGTTTTAAGGAATATGGGCACCTCCAAGAGAAAGAGTTAAAGATAGAAAATTGAGGAGTAAGTCATGGAGAGATGCCCTTGCCAATATTCATTATTTTTCCTGGAGCCATCTTGATTTATCTATTCTAGGTCAGTGTTCTCCTATTTGGAAGCATGATGACTCACTTAACTCTGAGGAAGGCTAGGAATGCTCTCCCAGGGAAGTACATTTATGCACACACACACGAACAGGCTTCATACAGTTTCAAGAAGTACGCAGAATATCCTAAAGTCTACCTATCAAAGGTACAATGGACTTCAGATACACAGCCCTTCATGGAATTTGAATTTTCTACATCACCAATTAGGTAGAATGATATTCCATTAACTCTAGAAATGGCTCAGAAAAATAGATTAAAGCTATCTCCTTACATATCCTAAATCCTAAATTAGTTCCCAATTTAACTTTTGACTGAATGGAAGCATGATCCTTCTACTAGATCCTGCCAGCCTTCTTCTGTAGACCCATTGCGACTAAATGAATAAGCCAACATGATGTAAGAAATGCTTGTAGATATGCTTACATGTTGGACTGAGGAACACTTGGACTCTGGCACAAATGAAGTGTACTCATCTTAAAAACATACGAGGATATGTTAGGGACTTACTTTTAATATTACGAGGCTTTTAATGTTAGTGAATATTATGGATTGAATGGTGTCCCTCCCAAAATATATTGAAGTCATAAACCCTAGTACCCAGAATGTGACCTTATTTGGAAATGGGTTGATGTAGATACAATTAGTTAAGATGTAACCATACCTGAGTGGCGAGGGCCCTTACTCCTGTATGACTGGTGTCCCTATAAGAAACACAGAGATATTGGGGCACCTGGGTGGCTCAGTCGTTAAGCATCTGCCTTCGGCTCAGGTCATGATCTCAGGGTCCTGGGATCGAGCCCCGCATCAGGCTCCCTGATCAATGGGAAGCCGGCTTCTCCCTCTCCCATTCCCCCTGCTTGTGTTCCCTCTTTCGCTGTCTCTCTCTCTCTCTGTCAAATAGATAAATAAAATCTTAAAAAAACAAAAATAAAACAAAGTGGCAAATCCCTTAAAAAAAAAAAAAAAAAGAAACACAGAGATAGAGATAGGAAGGGAGAACATCACATAACTTACTACACAGTTCTCTGGGGCAACAGGGTTACAGGCAGAAGGAACAGTACAGAAGTTTCAAGACAGAAATATATTTGCACATTAGAGGAAGAGAGGTGGCAAGGGTAGCTGGATAGAGTGAGTGAGAGAGCAATAGGAGATGAGTTTGGAGAGGTAAATGGGGGGAGACAGATAATCCGTAGGCTGCAAGCTATTGTAAGAATTTTGACTTCTATGTGAGATGGGAGGTCATTGAATGATTTGGTGCAGAGGAGAAATATGATCTGACCATTGTTTTAACATAATCCCTATGACCACTGGGTGGGGAACAGACTAAAAAAGATGAAGGTGAGACAAAGATATCAGTTAGGAGGCCATTCCAATAATTATTGGCTTGGATGATGTATGTGGTACGGAAGGGGTAAAATTGGTAAGATTCTGAATATGTTTTCAAGGTTTGCTGAAGACTAGGCATGTAGTGCAATATAAAGTAAATAATGAAGAATAGCTTCAAGAATCCTGACCTGCGCAATTATAAGAACGGAGTTGGCATATTCTGAGGTAACATGGGAGAGGACTGTAATAGGGAAAGATCAGTCTTTGTTTTGGAATTAAAACTGATTATTACACATCAATATCTGCCCACCTGCTCCTGAGTTGTCATTATTAACCTAGAAAGACAAACATTCTGATGAATTCTAGTGAGAAGCCGTGGGTCAACCAGTAGGAGAATTCTCAAAGCAATCCCAAATATTTGGCTCTAAGTCCAGTCTGTCACCTTTCACCATACGAATAATAATGTCAGAAATGATAGTTCTCTTCTCAAGCCTTCATTCCCTGACAGGAGGAAGGAGTTGGTCAGAACCAACTACTCATATCCTTTGAGAGCCCAGTACTTAATCCCTCTAAGTCACTGTTCTGAAGTAATCTTGGAAAAGTCACGGGACTCTCTGATCTCCAACTGTAAAATGGAAATGATTAACACTGTGCCCACGTACCTTTCTTACAGGAATATTGCCAGGGCCACCTCAGATAAAGTATACAATGTAATATATGTGCATAGTAGCAATGACTTTGTTTAATAACAAAGCCATAGTGAGACATATTTTGTTGCAAGTAGACACTTTTCAACTATAGACACTTATTATAATTGGAAGAATGTAAGGTGTTTTGGAAAAACAGGCAATGAACAGCTCCAGATAAATTATTTTTACATTTTAAGTGAAAGACAACTAGTAGGGAGCCTGGGTGGCTCAGTTGGTTAAGCGACTGCCTTCGGCTCAGGTCATGATCCTGGAGTCCCTGGATCGAGTCCCGCATCGGGCTCCCTGCTCCGCAGGGAGTCTGCTTCTCCCTCTGACCCTCCCCCCTCTCATGTGCTTGCTCTCTCATTCTCTCTCTCTCAAATAAATAAATAAAAAAATCTTTAAAAAAAAAAAAGAAAGACAACTAGTAACCTTTTCCCACTGAATAGAAGACATTAATAAGATGAACAGGTTTGCGCTGTGAATTGTGTAAGACTGTTGAATCACAGACCTGTACCTCTGAAACAAATAATACATTATATGTAAAAAAAAAAAAAAAAAGAAGAAGAAGAGGAAGATAGCAGGAGTGGAAGAATGAAGGGGGGAAATCGGAGGGGGAGACGAACCATGAGAAACGATGGACTCTGAAAAACAAACTGAGGGTTCTGGGGGGGGGATGGGTTAGCCTGGTGATGGGTATTAAAGAGGGCACGTACTGCATGGAGCACTGGGTGTTATAAGCAAACAATGAATCATGGAACACTACATCAAAAACTAATGATGTAATGTATGGTGATTGACATAACATAATGAAATTTTTAAAAAAAAGCACTTGGCAAAGTGAAAAAAAAAGCTGAACAAATTTTGGCTATTCAAGGATAGCATGTCTTCTGCAGTTCTTGCAGTGGGCACATCTAGGCAGTAGCAGATGGAAATCAAACAGCAAGAGCAAGGAAAACATTTGCATAATATCCGTCCACCTGAACTTTGAGGACACGTGAAGGAGTTGAACTAACTGCGAGAGATATCAACTACAAACCAAGGAATTGTAGTCTCCTGTGGACCGCCAGGGACAAGTGTAAGTGTAGATTCATAGAACACAAGAAAACCATAGAAGGGGTGGAAGAGACACAGGATCAAGGTGAGGAAAGAAGAGGTTTTGGCCTTAGTCAGGGACCTATCCACAAGTGACCCATATATTACAGCAGCTTCAAAACAAAAAGGAATTGGCTGTAAATGTTGGAAATATAGACAGAAGTACGTGTGGATTGTGTGTGCGCACGCACATACACCGTATATCACTGGTTCTTGGCGCCGTCTAATACTGCTGGACATCCCATTCCTACAAGTTCCAGGTATTCAAGCATGTCCCCGGGAATGTTCTGCTGAAATTCATTTCAGCTGATCCATAGCATCAGACATTTCTTCCTACTCTCTAGATACAGTCACTTTCTGTTGGGTCACACTGTATCTTCTGGGCTTTGCTTCCACTTGTGCTGGTATCTCCAGTAATCTTGCCTGGCACTTCGACCTTTCTTCCCTCTTTCTGGATATTACCACATCCACAGTTTAGCCTCCTCAGGCTATGCCACCGCCATTCCCCTTGGGAGGCCTTGAAACAAGCAAGGTATTTTTCCACTGCATCTAAAGTGTTGTTTTCAAGATGGCAAGACAAGACTTTTCCAGAACCTCTGTGTGATAAAATTGTACCATATTCTATGTCAGAGTAACAGAAATGCCTCTATGTTTGTCTTCTCACCCAAAGAACAAAATACTGCAATTCACAAAATAATGTTTGATTTAGTTGACTTTAACTTAGATGATTTACATGTCATAAAAATAAATCAAGGAAGAGACGTATAAGTTAATCAAGCTCGAATGGAGTGTTGAATTTTTTTAATGCTAAGAATCACTAAGTAATATAATATTATTATATCCCATATTTATTTCTAACATCATAAAACATGAAAATAAGGTTTATAGTCAAGTCACAAGCTTTTAATCGATTCAGGCTACATTTCAGAGTGCCACTGTGAGCTGCTTGCACCAGCTGTTTTGCAGCTGCAATGAACTTGACATGCTCTGGAATCACCGTGGAATGCTTCAAATCCTTTGGAAATACAGAGTAAAACCTAAGGAATAAAAATTGTAGTCTGCCATGCTGGACAAAATAAGGGAAGACATATTTTAGAGAGTATGTGAGGATAATTATTTTAGAAAATTCCAAATATGAGTAGTTGTACTATTTAGAAGGTATAATTTCATACATATGCATATATATCATACATGCTAATGATATCATTTTCAATGATTTATTACAAAATTTTTCAAATAGAGAAGAACTGAAATAATTTTACAGTGAATACCTGTGTATTTACCACTTACTATTAACATGTTACTATATTTGCTTTATCACATCTTTCTATCAGCCCATCAATTTATCTTATTTTCTGTGAAGTTTTGATACTTTCTTAAATTTACATAATACAGAAGTACATGATTTAGAAGAGTCAAATGTAATGTTCCAGAATATAACTGTTAGTTCCCAATCTGAACTATATGGATATTTAACATTAGAAGAGACCTTTAAAATCCCTTTATTGTAAGCACCTTATTTTTTAGCTATAGAAATTAATACATACTGATTTGAAAGAGCTTGAGTAAGAGCACCTCAAATTACCTAATTAGTAACTAAACCCAGCTAGGATCCTTATTCTGTATTTTACATAAATATGTACTTGAATAGAAAAAGAAAGTTGTATAGTGTTAGTAAGATGAGGAGAATCATTGAAGCATGTTCTTTGTTAGAAAATTGAAGTGATTTTAAGTTAATAGACCAATGCACAGTTGAATTAAAGGTGAGATTTCAGGAGGAAGTAGAGCTAAATGAGTTAAAAGCTGAACATCTATGAAAATCCTCCCACTGTGTAATCAAAACAACAACGACGACGACAAACCCTGCTAAAACAGCTCTAATTCTAGCATCAATCTTGTATGTGTGCCCAGTTTTCAAATTGATGGAATGTCATGGGGATGAAGAATTAAAGCCTGAGTATTGGAAGCATGGAATTTGAGTGGGAGACAGAAGATCTGCTGCTTCAATCCAGTTTGACAAACTCACAGACTGTCACAACAGGCACAATTTAGAGAGCAAGGAGGAATATGAGCTGTAGTTTACACACCCTCTTGAATCCATTGCTGGAAGAGTACTTAAACTTAACTTTCATATTGCCCACAATCAATCTGCATTGTGTTCAGTCACATACTTATACCTGAGTTGCAACTCTGTTTAGAGAATAAATGTGACACAATATAATCTCTTATTGCTTTTACATTTCCATGTTTTAACACAATTTTTTTTAAGAGTTTATTTATTGAGAGAGAGAGAGCATGCATGTGCAAGCAAGCAGAGGGAGGGGCAAGAGGCAGAGGGAGAGAGAGAATCTCAATTCCATGACCCTGAGATCATGAGGTGAGCTGAAATCAAGAGTCAGATACTTAACCAACTGAGCCACCCAGCCGCCCCTGACAAATTTTTAAAAGGAAATTTGAGATCAATGGGTGAACATATGTTAGAAAATTGTTAAAATTTAGAAAATGTAAAATTCTTTACATTTTAATTCACACTTCAATGTTAGTAAGGCAGCAAATGCAGGTTTTCTTTTTTTTCCCCCTTCTTCTTCTGCTATCCTTAAAATTAACAAGTCAGGAAACGACAGATGTTGGCAGGGATGCGGAGAAAGGGGAACCCTCCTACACTCTTGGTGGGAATGCAAGCTGGGGCAGCCACTCTGGAAAACAGTATGGAGGTTCCTCAAGAAGTTGAAAATAGAGCTACCATACAATCCAGCAATTGCACTACTGGGTATTTACCTCAAAGATACAAATGTAGGGATCCGAAGAGGTACGTGCACCCCGATGTTTATAGCAGCAATGTCCACAATAGCCAAACTATGGAAAGAGCCAAGATGTCCATCGACAGATGAATGGATAAAGAAGCAGTGGTATATATATACAATGGAATATTATGCAGCCATCAAAAGGAATGAGATCTTGCCATTTGCAACGACATGGATGGATCTGGAGGGTATTATGCTGAGCGAAATAAGTCAAACAGAGAAAGACATGTATCATATGACCTCACTGATATGAGGAATTCTTAATCTCAGGAAACAAACTGAGGGTTGCTGGAGTGGGGGGTGGGGTGGGAGGGATGGGGTGACTGGGTGATAGACACTGGGGAGGGTATATGCTCTGGTGAGCACTGTGAATTGTGCAAGACTGTTGAATCTCAGATCTGCACCTCTGAAACAAATAATGCAATATATGTTAAGAAAAAAAAAAAAGAAGATAGCAGGAGGGGAAGAATGAAGGGGGGGAATCGGAGGGGGAGACGAACCATGAGAGACGATGGACTCTGAAAAACAAACTGAGGGTTCTAGAGGGGAGGGGGGTGGGAAGATGGGTTAGCCTGGTGATGGGTATTAAGGAGGGCACGTTCTGCATGGAGCACTGGGTGTTATGCACAAACAATGAATCATGGAACACTACATCTAATGATGTAATGTATGGTGATTAGCGTAACAACAAAAAAATTAAAAAAAAAAGAAATAAACATTGTATAGAAACTCACAGGGCATAAAATAATTTTAGAAATTGAGGAAATTTGAGTGACAGTGTGTGAAATATCAAATTAAAAATCAATCAATTAAAAAAAAATTTTTTTTTCTTCTCCAGGCTATTTCTTCAGGCTCCAGCTAAGTGACTAATATATTTTCCCTGACCATAGTTTTAGTGATTTAAAATGCTTAAGAACTTACTGGGAAACACAAAATTTAGCTTCTTGAGCCCTACCCTAAAAGATTCCAGTCTTCTATATTTTTAACAAAATTTCCAGGTAATTTTTACATGATGAACAACTTAAAACTACCAGTTTGAAGAATTCTGCATTAGGGGCGCCTGGGTGGCTCAGTTGGTTAAGCGACTGCCTTCGGCTCAGGTCATGATCCTGGAGTCCCGGGATCGAGTCCCACATCGGGCTCCCTGCTCAGCGGGGAGTCTGCTTCTCCCTCTGACCCTCCTCCCTCTCATGCTCTCTGTCTCTCATTCTCTCTCTCGCAAATAAATAAAATCTTAAAAAAAAAAAAAAAAAAAGAATTCTGCATTAGAAGTCAAGAGGTCTGACTTCTAGTTCTGGTCCTATAATGATTATTGATTTATTGAGTGGTCCTTTAGCCCTACTAGAATTTATTCCCTCTGTATGTAGAAGATGGCAAACCCACCTACGAAGATAAAACAAAATTTATTTTTACCTTATGGAGCTCTTCTTTGGTATTATAAATAATACAATAATAAAGATCTTGTGGGACAACGGGCAAAATCTAAATAAAGTCATGTATTTAGAAACCTAATATGATAGCTAATACTTAGTAGTGCTCAATAAATGTGTTATTATCACATTTATAAGAATTCTTTTCAAGTTTTATTTAAACTCCAGTTAGTTAACATTCAGTGTAATATTAGTTTCAGACATAGAATTTAGTAAGAATTTATTAAGAAACAGGCATTAAACTCATCTGCTATTCAAGGCTGGCCCTATAAAGTGCTGAATTGACTAAAATATGTATGAATAACAGGGTCATCCTCCCTCTAAATGTTCCATTGGTCATAGTTTTACCAGATGACTCACTCAGTTTAGGGTACCATAAATGAGGGGCATGTGGTCTACATAGGGAAAGAAAAAGGTAAAAAAGAAAATGTTTGGGTCAATAGGCACAAGAAAAAGAGCACAGGAAATGAATACAGTTAACTTTAAAAAGATAAGGTGAAGAGTATGTCAATTTCTTTCACTCTCAATTTACTTATCTTCAAAGTTGGACTAATGAATCCTATTCTCAGGTTCATGAATCAAAAACAATTTCTGCTGCATACTAGTTGTATAAATTTTGTCCAACAAATTTACCTCTCTTAACCTTAATTTCCTAATCTGTAGAATATAAATAATGCTGGGAAATACCTCATAGACTATGAGAATTCTTGGTGCATGATACACACTTAGCACTCAGTGAATGTTAGCTAGTGTCAAGGACTCATCTATTAGTTCCCTAAGGGCTGCCCCAGCAAAGTACCACCAACTGAGTGTCTTAAAACAACAGTAATTTAATGTCTCATAGTCCCGGAGACTAAAAGTCTGAAATCAAGATGTCAACAGGGCCATTCTCCCTCTGACACCTGTAAGGGAATCCTTCCTTGCTTTTTCCTAGCTTCTAGTGGTTTGCCAGCCATCTTTGTCATTCCTTGGCTTGCAGCTACACAACTCCAGTTTCTGCCTTTGCCATCACATGGCTTTCTCTCTGTGAGTCTCTGTCTTCACAGGGCCATCTTCTTTTAAGAGGACACCAATCAGGCTGGATTAAATGCCCATTCTACTCCAGTATTCCTTATTTCAACTGATTGTATCTGAAACAACCCTAGTTGCAAATAGAGTCATTTACTTGGGTACATTGGAAGTTAGGACTTCAGTTATTTTTTTTTGAGGGGGACATAATTCAATCCATAACAATACATCACTGTCTACTTTCCCAGGGTCACAGCGAGCATAATGTGAGATGACAAAGATGAGAGAACTCCATCTATAAAAATGTAAGTGTTATATGTAGTTTTTTTTTTCCATAAAAGCCTTCAGATAGATGAAGAGGAATTTTTGGAATGAGAAGGAATACCAAATATAAACATATTTAAACCTAACCCAAAAGAATTTAAATGACACTAGAAAAACACGTCAGCAATAATGTTTCTGAAATGACAAGATGTACTCTTAGTTGTCATCTACTTTGGACATGTACTGTATAATGCTGAAGTTGAGTTTGAGAGATCATGTTGGTCTAGAAAGATTAATGAGACTGTAATCTTTTAAATTGTAAAGTTTATACCTTATTCTACTACCTATATATAACAAATAATAAATATTTTACAGGTATACTATTGACCCTCAAACCACATGGGTTTGAATTGTGCAGGTCTACTTCTATGTGATTTTTTTTTATCAGTACAGTACTGTAAGTGTTATTTTCTCTTTCTTACGATTTTCCTAATAAGTTTCTTTTTTCTAGCTCACTTTATTGTAAGAATACTGTATGTAATACATATACAAAATTTGCATTGACTCTTTATGTTATCAGTAAGGCTTCCAGTCAACAGTAGGCTATTAGTAGTTAAGTTGGAGAGTCCAAAGTTCTACAGGACTTTTTACTGCATGGCGGGTGGGGGGGGTCAGCATCCCTAACCCCCTCATTGTTCAAGGATTAATAGTATACCAATTGTTTTTCTTGTTAGTGACATAAATAAAATTTCCTTTCTACCACAAAGAGTAACTATTAGCACCCCATCTTTCTCTCTTCTGTAAGAATATGAAAATGGATATAAAAACATTGGGCACAAGTCCATGGTTAGTAAATTAAAAGGCTGGGAATTCAAATCCATCATTTTGAATGAAAATCTTGTCTGTTTTTCTTTGGTTGCTCATCTGTTTTTATTTTTGTTGTTGTTGTTTTGTTCTATTCATAATACTGGTAGTACTAGATGTGAAGTTCATAGTAGCAGACAACAGAGGATGTAACTAGGACCTGCATTGTAATTGTCCTTTGATCAGAACTCCCCACAAGAATGTAAGACCATGCACTTGTATTTTCCTCTCTGAAAGTGTTTCCTGGCTTTTTTGTTGTTGTTGTTGTTCTTAGTACATTTTCTAAATTAATATCCAATTACCTTACAAGAAATAGAAATGATTCTGTGATAACAATTTGTTCCATTGAAATGATTTTATACACACACACACACACACACACACACACACAAACAAAACACACACAGGCACTAACCATTTCATTTTTGTGCAGCGACAAATTATGTATGACTTTGGATTTACCTGAATCCAAATACAAACTCGATGAGATATGAGCTGAAATCAGTAAGTGTCAGGTGCAGGCAGAAGAAACAGCACGTCAACTAAATTCTGCTTGTTCTACTGCTTCCCTAGAGAACACTCAGCCAGATTTATGCCATAATTTTACTGTAGTGCATTGGCTTATAAAAGATCTCTTCTATACCAAAACACAAGAATTATGTTCACCTTGGGAAAACATAAAGATCTATCTCCAGAAGCTATTTCCAGCTGTCCTTCCCTAACCAAATCTCCATGATTAGACCAAAGATACATGTTTTATGCTAAGATCTAGCAAAAGTCCAAACTTTCAAAGTAACATCTGCAGAGAAGTTGCAAGCCAACATAAAAACATGTTCATTGTTATTGAAATTTTAGAGCTTGCATTCTTTTGAATTTTTCTGCTTCAGTGAGTATTCTTTATTCATAACCTCTCCAAGCATTTTCTTTGGAGCACAAAAGGATGGCTCATATTCTATTTCCTTAGTCTCATAAATTGTTACTTGCCAAAGTCTAACTTTCTAAAATGATGTTTTATTTCCTATTACACCTACTCACCTAAACTTCCAGCTCCACAAAGGAGCAGGTGGAAAATTTATAGGTCACACCTTTTCTACATTTCTAAAGAATTGATTAATAAAACACTGATCGGATTTCTTAAGGCCCGTGTGATATATTTGACTATAGTTATATGATTCAGGTAATTATACTTGGCTAAAATGCCAGAGATTAAAGAATGTGACCCAGGGAGTCTTGGTTTAGAAGAAACTTAGAACTAGTTGATTGTCCTGTCTTCAGATGGGTTTCACCAAAGTTATTCCATTTGACTCACCTTAAGTCCTGCAACAAGGGTGGACTTTGTACTTACTGTGTACAAGGGAGTTATGGGGACTGCAAAGGAAATAGAAGTCGAGGTCAATTGAGGAAACTTAAAATCTCTATAATGGATACTTTTTTTCAACAGTCAAGACATGGGAAACATCTTGAAACTAATAAGCAAAGAAACAATTCATACCCTTATGAATATCAAACCCCAATGATGAAATGCCAAGTGCACGTACAGAAAATAAATATAAAAGGAGGATGGATGTTCTTTAGTTCTAAAAAAAACTTTAGTGGTTTAATTCCATTTTTTATGTTCGAAAACAATTAGTAAAACATGTTCTGTATAATTCATTAGTTATCTTTACTCAAAAATGCTTCCTTAGCTAAATATTTAATTAGAAACTTCTTTGGGGAAAAAATTTCAGTGCTAAGTAATTAGGCAAAAACAAAACAAAACAACCCAAAAAACAAAAAACATTTTATCCAGTCATTGAAAAACAAAAAGGATTTTTTGTCTCCACTTCATACATGTGTATAATTTACATGAGTGGGGGGGGAGGGGAACACAGGCAGGGTTAAATTAACTCTTCTTGAATCTGTGATATTTACAGTTTTAAGATTTTCTGCTGGGTTTTCACTTTTCACAAGAGGACAAGTCTGAGATAGAAATCATCTATTTTTTCTAACCACATCTTAGCATGCCAGTAATTTAGTCTCCTGATTTCTCATATAAAGGAATGGCTAAGAGATTGATTTGAGAGGTAGCAGGGAAGCAAATTGGTCTCTGGCTGCATTTCTCAATAAAAGTCGTGTATTTCCTTTTAAAAAATTTCTACAAACTTTCAACATCTGTTTAGTTTTGCCATCTTCAATGTTCTGCTTTATTCGTTCTCACTCAAATTCAAAGTCAATCTCTTCTATTGTGCTTGGCTTTTGTCAGATAAGAATGACAAGTGAGGAAGGGATTATCTCTAGACTTCAAATCTCCTTTTGCCATAAACACACACAGACACACACATGCATGCACACACATATACACACCACATTTTAGAAATTTAATTTCTTACCTATACCACTCCTAAAACTTCTTTAAGGAAAAGAGCTGATAAATTCACTCTCAATAAGATATGACTGAAAAATCCAAATTCCTTACTGTTTAATCATTAGCTTTGAACTACACTTCTTTAGAACAGGGACCTTTTTTGTTTTATTCACTGCCATATCTTCAGCATCTAGGGCAATGACTAGCACTGAATACATGCTCAATAAATGTTTGTTGAATGAATGCATGCATTCAAGATAAAGTCTTTAGGCAAATTGAGCAGCTGTAGGCATCAGGGGAAATTTCTTTTTGTTGTCCCTGAAATACTTCTTTCAAGGCTGCTTGTAATTTTATATAGGGCCACACATGTAGTGAGCGTCCTTCCCTGTCAGCTGCCTACCCCTCTTCTCCATCCTCATATTAAAAAGTGTAAGTCTTCACCTCTACCCTGAATCTAAACACAGACCTGATAAACCTCTCTGGGATTATTACAAATGCAGTATATTAGGTGATTTTTGGCAAAGAATGAATTGCTAATCCTCTGAGCTCCCCAATCCCACCAAGCCTCACAACCGCTGAGGATTAGGCTAGGCCTAAAGCAGCACAGGAGAAATTCATGTGGGCGTGCATGGGATTGATAAAGGAAAAGTGGTTCTGTGTTTCTCCTAGGAGCACCTACAGAGATAGAGTCTTCCAAGTATTTAAATAGCTGTATGCAAAGGGACAACACTGAGGCAGAGAATGTGGGATATAACAGATTTAAATGTTTATTTTTGTGCCACTGACTCTTGACTCCTGAGTTGGAGGAGCCAAAGAGAAGAAAATATTAAGAAACCTCACAGCGTTGATCCTCCCGTGCTGTATGAGGAACTTTGTCTATTGCTGTGTAAATAGCAGTAAATAGTCACAGGACTGGCAGGTACTCACAAAATAGTCCTTTATTTCCATACTGACTGTTGGGATGAGATCCACCCTCCTGCGCCACTGTGAAGCCTCCAAGAAACAAAGATACTAACATTCAAGTTCAGTATTTCCTGGCTTAGATTGCAGCCATGTAAGCCAAATTTTCCATAACGAATTCTAGTCTTGAGTGTCTATTCATCATATATGTGTGTGTGTGCATTTATATGTATGGTATATGTGTATATATGTGTATAAAGTCTCCTGCCCAACCTAGCTTTTAGTCAGTCACTGACATTCCCTCCCTGTCCTCTGCATTGTCTGAGAATTGATAGGAGGAGCTCTTAAATGAAACCATTTCACACACACAATGCAAAGCCTCGAAGTCCCTGTGCGTCTGTGTCTGCTTTTGTCCAGGGGAACAGAGCATGTTTGTAAACATGTGGCATGGAAAGAAGATCCAGGCAATGACAGCAAGCCTGTGGCCCACCAATTTCCTGTTTGTCTCTGACATGACGTTATCCCTGGCAACTAATGGGGGAAATAATCTCCAAGAGAACAGCACTTCTTTTCCTTATTATAATTTGAGAGTTTGGCAAGTAAAATAAATTAAAACCTTCTAACCCCCTTCTCAATTGCCAAAAGCTTTTATGTCCCTGTTCCCCTCTTCATTAACTTTCCTCCTTCCTTCTCTCTCGAAACAGGAGAAAAAACAATAGAAATAGACACCAAGATAGAGACAGAGAGATGGATGAACAGAAAGACGGGTGGGGAGAGGGAGTTCTGTTTCAGTATTTTGTTCTGCTGAAAACTATAATGCACTGAGTTTATGCAGGAGAAACTTTTGATAAAGATCACACAACACCTGCAGAGCTACAGTGAATAAACTTCATTTTAATATCATAAAAAGTGACACAGCTGGGTAGATCAATGTATCTTGGATGACTTTTTTTTATCATACAGACAAAAACAAGTCACATAAATCCATTCATTCATTCAGTTGGCACTTGCTGCATAGAAAGCATTATGTTGGACGTGTACATTCTTACTTTATCCCTTTTTAAGTAGAGTTGAACTCACTGGGAAATGGAGCACTGAAAAGGTGAGATAACTTGCCCTTGGTCACATTATGGTGGATTCAGGGCCTGTTCGGTTTGATCCCAAAGCTGTCCTGATCCTGACACTATGCATTCTCTCCGTATTGAGATGCCTAGTATCCAAAGTAGTGCAGAGATAAAATGATAGGGATTTTGAGAGGAGTGCACCAAAATAAGGAAATTATCACTAAGAAACTGAGCAATTAAGTACTTAACTATCTTGTTCTCTGTTCTTTTAAAGAGCAATAGGCAAAAAAAAAAAAAAGAAAAAAAGAGGAAGAAAGAAAGAAAGAAAGAAGAAAGAAAGAAAGAAAGAAAGAAAGAAAGAAAGAAAGAAAGAGAAAGAAAGAAAGAAAGAAAAGTTAGAGACTGCTGACTAATAATGATCTTTCAGAATCTAGCACATAGATTAGTGCAGAATGGAGAGTATTTAGTAAAAATAATTATCAGACCCACTTTTAGGTTTATATTCATGTCACGAAATAAGGAGCAAAATCTTATTTTGGAGTAGTGATTTTCAGGCCACAGTGTCACAAACTTTGCATTTTGCATCTCATGGAAGTCATTTCTTAGTAAATGACTACTAAAAAGATTTCATTTCCATATCAATTTTAGTATATGCCATCTCATTGTCAGAAGTCCTCAGACAATATTACCTTAGATAATCAGAATTTTGATAACTATTTGTACTTTTTTTTTTTTCACCATCTCAGGAATACCTTCATATTCTGAAAAGTGCTCAGATTTCTCATTATATTAGCCAAACACTTAAACATTCTATTAACTAGTTGGCCATTTGTTCCACAACCTCAGCCGTAGGTAATGCCTTTTAAATCTCTTACATTATTAAAAATTTGATTTGGGGGAACCTATCCTTATATTAGAATCCACTAAACTTTGAAAAAAATTATGTTCTGTTTTATTCTGTCTTAATATTAACATTGCCATTCATACTTTATATTACTCTAGTATATATATTACTAAAATCGACTCACAGGGGCACCTGAGTAGCTCAGTTGGTTAAGCATCTGCCTTCGGCTCAGGTCACGATCCTGGGATCCTGGGATGGAGGATCATGGGTCCTGGGATCAAGCCCAGCATAGGGCTCCCTGCTTAGCTCACTCTCTCTCCCTGTGTGCTCGCTCTCTCTCTGCCTCTCTGTCTCTCCCTCAAGTAAATATAAATCTTAAAAAAAATCAACACTCATCATTAATTACTTATTACATGGAGAAAGAATGCCTATCAGGATATATCTTAATTTCTACTCATATCGGTACTCTAAATTTTACATAATCTTTAGTTTCTTTAATTTGTTTCTTTCATTCTTTAATTTAATTTAATTTAATTCTTTAGTTTGTTAAATTTAGCAGAGACAAATTTACTATGATTTAGCTCCCTTACTTACACAGGCTCCTTACCAGAAGAGGCCCTAGCAATGTTTACGAAGTCATAATAATTTTTGTGAAATTTACAATGGTAAGATATTGTAACTGAAATTGATTAAGACTGCTGTCTCTTTCCATCCTGACTCCCCCCATCCCCCGGCCCATGTCAGGCCATATTGGAGAGGCCACAAACATTTGTGGAATCTGGCTAAAGAGTAGTTAATTGTCTTAGGGATACTTTGGGTTTAGTGGGATACGTTTATGTGGTTCACAGTCACTTTCCTACACAGGTAGAGTAATTGTTAACCGACTGGTTGCAGAGATGGCTTTTCCAGGAATCTTAATCCTGACTCAAAGGACAGAGTCAGAGGTCCTTTGATTGTCATCAATTCAAAGACCACGGTGACTACATTGCATAACAAAACTTAAAATACCCTGAAATCATAAGGTTCTCTATGAAAGACACTTGGTCGAGATTTTCCCCTATACAGTAGCCCCACCTTATTTACAGGGAATATATTCCAAGACCTTCATTGGATGCCTGAACCTGGGTAATACTGAACCCCATACCTACAATGGGCTCTTGAGTAACAAGGGTTTAACTGTGCAGGTCCACTTTTACATGGATTTTTTATAGTATAGTGCTGTAAATGTATCTTCTCTTCCTTATAATTTTCTTAACATTTTCTTTTCTCTAGCTCACTTTATTGTAAGAATATGATATATGACACATATACAAAATATGTGTTATCAACTGTTTATGTTATCAGTAAGGTTTCTGCTCAACAATAGGCTATTAGTAGTTAAATTTTTGGGGAGTCAGAAATTACACGCAGATTTTCAACTGTGTGGAGGTTTGGCACTCCAAATCCCTGCATTGTTCAAGGGTCAACTGTACTATGTTTTTTCCTATACATATCTACCTGTCATAAAGTTTAGTTTATAAATTAGGCACAGTAAGTGATTAACAACAATAACTAATAATAAAATAGAACAATTATAATAATATGCTTCAATAAAAGTTTTGTGAATGTGGTCTCTCTCTCTCTCTCTCTCTCTCAAAATATCTTAATGTACTATACCCACCCTTCTTCCTCTTGTGATGGATGATGTGAGCTGATAAAATGCCGACATGATGAGATGAAGTGAGGTGAATGATGTAGGCATTCTGACGTAGCACCAGGCTACTATTGACCTTCTGATGACATGTCGGAAGGAGGATCATCTGCTTCTAGACCACAGCTGTCCATGGGTAACTGAAACCACAGAAAGCAAAACCACAGATAAAGTGGGGGCTACTATATTTGACAGTTGTATAACATTAGTAATGATGATGTGTAGAGCTAAGAGAGACTTTAAACTATCGGGGGGAAGAAGTCATGCTCAACAATGCTAAAACAGAGACTAAATTCTCTTCCTATTCTCTCTATAGAAAATAGTACAAAATTATTATAATATAAAAGAATACAAAGAAAAAATTAGGCACAGACAATAAATAAAACTATTATGCATTTTCTGGCATTTTGATGCTTACTGTATTTATAACCTTGGAAAAATTTGAAGTTTATTGCAATTCTTTTCTTGTTTTATATATATATATTTCTCATGATTTTTTAAGGGACCTCCAATTGTATAAGCTTCCATATCGACAAAACCTGGATTCAACCCTGTAGGATAGGAAACCAAAGTAATTCACCTTATTTTTCTAAGAAGATTACATGTTTATTTCAAGTTAAGTCCAGTTACCAAAAATAAAGGTTTGTTTAAATTTTTCTCTCTTCACTTTCATTAGATTCTACCAAGGTGAAGGACATTTAGATAGTCGTTCTTCACATGGCAATTCTGTTACGTTGCTTCATGGGCTGACAAGCTAAATCGAAGCAAATGGTTTAGAAATTTGCAAGGATTCGGTTTTGTCATCTATTAAATGACAGTATGGCTTAGATTGCTTATTCCCTTTCCTCTGGTCTCTTTTGTTGTACATTTTGCTAGGTGAGAAAACAAAAAAGACAAAAAGAGACATATCACAAATAATATGCAACAATTATATAGTACATATCTTAACTTACGACAGACTTCCAACTTCTCTGTGGTTTAATTTCAGAAATCATGTGGTACCACTGATACATGCCTCACAGGGAAATTCAGAGGATTGGTAATATAATACCAATAAAAGGGCCTGGAAGGAAAGTGGCCCCTACAAGTGAGGTGGTATTATTATACATGATGTGTCCTGAGCAAATGGGATTATTCCAGAATGGCTGCAGTCCCTTAGTTTCATGAATAATCCTTTAAAAGCAAAGAGATAAACCCTTGAGGTTAAGTTACAGCTTGATGAAATACTTGAAATGACCAAAGTTGGAATTCAGACATTGTTGTACTTCAGAGATATGGAACAGCTACAACTACCATTTCTTACCCTTGTCCAGAATAATGTCTTATTATTCTATCTTCTCTCTATAAATTGGAGCTTATTAGGCTGAGCAACTTTTTGAATAAGTTCTACAGGCATAACACGGTGGCTGCCACCAGATAAAAGGGGTGCTGAATATGTTTTCATGCACCACTGGACATAGGCTTAAATTTTTAGTTATTTCTATTTCTTTCCTACCTACCCACTACCTTTGTTAAAATAACAAAACACAGAAGTTAACGTTTTAAACATTTACTCATTTACTTATAAAATGGCAATATGAGAACAAATATCAAAGGAGTAAAAAAATTTAATACACTTTAAATCTCACCAACCACTGCAAATTCAAATCCTGTTCTAACTCATTCAGGGCATTTTCCTAAATTCAAAGTCATTCAAAGACACACTATGGACTCCCAGTACTTTGGTGCGTTGGAACAACCTTGAGAGAAATAGCTCTCACAGAAAACGGACTCTGAACTTCCCTTGGGAGGTTTTGAAGTGCCACTCGCAGAGACAAGGCATTACGTTGCCACCTTAGGACTTCTGATTAGTTCTTAGCGCACCTGGCCTGGGGTTCCAGATTTTTACATGTTTCTGCTCCATGCAGCCCGAGGTAGAAAAGAAATATTCACCTCAGTATATAAGTCTTTTTGGGAGGCAACACTGCCCAGATTTACCCAAACGTCTCAGGGGCTTTTTTTCTGGCACGGTGTTTGTTTCTTATTTCTTCTAATTTCTCTACTTTTCTAAGAGATTCTGTCCTTTACAATGACTAACTGGCATAAAAGCTAATATACACTAAACTGCCGTCTTTTACAAGCTCTTCAAGTTTTTTTCTTTTTATAACGATTTCTTCCCAGAAGCTTCTAGCACTAACTTACTTCTTAAAGGGACCTTAGATTTTTAGCATAACCTTCATTTTAAAAAATGACTTGAATAGCGTACTCAAGTTTTCAAGGGTTTATCGAAGTTTCCTCTCTTAACTAAAGAGCCCTTGGTCTAAACAAAAATTCAAATACCGAGATTTTCTTGATAAGCAGAAAAATTATATTGCTGGCAAGTGTTTAAATTCTACTGATAATGCAACTCATTCCCAGCAAAATAAAATGAATATTCCTACGGATATTCTGTTATGAAACTAGGTTTCCTTTTGTCTTTCTTGGTAAGCATGCATTGTTCTGGCAGTTCTTGGTAAGAGAAAGGCAGCTACATGTATAGATATAATTTTCTTTGATGCAAATTTCTCTTCTGTTACTTTCCTTACCTCCCATTTGCAGTTATGTGCTGCTTTACGAAGCACCTGTGACACTGTTAACTTTATTTCTCCAAATAAATAGGGTCATTTATTCTAGTTCTGCTCCAATAGCTTGAAAAGTTCCCATTAAACACCCAGGTATCTTCCTAATTAAACCAAATGCTAAACTCTTAAAGCCCCATTGGAAAATTCCTCTGATGTTCGACACAGTCGGCAAATCAGCAGTGAAGGCTTCTGTTTAAGCTTCCTTCAACTACAAAGGCATTTCTTCGACTTGAGCCAGGTACTTAGCTGGTGTCAATTTTCCAAAGAATTCCAGAAGTAACCCTTAGTTTCTTGTGTTGGAAAAAATATCTCTTTATTTATATGAAGAATCAAAAGCTATACATAAAATCTAGTCTTAGGAAATTATCCCTGGAAGCTTACTGCACAATATTTTGTTGTACAAAAACTCAGTTTCAAAGGAAATCCATCCTTAATTGGGGAAAAAAAAAATCTTCGTGTGGATAGTGAAAATGGTCTAGCCTGAAGCTCTTAAAGGGGCAACATCTCAACTGCTATTTTTTTATTGATTCAAATAGCCATGACCTCAGAGCCAGGCAATTGCTTTTGAATTACCTCTCCACTTAAGGTAGTCACGAATAATGCCCGATGTGTTTCTTTTCAGGATGTTAACAAAATTTCCAGACTCAAAATACGTGAAAAGAGGCATGGGATGTGTCTGCTTTGGAGTTGTCCCTGCAGGTGAGCCCACTTTTTATTACTTCTGTTCTAGCAGTCAGAGCCATGCTTCACATAAAGGAGGCTAATGTTCGTGTACCCTCCCAACAGCCTCCTCCTGTCTCATTGTCCTGAGTTGTCCCTCATGCCGATCCAGCCTTTATACCCCTACAAAGTTATCATCTGAACATGTGAACTTGGGTGGAAGATCTTCAAATGTTCTCCATTTCTCATAGGAAAAAGTTCAAAGTCCTTAGCATGATGTCTAAATCCTAATCTGCTTTGGCTCTTTCTTGATGGTTCTCTCTCCTAATGGGCTGCCCTTCTCTTGGTACCCTAGCACCCCACCCAGTCTAAACACCCTGACCTCTCCAAACTCTGCCCCTTGACTCAACCTGCTTTTATTGCCTGAAAGGCAATAAAAGCTGTAGATACCCTTCAGGTATCCGTTCTTATAACACTTTCCCCAAAGACACCTTCTCAAATATTCCTACATGCAAACAAACAAACAAACAAACAAAAAAACTTTCCTTCTTCCACATCATACAGCATTTATAAATGTTGTGTGCATTTATAAAATCTATTCCATGATGCCTTATGTGGTTCTTTAAATATGTTTCTGTCTTTTCCACTGCATCATAGCTAGGACACAGAGAGCTCTGTATCTTACCCATTGCTATAGGCTCTTTTATGACTTCTTCCCATTACTTCCCCATCCAAGGTCTAGCAAAGAGGTTTGCATATACAATTTTTAAAATATTTGCTGTTTAGTTGAATTATCATTGCATAGCTGCTTGTGGTGGTAGTTTTCTATATATAAATTAAAAATTAGTTTAGAGTACTAAAGTGTAGAACTTTTCCCCCAAATATAAGAGACCTGATTGCTGGGAATGCATTGTGTTGATGTATTTAAATACCATTTCTCTTCAATTTCTGTTTATTTCCAAATAACAATTAAAGCAATTGTAACAAAAATGTGTACACACAGTACCAAAATACAAATACATAAAAGGAGTTTCTTCATCAGTTCGGGCTGCTATAACAAAGTATTATAGACTGAGTGGCTTATAGACAACAGACATTATTCCTCACATATCTAGAGACTGGAAATCTCAGATGAGGGTGCCAGCATGGTCCAGTTCTGGTGAGAACCCTCTTAAGGCTCGCGGACTGCTGACTTCTTGTATTGCCACATGGCAGAGAGCAGAGGGGAGAAGCAAGTTTTCTCATGACTCTTGTGAAGGGCACTAACCCCACATATGAGGCCTTCATCATGACCTCATCTAATCCTAATTACCTCCCAAAGGTCCCACCTCCTAATACCATCACATTAGGGTGTAGGCTTTCAACGTAAGAGTTTTGGAAGGACACAAACACTCCATCCATAACAGAGAAAAAAGTGAAAATTATGTCTTTTGTCCCCACTCTTGTCCCCCATTTTTGTCCCCCATTCCTCCTTCCTAGAGGCAACCTTACCAGTTTCTTGTGTATCCTTGCATATATTTTTCCCCCGCCCCGTCTCTCTGAATTGACGATGGTGTTTTGTTTCAAAATTAGAATGTTTGCTTAATTTGGAAGAAATGCCAGTTTCCCTTCATGTGACTACGAGTAAATTCCTAAAATCTCAGTAAATTCCTAAAATCCTTCAAATATTACCTGCAAAACAAGTTCTCAGAGTGATGCTCTACATCTTTGTCTTCACTGTCTATGCTCACACACGTACAGTTAGATGATAATTCCCTCTTGCAGAGTCTCTGTAGTAGAAAAATAATAAAATCAATAAAATAAAATTATCTTTTGAGTACCTACAATTTAGCCAATATAACAGTATATATCAGGCAATCTCTTTTGTTATTTTAATCCTCACAACAAAGATATTGATTTTTGCCTCTCATCCATGGGCATAGATGCTGATTGAGGTTTAAGACTGTAGGGCTGGCCAGTAACTGGAATGCAATTCAGCACAGGTTTATCAGACTTCAATTTCAGGTAGAATCTCAAATCATGGAATTATATGACTCCATTATTTGGCTCTATCACTTTATAATTATTTTCTTTCTTCCTCCCTTCCTTTATCAGTTAGGCTCAAGTTATGTTATTTATATATGCTTCAGGTTGCTACAGGATTATTATAAAAATAAATTTTATATAATCCAAGGAGTATTTCCAAGTAGTTTTGGAAGAAAAAAACGTAAAAGTCATCCTTAATATCCCACTCCTTCATTTCCAAGTCTCTAGAGATAAATTAAAAAGTCTCCTGGAGAATCACAGACCTGAACCTCTGAAACGAATAATACATTATATGTTAAAAAAAAAAGGAAGAAGATAGCAGGAGGGGAAGAATGAAGGAGGGAAATCGGAGGGGGAGATGAACCATGAGAGACTATGGACTCCGAGAAACAAACTGAGGGTTCTAGAGGGGAGGGGGGCGGGGGATGGGTTAGCCCGGTGATGGGTATTAAAGAGGGCACGTTCTGCATGGAGCACTGGGTGTTATACGCAAACAATGCATCATGGAACAGTACATCAAAAACTAATGATGTAATGTATGGTGATTAACATAACATAATAAAAAAAAAAGTCTCCTGGAAATTCATATGTAGTAAATTTTTCCTAAGAATTTCAGGGCTGTAGGCTTGTCACAATAGTAATATACAAGCTGATTCCTTATGAATACCCCCAAAATTGATAAAGTTAATAAGCATGCTCAGAAAATAAAAACTGGTACAGTGCAGTTGAGCTTTTTATTTGCCTCAGTAATTGTCCCAGAGTCCTTTTGAGCTTGTCTTCATCCCTTCCAATTTTTCTGTTATTCTCTTGAGATATACTTCAAATTTTGTTTTTCTGATTTGAAACTTAACAGCCATAACTGAGGCACAAATCTAATATTGATGTCTTCTTTTGTCTTTCTTTTTAAATATGGAGCTATAATTAAATAATTAAATGTTGGTTTAACAAATTCCTCAAGAAACTAAAAGCAAGATAGTATATGAGAAAACATACGGAGTTCAGTCTCAGAATGAGACATGGATTAAGCTTTTCTTCTTTTCTTTATTTAATCTGCTCATTTGTTCATTGGGTAGACTAAATCTACTTAGAATATGACAACAGAATAAGTCATTATTGTGTATTATTATTACTGCTATTATTTTGAACCTTGGTCTCTATATCTATAGAGAGCATTCAGCCAGCTGAGGAATCTCCAAGGTCTTTTCAAAGATAATATTCACTCTATTTTTTCCTTGAGAACTTGTGACTTTAGACTCTGTGCAACCTAGGACTGCTGGAAAGAAGAGGGTTTTGTGAAAGGAGCACATGGAGCTCCCTACAGGGTAATCTTTTCAGCTTTACTGCTTCCCTGAGTTCTCAAATTTTGGTAGTGACTGAGTCCTCCATTACTGCCTGGTCTTTAATTAAAATAAGACCTTCGACATCAGGGGAAATGAAGAACTGAGAATTCTGCCATGGAAAGCATTTTACATTTCCTTTGGACATTTGGGAGTTGAAGTGGATTGTGGCACCTTGCTTCTGGTGATTTGATGACACCATCCATTTTAAACAATATCCTTCTCCTACCTTCATAGCACCGTGGTACAGTTTAGGACATCATTGTCTTATCTGAAGGACAGCAATGACTACCAGGATTAGCTCTGCTTTGTTACAGCACTTATATAAAAGGTTTTAAATATTTAAATGCAGATACAATGGAGGGCTTCCTATAATCCCCACATCTGCTTAATAATCAACTAAGAAATACTGATGGAAAAATATAAAGAACTTATTATTATTATAATAGTTTATTCTTGTAAATAGTTTGCACAAGAGCAGTTACTTTAGAGAGGAAGCAAGACATTAAAAGACTAAAAAGATATTTGACCTTCATGGTTCTTCAAGCCGACAAACAGGTCATCCAGATATATGATTCTTCAGAAAGAACTAGAACATCCATGGGAGAAATCACTTCCTTGAGAATAAGGTTGATTTGCAACCCATTAAATTCTAACACTGCAAATTTGCTACAGGTATGGGATCATTCTTCACATATTTTATACTACCTTTTGTCCGTAGGCTGAATATTCTGCCAAGCATTTATTCAGTATCATTAAATTGATAAACAGTCTTCAAGATATTTCCCACAATCATTCTGTAAACTCGGCTGAAATAGGCTTTCCCAGAATGGATAGCTAAGAAAGGGGTTGGGAGGCCAGTCAAATTTAAGATTTAATCAAAAGACGGGCGCCTGGGTGGCTCAGTCGTTAAGCGTCTGCCTTCGGCTCAGGTCATGATCCCGGAGTCCTGGGATCGAGCCCCACATCGGGCTCCCTGCTCAGCGGGAAGCCTGCTTCTCCCTCTCCCACTCCCCCTGCTTGTGTTCCTGCTCTCGCTGTGTCTCTCTCTGTCAAATAAATAAAATCTTTAAAAAAAAAAAAAAAAAAAAAGATTTAATCAAAAGAAAGTTACATACATTTAAGGCTATAAATTCTGTTTGCCAAAGACAATTTATTTTTACCTATTCCTTTGGATTTCTTAGTTGTTTTTGTTGAAAAAATGGATATATTAAAGCTGTACAACCATAATAAACTCAAGTCAGGTGGGGATGTAGTGGAAGTGTGCTTTAAATTTAATAATTGACTGCTCTTCATGGAGTTACCATGACAAACTACAGAGGTTACAAAGCTGTGTTGTTGTTGTTTTTTTTTTTCTGTTGTGCTTCACTGTGTTTTCTTCAGTGCAGTTTGATTTTTATCAGTAGGGTGTTGACATCATTTCCTTTCTAAGTGACCATTGTTTAACACTGGTGGAGAAGGACAGGAAAGGGGCAATATATTTATTTATATAAAAGGCTCTAGTCAGGAAAATGTTTTCTTGGGTACTTTATTTCCTCATTGTCAAAAGTGAGGTTCTTATAAAAGGATAATGACAGTATTTTACATCTAACACAAAAGCATGATAGTTTGTTTTTGTTCATGAAGCTTTTACTTACCTCTACAACACTTTTGATAGATAATCTTTCTTTTGGATATTACTTTTTATCCTCTCATAAATTCCAGAAAGATATTTTGACATGAGGATCCCCTGAAATTAAAAAAAAAAGAAAAGAAAACCAAAAATCAAAGACATTAATGTTTAGTGAAGATTGAGTTGTCTTCTATAATTCAACAGTCTCTTCTTAGTGCAAATCCAGCTAAAATGGAAAGGATTAAACTCTGAGTTGATCAAAAGATTGGAGGAGGCTTGGGGTTTCAGTTCACCTTAGAGGCTGAATTAGAAAGCAGTGAGAATGGAATAGTAATGAGAAACTATATGATTCCCTGAAGTATGCTTTAATCCCTTTTTCTTCTTGCCATGGTTTCTTTTTCAGAAATGGGGTTCAGAAAAATACGGGCAGAATATGATTTTTTGGATCAAACTAAAAATATTCTTCTCTATATCTTTATTAATAGCATAGTATGAGACATTTCTGTGGGCATTAGTAAACCTAAAGCTATTTTTTTCACTTAATAATAACATTAAATATTTATTGATACCTACTATGTTTTAGTCACTTAACTGAATAGATTGCATCAGTCATTTAATCTTCACCAAAACACTGAGAAGTTGATTTGATTATCAACACATATCACAGGGTAAGGAACACCGAGGCTTGCCTAAGATCATGCAGCTGGTAAATCGCAGAGCTGGGATTTAAACCCAGGCAGCCTGACCAGGCTTGTAAGCCACTCTTAAAACTGTTATACCGATTGCCTAATGTAAGATGCTATTCATCAAGCATATTGTTCTCAATGGACATTGTTTTAAATATATTTAAGAGAAAATGATATAAAATATATACACTCTTATTCTTACCATCACCTCTACCTTTAAGAAAATAACATATTTAACACCAGGATTCCAGGGCTAAGCCTTAGAGACATAGAGATGAATCATATAGAGATTTGTCTCTCTTCCATCTCAAAGTCTGATGATGGAGGAAACCACTCTATATATTTATTTGATTGTATGGTTTTAAAAATAATAACTGTGGAGGGGCACCTGGGTGGGTCAGTCGGTTAAGCGTCTGCCTTGGGCTCAGGTCATGATTCCGGGGTCCCTCCCTGCTTGATGGGAGGCCTGCTTCTCCCTCTCCCTCTGCCCACCCCACCCCACCCACTCACACTTGTACTCTCTCTCTCTCAAATATAAATGAATGAAATCTTTAAAAATAATAATAATAACTGTGGGTTCATTTAGGATAGTAAATTGGAATAAATTCAAGAATAATTCTTAACTTTACATGTGGCCAACATGAAAATCTTATTTTTTTATTCAATAAAGATGTATATCTATATATGATTGCATAACAATAGAGTATTCTTATTGTTCCATAAAGAAAATGTGCCATTTCATCAAGCAAACTATAATATCTGACTGGTAGGTGCATAATAGTTTTAATCCCTATAGCATCCTAATGAACTTTTCCTTTATTTAGCTCATAGTCTCCATGATACCACAGGTACTGACAAAGTAACTTTATTATGTGAAAAGCAATGGAATGGAAAAAGCAAACAAACAAATAAACATGGGCTTGGGGTCAGAAGGTAGTCTTTCTATACTACTTATGACCTTATAAGCATTGGGACTTTCGGCTGTGTCCTCATCTGCCAAAATATGGGTACATGTCTCCTATCTCATGGAGTAGGTAGTTTAAAGGATTAAATGAGATGTAAGTAAAGCATCTTACAGAATAAATAGCTAAAACGGTGTCCATCATAACATGGGCTCTCAGTGAACATGAGTCTCTTTTGTTACATCTCAAATCTTTCAGTTTTCATGGCAACATGAGACTGACTTAGTACAGTTTCTATGAAGAATACTGTTGTTACTGTCATAGTGGAAATGTATTTGGTGGGGATAATAATACAAGGTCAGAGTAAAGCAGACTAGGCTCAAGTCTTTCTCCTGTTTGTGTTCTTTCCACATTCCTAGAGGAGAAGCTGTCTTCTCACCACCGGCAGTCAGGTCTTCCTCCTGGAATTTCGTAATGAACGAATGGCTACTCAGCTGGCCATTCCTAGCTTCCAGGGCACATGGGCAAGGATTCCACTTGGGTGTTTCCTGTGCAGATGTGCTGCTTATAAGGAGAACATTTCAAAAGATTAAAATTAGAGAACACACACACCAGAGAAGCTCTGACCTAAGTTCCTCAGCAATCATTCTTTCTCCTTATCTGTGACAAGTGAAATTTTCTTTAGAGAGTTTAAAGTCCTACTTCTAATGAGAATACAAACCCAGGAAGAGAAAATATGGCTTGCTGAGAATTTGGTATGTGACTCAGGTGTCCTAACTTCCAAACCATTGTTCTTCCTAGGCAAGAGAATGTCATCAGGGTCTGTGTCACTGCATACAGCTCAGCAGACCTGTAGCCTAATATCTGTACTGATTTACAGTAAGAAAATGTCAGTCCCACAAGTTTGAACAATCATATAGATCTTTACTGTGGGTTTTTCTTTGGGAGAAATTTAAAGGATGTATAGGGCACTTAATTCAGCCTGACTTCTTAAAATTCATCTGGAGACATTTCTTCCATCTGGAAGTTTAATTTCTTAGGTGCTAAGATTGCACCCAACCTCTGTGTACAACTGCCATGCACACTGTCTTCCATGCCTTTCCATCTACTCCTCGCACACAACTGTCCTATCCTCTCTAATGGGAAATGTCATCCTTCTCTGACTCTGCTGCTCATACAGCAAGATTAGGGGAATGATGTCCTCCATCATCTTGTATGTTGGTTTGTATTTATGATTATGACATATTTCAACTTCCTTTTACAAGCTTCTAAATATTAAAATGAAAAATAAACCTTGTCAAATAACTATTTTCTCAAGCAGTTATCAGGAAAATGTCGGCTGTTCCAAGGAAACTGCCTAATGACCAGGAGCCACTAACACTCTGCACCATTGTTGACAAAGAAGGAAAACACAGGCTGAGGGGTATAGTTAGGGTTTCTAGGCAACATTGGGTTTGGAGTCAGTACAACTTAAGTGCATTTTCTCTATTTTTTATTGTGTTTTTATATGTTTGTTTTCTTTACTAGCTTGTGGGGCAGATTGTTTTGTCCCCTAGGGCTAGTATTTTACCTAGTATAGATTCACCACTCAATAAATTTTCAGGAAAGAATAAGTGGAAGAACAAATGAAAATATCTATGACATCGAATTTTTTTTGGTAGGAATTGAGGACAGGGGAGAGCAAAAGGAGAAAACATTGCCCAAATTCACAGCTTCTAGCCCAAGATGACGGCAGAAGTCTGAGTTGAGCCGTATTAAAGATATCCCTCCCTTGGGGCGCCTGGGTGGCTCAGTCGTTAAGCGTCTGCCTTTAGCTCAGGTCATGACCCCAGGGTCCGGGGGTCGACTCCCGCACGGGGCTCCCTGCTCATTGGAAGCCTGCTTCTCCTTCCCCCACTCCCCCTGCTTGTGTTCCTGCTCTTGCTATCTCTCTCTCTCTGTCAAACAAATAAATAAAATCTTTTAAAAAAATGTTTTAAAAATATCCCTCCCTCCTTCTTTCCAAATCCATGCAGGGCCTTTGCTGTCTGGGAACACTCCTTCCTTTGTGTTCTGTTGTGGGAGTTCACGGAGGCCAACAGATCCCATGCCTGGCGCAGGCCTGTAATCCCCTTTGCTGGGCTCTCTGGTTGTGAGGACACCACTCAGCAACGCCAGGTTGGGGGCCTTCACGCGCTCTCCTCTCGGCTGCCTGTTTCCTGCACCACCTGCCAGGTTCCCGTCATCTCTCCTCTGAATAAATAGCTAGTGTACCAGGCCAGCAGATTTTTTAGATTGTACACATCATACAGAGTCAAAAGTAGCATAAATCTGAGTCTCCTACAGCTGATCTTCCCCCTCCTCTACCTCCACCCTCACCTCACACAGGATCTTTCTTCACACTGAGAGCTGCCAGTTGTCCAAAGGGAGATAAATGAGCAGCATTCCCCAGACAAACTGTTCAGTAAGGGTGCGAGCATATTGACGAGATGGGCCGTGGCTGTAGCACCTAGCTTACAAATCCCGTTTTGAAATTGCAAAGGTGCTTTAATAGCATAAATAAACACTATAAACATTTTTAAAATTCCATCTGCCTTATCTGATTGACACTGATCCAGGTTATCTCAACAGCTCAATGGAAATGCATTTTAAATGAAACAGGAGGCAAATCTAGATACTTTATATAAGCACAGGAACAGAATTGGGGGGAAAAACACTCTAATGCCTTATCTCACTCACAGAGTCCTTAGAAAAAATGGTGTTATTCTTAAAAGAAAATTTTAGCTGACAGAGTGGCCAGTTGATAGTTCTATGGGTTTTAATAATTTAATGTACCAAATTTTAGCTTTTAAAATTCAATGAGATAAATTTGATTTTAAAGTTAAGTATAGTTTGAGTCAAGATAAACTGATAAAAATACAGCAAAATAACTCATTGCCCTCAAAATTGCTTTTAACTGATATAAAAATAAAAGTGAGATTGAACATTGGATAAACCACTTTGAATTTATAACATTTTACTCCCAGAGAGGCATTCTTCTTTTATAGATAAAGGGCTAAGAGCTGCATATTTACACTGTGATATGCACTGATGGGATTTCAAACATTTCTCAGCTAAATGCTTAGTAGACATACCTGGCCAATGGGAATTCCCAAGAAACAGGTTTTCTGTTTCTAATTTTTTCTTAGTCTAACGTTACAATGCTGCATTTTATACAAAGACAATGGTTCAATGAATTAGCAATTATTAATATTCAAAGAAAACTGTTATGGAATAATTAAATGCATCATTTTGAAAGGCATTTTTAAAGAGATAGAACCCAAAAGCCAATAATTTTTAACACTAGCATACTCATGCCCTAATATAGACTGGCTTATAATCACCTGCTATGATTCATAATCATTTAGATAGTATATCACTTTCCTAATCATCAAATGTACAGCATAAAGAAAAGCTAATTAAAAATAGAATTAATAAAAACTGAAAGTATTTTTTAAATGTTGGTTCAAAGAAATTGTGATCATTTTATGATCATTGTGATCATTTTCTAAGCCTTATTGGTCATTTATAAGAACAACTTTGTCCCATACTCAGTGAACATGAATAAAAAGACTTGATTTGCATGTAGTGCTGATCACTGTGTAATTTTACAGAACTGCTAGAAATGAAAAAATAGGATCTTCTGTAATACAATTGCTCAGAGTAAATTATTTTGGGTGATGTTTTAGACACTTCCCCCATATGTGTATAACAATTGTTATACAAGTTTATAATTTGCCAACAGTTAAAATCAAAATAAAACATAAACACCCTTCCTTACCAGTAATATATATATTTCCAGATTGTCATTTTAATGTCATCATATTGCTTTATTACTTGAATGAAACAATTTAAATATGTAGCCATTTTTGTGCATTTTGAATAAAACTTTAATGAAAATCTTATAAATAAATATTTGCATGCCTGTTAATATTGCCTTGGAAAATATTCCTAGAGATGGAGTTTGTTCATTAGAATAGCACACATTTTAGTGATTTTATTTTTTTAATTTTTTTAAAGATTTTATTTATTTGACAGAGAGAGCACAAGCAGAGGGAGAGAGAGGGAGAAGCAGGCTCTCTGCTGAGCAAGGAGCCCAATGTAGAACTCGATCCCAGGACCCTGGGATCATGACCCAGGCCGAAGGCAGCCGCTCAACCGACTGAGCCACCCAGGCGTCCCTCATTTTAGTGATTTTAAAACATAAGACCAAATGGGAGTGCCTGAGTGGCTCAGTCGGTTAAGCGTCTGCCTTAGGCTCGAGTCATGATCCTGGAGTCTTGGGATCGAGACCCACATCGAGCCCCGCATCGGGCTCCTTGCTGGGTGGGGAGTCTGCTTCTCCCTCTGCCGCTAACCTCCTTCATACTCTCGCTCTCTCTCTCAAATGAATAAGTAAAATCTTAAAAAAAAAAAAAAAGGCCAAATGGTCCATTATGAAAGTTGGGCCAATTATAATAATTTTTTCATTTCTGTTTAACAATATTTTCTGATTATCTACAGTAACTATAGATGGTACAATTTTTGAAAACTTCCTAAGATAAAAGTTCATTTAAAAAATAAAACTTTATTGGGACGCCTGGGTGGCTCAGTCGGTTAAGTGTCTGCCTTCGGCTCAGGTCATGATCCCAGGGTCCTGGGATCGAGTCCCTCATTGGGCTCCTTGCTTGGCAGAGAGCCTGCTTCTGCCTCTACCTGCTCTGCCTGCCGCTACCCCTGCTTGTGCTCTCTCTCTCTCTGACAAAAAAATAAATAAAATCTTTAAAAAAAATAAAAAAATAAAAATTTATTATTGGTATATTTGTTCTACAATCTACTCATCAAAGAGAATAAGCAAAAATACTTCATTTTCCACTAAGCTTGAAATAAATTCTATAAATACTCTACACATGATATTGTATAACTACATGCCCTCACTTCTTTTTTTATTTAATTTTAATTAAATTCAATTTATTAACATAGCGTATCATTAGTTTCAGAGGTAGAGTTCATTTATTCATCAGTTGCATATACTACCCAGTGCTCATTACATCATGTACCCTCCTTAATTCCTGTCACATTACCTACCCCCTCACTCCTCTCCCACCTTACTTCTAACAATTATCCTTAAATTCTCCTCTTCCAGATAGTCTATGTGAAACTATTTATAGGGATTTCCATTTGTAATCAGACAAGGAGGTAACAGTCAAAGTAGATCAAGTCCAAGGAATTATGAGTGATTAGAAGGAATTAGCACAGGGAAGAGAAAACATATTTTGGGGGGCCCCTGAGAAATCCTTTCGAGGCTGCCGTCAATGCGACAGTGACTGACACATTTCAGGCGAGGGGTCACTGTCACTATGGGACATGATGCGGAAAACCAGTCCAATCATCTAAGAGTCCCTGGTTGATTAGTTCAAATCCATCATCTCTATTAGTAAAATGAAAGTACTTATTCTGCATGTTGTCAGTGAGATAAGTGCTTTTTCTTCAATTATTGTTCCATCGTAGACATGACAGACATTTTCTAATGATGGGACGTGTTTGTTTGTTTGTTTTCCAAACAGAATACATGGAAAATTGATTTGTAAACGCTGAGCTTCTACATCATGACACTCTTTGTTCAAGGTCTTGTCCTGTGAATTGTAATCTATATATTTAGACTATTCACCTAAAAATATGTAACTTCTATAAGAATCAAAACCGTGTCTTATTACCACTTTATACCTAGCATTAGCTTACAAATTCAGTTAATACTTGCTGAATGAATGTATGAATCAAGAATGAACAATGAGTGAGCACATGATTTAAACAATTCTAATTGAAGGTGAAGTGTTTATACATGAATAGTCATGAAGAACTATTAAATCATAAAGCCCCAAATAGACTCAATTCTACATAAATATTTAATGCATGAGGAATATGCTATAAGAAAATAACAAGGAATATTAATATTAAAACCTTTTCTAAAGGTTGCTAAATTAACCCAATAGCAAGTTGATAAAGCAATTTGATCCACATTATACACTACACAACAAAATTCCATATGATCTAAAGTGCCACAGAAAAAAGAAAATTAAGTATTCATCAACTGTCTGAGGGAAGAGCTAGTGAAAATGTAAGCTGAAAATACCTAAGTTTCCTAAGCATAAAGGCAATAGAAGAAATGCTAAAGTAAATAATCAACCTTTAGCTATATAAAAATTCTAAACTATTGTAAAACTTTTAAAATGGTAAAAATATCTAGAAAAATATTTACAACAAACATGAAAAAAGGTTGTATTTTTAAAAATAAATTTATTTTAAAATTGGGGAAAAAAAGTGCTCCAATGATTAGGTAAAAAATATGACTAGTCAATTCCCTCAAGAGAAATTGCACTTAGTAAACCAACATATTGAAAAGCCTGCAATCTCCATAAGAAGCAATGAATAGAATTAGAATAAAAGCAGCTGGTACAATTTTTCATCTATTAAATTGACCATTAAAAACTATAACATCTAACATTCTTGGAGAGCATACTAACAATGGTAAAGTAAATCATACGTAGCTGATAGCAAAGTAAATTAGCACTATCTTTTTGAAAAATAATTTGGCAATATGTTTCAAGTACTGTACTATGAAAATGTTTGCATACTTTGTTCTATTATTCCCATTTTGTAAGATTCATCCATTTGAAAATAACACATAAGACAACTCTGTATGAAAATGTTTCATTTTATTTATACAAGTGAAAACAGAGCCAAAAAATGTCCAAGAATAAGGAGCAAGTTAAATAATTAAGGACACCCATTCAAAAGAGAATGAAGGGGCAATTGCAGTGAGAATTGTGGGTATGAAAAAAATTATGGATAAAAAAGCACAACATTCCATATATAATATGATTGCAGCTATGTAAAGTATATGCATCTGGAAAAGGTAGCATGAAAATATTTTCTAATGAGAAGGGGAGGATATCTTTATTTTTTGTTGCTTCCATCCTGTTGTCTAGAATAATTTATGAGTTCCAGAGCCTTCTTGAGGGGGGAGAATAGTGCTTGAGGGACAGCCAGGCCCAGAGCTTGAATGAAGTCTGAGGTCCCAAAGACCTAATAGAGCTACCACTCCAGCCATGGGCTGATTACTTCGGACTACATATCTAGGCTTTTATTTCTTTAGGCCTCAGCTGTCTGGGTCTTTCTGTTATTGTTTGTTTGTTTGTTTGTTTTTGCTGTAATCATCTGAACCTAATCCTAACCAATATGTAATAAAAAATAGTCTAAGATTGATTCTATATTTAGCATAAATGAGCGATTCAAAGTTTTAATTTAAGTTTTAAACTGAACAGTAAGATTTTTATTCAGAACATAGTCTGGTACACTACATCATTGAATGTCATACACCATTTTAAAAATGCCCTAAACACATTATTTAGCAAGGTATTTACTAAAATAAAAATAGTACCCTGCAATATTTTGTCATTATTAATAATCATTAAATTCAAAAGTTTTTGAAAAAATGTTTTGAAAGTAGTTTAACTAATTCGATTCATTTTTTTTTCCTTCGTTTCCAGTTTATTTCCCACCCTAACAATGAGAATTGTCCTCTATTTTCAGTTTTTCCTCTTTTGTTTCAGAACCATCATGTTCCTCTCACGGGAACTGGTTAACTCTGTTTGGTTTTGGCAGTCACAAAATATGTTCCCAGGACAAATGGCCCATGTATACTGTGAAGTGTACACAATTCCCAGCTTAGAATAATGCTACATGTTAACAAGCAGATGCATACAGCTGGCTTTTTAAAAGCCTTGGCAAAGTTCACTCTTTGTTCAGCTTTCTTACGATTAATCCTTACAGGATTTTTCTGAACATTTCACATTGGCCTTATTTTATACAAGAACATCTATATTGAAAGAAAATTAAATACATACACATGATACATATACAAAAATTAAGTTCTAGGGCTTTTTTTGACTTGGAGCACTGAAACCTTAGCATCACTATTTCTAGAGTTAAATATTGCAAATGCTACTTATAACAAGTCAAGTATAACGAGGCATTAAAAAATGTCAGAAATGTTTATTAAAATAAGTGCTAAGTCAATGGAATAAAAAACAAAAAGTAGATTCTGTTTTGGCAGGCCAGCTAGAAAATATGTGAACATGAAGAAAAGCAAACTTTGCAAAGTTTCCATTTGACTATACACAAAAAGAATAGCATGCAATTTTAATTATGACTTTGCACCAATTCTGGGCTACATGGTCAAAAAAAACTAGCTTCTCCTCAAGGATTTATGATCTAATTGGCCACAGTTCAAAGAGACAGAAAGGAGAGAAGGTGGGGGGGGGAGGAAAAAAGAAAACAGACACAATGCTATGTTCAAGTTATGTTACAGTTAATTTCTCTAGCAAACATATATAAATATCCAGCAAACTCTAAAGACAAGAATATTATATATACATATACACACACATATATATACAGAATGTGTATATATGTGTATATGTGTATGTAATTTTATAAGCTAAAAAAATCATCATTTTTAGATTACATATGAACAACTTTAAAAAAAAGAGGCTCAGTATTAAAAATGGCCCAGAAGTATTTCTTTTTATTGGGTGAATTTTATCAATATTGTATACAAATGTTTGAGTCAACTGATTTTGAAGTTCTTTGTGATAAAATACTCAGTGAGAAATTATTCGCTAATAAGATGGATTACTCTGTAGTCACTACATAAAGCTAGTAGTGTGACAATTAATTTTTTTTTCAAAACTACGATCAGAAATAGTTAGAAAAAAAGTAATACATAAGATAGTAAATTAAGAGTTAAAGTCCAGAGCTTCAGCTCAAATGACCTCTCCCCTATAAAGACTATTTTATAGCCTGACCTATTCCTCTGAATACATATGGCAGTTGGTCTGTGCCTCTGCCATGACACCTGAATCTTCTAGCTCACACTGTAATTATTTGTGTACTCTTATATGGGTTATTGTGCCAATCTCTTAATCTCTCTTCCTCCAATCTTATTCCTCTTTAATCTAGTGGTTCTCTAACTTGAGTGCACAAGTTCAAGTTCAGGTGGAATCACCTGAAAAGCTTATGAAACCATGTATTGGTGAGTCCCTATCTCCATAGTTTTTGACTCAGTAGCTCTGGGATAAAATCCAAGAATTTTCATTTTTAAAGGTTCCCAGGAGATACCCATTCTGCTGGTCTTGAGAATATTTGGAGAACTGCGGGTCTAATCTTTTCTCTACCAAGGAGATGGAGAAGGTTTTAAAAACAAACAGCCAAGGATATTTAAAGAGCTCTGATATCTTCAATAGTCTGTCCTACAAGGTGCTTCCATTCATTCCACACTTCTCTACTGGAAGTCTGTTTCTCACCAGTCCCCTTCTTCACACTCCAGAAACAGACTTAATAAACTTCGTTGAGATTCCAAATGTGATAAGCTTTTTTTTTTTTTTTCTCTTCAGGACCTTTATGTTTCTTCTTCCTAGAACACTCTCTTCTTCCTCTACCTAGCTAACTCATAGTCATGTTTTAGGTATCAGGTAATTCCTTCAAGAAGCCTTTCTGCCTCCATAGGAGGTGTTGCTCCTATGTATTCCCTTAATACTCATCCTATTTTAACTTAACAATAATACAATAGCTCTTCACTCATTCATAGAGTCTATGATTGACAAAGGCAGTATTTATTTAGTTCTCTGTTATCTAGCATGGGACTTAGGTACCAGCTGCTCACCCAAAAATTGTAGAGTGAGTGAATAATTTAATAAATTATTGTCCTGACTAACCTATCAGACTGTAAGCTTATGGAATAAAGAATTTGGGGGCTGAATCTTTATCTTCTTCATAACATCCCCAATAGTGCCTTGCACATGGTAAGCACTATGGAGTGATTATTTGGCTAAAGGAAGGGATAGATGGATGTAGGAATGGGTGGATAAAAGTTAGTGGGTAGATGGAAGGGGGAGGCATGGGAACAAAGCACACAGTCCAATACCACAAAGTAGGTAGAGTATTTGAAAAAGCTGAATAGGAATCCTCTTATATTTACTGAAACAAACAAAACAACCAAACAAACTCTCTGACATAGATTCACCAAAGCTAGCCCATAAAAGGAAAACAATGGCAAATATCTGTCATAGAAAATTGAAAAATAAATTTTTGAGGGAGTATCCCATCATCTGAAAGTCCAGGATTACAAGACAATTATATCTTACTAGAAAAGTATTCCTGGAAGATGGATAAAGAGAGATGTTCCCAACAGAGACAGCATCCATATTAATAGGGGAAATGGCAATATCACATTACATTTATGTACGTAAAAAGCCATAACATGAGAATATTCAGACATTGACTTCAGCTGTTGCTGCCATCTGGTAGGTCACAGTGTGGGAAAAACAAGAGCTATGACACAGGGGAATAAATCATGAGCCTGGGAACTGGAAAATCAGAATTCTGTTCTTGATTTCACTGCTGAATTGCTATATGAACTTGAACATGCTGAGTGCTTTAGTTTCCTCATCTATGAAGTGGGGCTAATAAAGTCTTCAGTAACACAATGCAGAGAGGAACGAATATTTGTGAATATTAAAAGCCCTCTGGATATATTACTATTTTAAGGCAACCTCAGACACAACTTTTCCCCAGTCTCAGTTTTTCCCTGTATTCAAGTACATCTAAACTTCCTGTAATTTTGCAGTTTTATGGAGCCTGTGTTTTATATGAGTGTATTTCCCAAGCTGCTGAGTACAGTGATTATTCTTGCCTTCAGTAAGAAATTCTGCAGATAACAGAAATAATTGGAATTGAGCAGCTGCTAACTTTCCCATTTTTTAAACAATTATGAATGGTCTCATTTTGTGTATTATTTGCTGCTCTTACATTCTCTCCTCTTGCAGCCTAGAGCCAAAGACTTTCTGTTATAAGCCTGTAGAGATTAAGAATATAATTAAGAAGCAGCAGAACTGTAGTTGGCACAACCTCGAGCAAAGATAGCAGAAAAAACACCATGGAGCAGGAAAGACAACTTAAACCAGCAACCATCCCCAGAAATGCAGTACTAAAGTGGGGGGAAAGGAAGCCTGGAGAAAAACATTTGATACACATGAAAGACTTTCCAACCCTCAGGCGAAACTCAGCAACAGAAGCAAGCAAATACAGCCAATAAAGAAGAGGGAAGATTAAACGTAGGCTTTTCCAGACACCTCTAGCAACTAGAGGATTGTCTTTGGCTTCATTGCTATTTACTTTGGGTTTGAGTCTTGCAGAGTGTTTGCTTTCTACCAGGTAGAACTTTTCACTAGTGGTTTTGCTCATGTGATTCCTGTAGCCTGAAATGCCAGTTCCTTCCATTCCCTTTCCCCAATTTCTTCAACACCTCAGTGGAGATGTCTCAAGCCCTTCCTGGGTAGAAGTATCTGTTCTATCCTCATGTCTCTAATAGAACAAAAAAAATCTCATTATGGAAATTACTTATTTTATCTCTCCAGCTTTATAAGAGCTTCTTTTGAATAGGGATCTTCTCCTTCATGTCTGCACTGTCAGTTCCTTGTCCAGTGTCCTGGCACATAGTAGATGCTTTATAAATGTTGCATGGCCTCTCAGCCTTTGGATGGGAAGACCGTTTTTAAAAAGAGGAAGCTGTGTGATTCAGTGCCACCTGGCAACATAAGTGCCACCTTTATTACCTGATTTAAGACTAAGCACATTTCCATTCTTTCAGGAACATCATCTGTGTTTATGGAAGCCTACGTACTGCCTCCTTCAGAATTCAGAAGTAGCTGTTCTTTCCTCATGTTACTACAAAGTCAAAGCAATAAAAGCATCTTACATCACGGACTTGGCATTAGATTAGCTCAGTGAGAGCATTTTCCATATAAAGATCAATGAAGAAAAATCCAGAGCAATTACTAATTAAAAGGAGACTTTTTTTTTTTTTTCTGATTCAGAGCCAATTGATGGTTTTCATTGAGGAGATGTTCCAGCATCTCCCTCCACAAAGTGCCCTCATTTTCATGGAGCTGAGCATGTTAATTTTTTTTAAAGATTTTATTTTTAAGTAACCTCTATACCCAATGTGGGACTCGAAACTACAACTCCGAGATCAAGGGTTGCAGGCTTTACCAACTGAGCCAGCCTAGTGCCTCTAAGAATGGACAAGTAGATGTCCAGTACTGGAGAAGTACAGTACTTGACTTTTTGTAGTAGGCACTCAATAGACTCTTAAGTAAATGTAAGATCTAGAGGATACAAATATTAGAAAAAACATCTGTTTTGGCTATACTAAAATAATCTGGGTGATTTCCAACTGAAGCTACCAGAGATATCCCATTCTTCAGCTGAGTGCCTAATGGCAATGCACCATGCCAAATACTGAACTGTAAAAATTATGATGCTCATTTATGAATTGATACCCACTAAATAGTGTCCTGGTTTTCATGAATGACCAAAAAATAGTAACATTGAAAACTTCACCAAAATTATATCCTGTCACAGTTTGTTGACATTGAGACAAAATTTTATAGAAGTAAAGCAAAGATGTTGTATTTTTCGTTTACATTTTTCTTACTTTATCACCTTCTCAAATGTTTTTTGTTTTATGCCTTATGCTTTTGGGCCTTATTAACTCTCATTTAAGTAATGATGAACAATAATTTAAATAGATTTCAGTTAATGTCTAAACTACTTAATTTTGTTGTCTTTCCAGGTGATTTCTGGAGAAATTCAAATTTCTCCAAAACATTTTTAAAGACTAAGTCGAAGCCAGGTGTATGGGAATGATGGTCATGCCTAAGAGATTAACCCATGTGGGTACAGGTTTCCTAGAGAGGTGCTTATTTCATCACCAAGGAGTAGACTGTGTAGAGACAGACTAGGTTCTGTGGTTAAAGGAATGCCATCTTTTCCCAGATGGATGGGTAAGATAGAGCATCTGCACTTAACAGCCATTTTGACTATAACATCAAGGCCAGTGATGAAGGGAGCCATCTGCAAATGTATATTACACTTGCTTTTTTCCCAATGTAATGAAATCTCTTGCAAAAATTGTATTATATCATACATATTGTTTCATACATATATTATATCATACACAGACATACTCATGTAATTAAATATTCTTTTATGATGTGATTGTAAGTGAATGTATGGTTTCCACTGTAGACTTTATCATCATTTGTTTAATCCCTCTGTGGAGGGTTATTTAACTAAATTCTATTTTTCTCCATTATAAACAATGATTGTAAAATATCTTGTTAGATAAATATTTGCCTTCATCCTCAATTAGTTCCTTAAGGAAGATTCCTAGGAATGTAACTTTGGGGGGGTAATGGAGTGCTTACTGCTGGGGATTTTGGTAAATACTGCTAATTTTCCAGAAAAACAAGAAACCATATCATTCTGTTCCAATTCAATTTAGGCATTTCCTTTCCTTTTTTCCCCTTTATCTGTATTGATACTGCATTTTAAAATTATTTTTGTTTGTTATTTTATTTGTGAGTTGCAAGAAACAGTAGAGTAGAGTAGAGATATTTAGATACTCAGCAAACACACTCTCCATATATACGCAAGGTACCTCAAAATTGATTGATTGATTTTTTTTTTTAGATTTTTATTTATTTACTTATTTGAGAGAGAGAGAGAGTAAGAGGTGGCGGACGGGCAGAGGGCGAAGCAGACTCCCCACTGAGCAGGGAGCCCAACGTGGGGCTTGATGACCTGAGCTGAAGTCAAGAGTCAGATCCTTAACCGACTGAGCCACCCAGGTGCTCCATAACTGATTAATTTTTAAAAATTGTTGTTAACCTTAGTATATATAAGATAACATAATTGATTTACTTTTTATATATTGGATATTAGTTCAGTTGACATGTATTGCTTCTGTTAGAAATTCCTGTGCTGCCCCTTACCTATTCATCCATTAGTACATTTGTCTTTTTCTTACTGATTGATAAAGCTCTTATATATTAAAATCATTAATTCTTTGCTATCATATATTCAGTAATCATTTTTACTAGTTTTCCATTATGTTTTTTGTATTTTTTTACGAAAAAAAGACTTGGTGCTGAGTAATACACAACTTTCCCATTAATTTGAAGCATATTTTTATTATGTACTAACATAAGCATTATTATATGCTGCCCATACTTGTGTCAATTTCAGGACTTTATGGCACTTTTTATTTTCTTTTCTGTTTTTTTTATAGTAGTACTATATAATGATATTTTTTTCCATTTGTTTTATAAAATAGTATTAATCTATTCTAGTGATTTTTTAGATTTATATGTTTTACTATTAGTGCAATTCCCACCCATCACCTTATTACACAGTTAATTTTTTTTAGGTTATGCTTACTCACTTATTATTTCAAATAAACTTTTAAATAATTTTGTAAAGACAACCCTCACCAAAGTCATGTTAAAATGTTGCTTTGGATTGTATTATATTGTAAAATACTTTAAACAGAATTAGTATCTATACAACATAGAGGATTTATTTCTCATGATACATTTTGTTTTATTTTTTATTTATTCAAATAAATAAGTGAACTTTTTTTTAAGATTTTATTTATTTATTTTAGAGAGAGAGAGAAAGAGCATGGAAGGAGGGGCAGAGGGAAAGGGAGAGAGAGCATCTCAAGCAGACTCTGCACTGAGCATGGCGCCCACCACAAGGCTCAATCTCACGACCCTGAGATCATGACCTGAGCTGAAATCAAGAGTCAGATGCTTAACCGACTGAGCCACCTAGGAGCCCCTATTCAAATAAACTTTTATATCATTTAATAACTTTTACAGTGTAGGATTTTTGTAGATTTTTACTTTAATATTCTCATACAACCAGTTTATTATATGGTGTTTCTACCATAGTACTAAAATAATCTATGCAAATTCTCAAGATTGCTAACAAAGTTGACTGATTTTGATATTATGAATATATCACTGTAAATCCCTACTGCTTCTGGTAAACACAATAAGAATTCAAGGGCCATTGATAAATCTATTCTGATTATCATATGTGAACATCCACATATATACAATAGCCATAGAAAGTCCTCTATTTATAAAAATACTTTTTAAAAACATCATTGAAAAGCTACATACAGACAAATGTTACATTTTTAATGCAAATAATTTATTGTGCAAACATCATTGAACATAATTGATAGGCATCAGGATTAGTGCTGACGATATAGACAGGATGGGAACATAATTCCTATCCTGGATAAGTTTTAAAGTAAAGAAGAGAGAAGATGAACATTCAACTTACAAAACAAGTGTACTAAATGCTGTAATAGAAGTAAGCAAAATGCTGAGAGAGTAGAAGTTGGTTCCCAGGTTAGGCAAGTAAAGCTAATTTAACCCTTCAAATGTTCTAAGTATTCCAAAATATTTGGAAAATAGTCTATTTCTGTAACGAAAGCTGATGAAAAGCATCATATTGCAATACCAATAAATTTTTTAAAAACAGAAAAAAATAATAATTGGAAATCTAATGTGTATAGAAATGCTGTTTTATTTAGACTCAAACATGGGTAAATAGGAAGAAATATATGTGAAGGTTCCATGATTTGAGATCTCCACTGCACCAAAATTCACATTAAGTTATGATTTTACTTTCATTATTAACCCCGTGATTAGGTCTATTGGTCACAATTAATATCAAATTTTGGCTTACAAATATAATGAAGAGAAATGGAGAAGGTAGCAGATATCAGTTAAGAAAATTAACTAAACATTAGAGGAAAGGGGAAAACAGAAAAAAAGATTAAAGAGGAAGATTTGTGCTTTGTAAGGACTCTACAAAAACAGAAAGATGTGCTCACATATATAATATCCTCAAACTGGTTGTCTATTAATAGTAACAATCCTTTCAATTTTAAGGTTTACAAAGTGTTTTCACTTGCTGGATCTCACGTCATTATTCCTGTGATTTAGTAAATATTATTGTGGCCAATTTTTAAAAATTTGAAAACTCAGATTCAAAATAATGTGACATTGTACATCCAAAGTACCCTCTCTAGTAAAGGGTTGAGTTGGGTCTCAGATTTGGACCTGTGTTTCTCACTGCCTCATGACAGCCTGCAGTGAAGCAGAAGGGTGGATTCTTAGGGTAATAGAATTACATAAACCCCCAAACTCAATCAGTCCATTGACCTTTCTCTTGCACTAATCTTTCTTTACATACTTACAATACCTGCTTACATTTTGCACTTAATACTCAAAATAACTCCTCAGCACACAATAAAAATTCAAGTGCCATACCATGTTAATTATTCCACTTTTCTCCTCATTTAGATCTATTATAATACCTTGTGAAAAACTGAGTTGACTTCAAGGAAAGTATTGCCTAATTGCTGGAATTATTTTATTATTATTGCCTGATCAGAAAGATATGACTTTGAGAACTGAAATAGTTTGTTATTTTGGTCTTCTGATTAATTTACCAGTATCATAGAAAAAGACTTGAAGCCTATTGAGGATAAAGGATGGGTGGACCATTTTGTTCAAATTTCTATCCCTATTATGTAACTCCATACTTGGCACAGAGTAGACAATCAGTGATTATTGAATGACTGCATTTATGTCAATCGGCCATAATCAAATTATTTTGCAAGTATAACTGTAACGTTAGTGATAGTCCTCTTATGATCCCATTACTTTTTTCTGTGATTATATTCTCTGAACACTAAAACAAACAAACAAACAAAAATAACATCCAGGGTGGATGGTGAAATGCGGAGGGAACCCAGAATTTGGATCTCATTTTCTGACATTTTCACCTGGTAAAGCAAGTTTTAAGTAATAGCTCATCCCTTCTTTCCTTCCTCTCTCATTTGGGTTTTGACTTTCTAACTTAAGGTGAATTATCACTTATGTCATAGAAATCTTCCCACAAATCTACATTCTTATTTCCAAGTCTATGATTAATTTAATTTTTGAATTGGAATAGACGTTTTCATAAAAGGAAAGAAAACAAAAGAAAGGAAAGGAAAGGAAAGGAAAGGAAGGGAAAGGAAAGGAAGGGAAAGGAAAGGAGAAGAAAAGAAAAGAAAGGAAACGAAAGAAAAGAAGGGAGGAGGGAGGAAGGAAGAAGGAAGAGAGAGAGAACATAACCTTAAGATTTTCATCAAAAAAAAAAAAGGCAACTATCTTAAAATAGTAGATGATCCCTAACATAAGTCCCAAACTATCCATTGTGCCAATTATGATAAATGTTTTCTGACTCAGATTTTATAAAGTGAATCTTTCTTTCCATATTCTTACTGCCAAGCAGTTTCTTGTTCTGGCCAAGAAGGGTGAGGAAACCTCCACAAATAGTTTAGATGTTTAAGTCATAATCATATACAAAGAGAGAGAGAGACAGAAGAGAGGGAGGGAGGAAGGGAAGGAGGGAGTAAAAATGTGTTGATTTTTCTCTAAAAAAGGAGGGAAAACTTCCATGGCAGCCTATATGTTTTTCTTTTCTTTTCTTTTTTAACATTTAATTATTTGAGGGGCGCCTGGGTGGTTCAGTCCTTAAGCGTCTGCCTTCGGCTCAGGTCATGATCCCAGGGTCCTGGGATCAAGCCCCGCATCGGGTTCCCTGCTCAGCGGAAGGCCTGCTTCTCCCTCTCCCACTCCCCCTGCTTGTGTTCCCTCTCTCGCTGTCTCTCTCTCTCTGTCAAATAAATAAATAAAATCTTAAAAAAAAAAAAGATTTAATTATTTGAGAGTGAGAGAGCATGAGCAGAGGGAAGAGGCAGAGGGAGAGGGAAAAGCAGGCTCCCCGCTGAGCAGGCAGCCCAACATGGGGCTCGATCCCTGGACCCTAGGATCATGACCTGAGCCGAAGGCAGACGCTTAACCAACTGAGCCACCCAGGCACCCCAGTCTGTATGTTTTTCAAACACCTCCCCCAGTTTACACCTTAACTCCACATACATGTCGTATGGCAGAGACTACCTAAATTCTCAGCCCACAGTCCTAAAACCCTAATGAATTTTGACATAGCTTTCTTTACCTCTCACAAAACAAAACACTGTCCTGCAATCAGTTTTCCCTTTATAACTCCTTTCCTTGCCACCCTGATTCCCATTTTCCTCATCTTTACCAGCACAATAAAAACTTGAGGAAAAATCAAGGGAACACAAGGGAAAAAATAAGCAGGATCTGCTTTCTTTCTCCATAGACTGCCGAACAGGATACGTTGGGAAATTAATTTCAATTAACTACTGTGGTCATAGCTTTTGGGAAGCTGTAGCCTAGCAACAAATCACTTCCCCTAAATGTAACGTGAGAAGACTCCACCGAGAGACAAAATGCCACTGTTAGAATGGCGAGCAGCACCAGGGCGTCTGGATGAAACCTGCCCCGAATCCCCGATGTGTCTAAGAAGCCCCAGTGCTCTTCAACAGCCTACGCGGTGGCTGACCTGGAAGAAAGATTTAAAGCCTGCATTTGAAGCTCCCAGAAATCACCTTCTGGATGTGACATTGTTGAAAACATTTTCTTTCCATTCTACAGTTTCAAAAAGAGCTGGCCAAAAAACACGAAGCACATCATAAATCAAAGCTACAAGCAGGGTACAAGTTAGAGTCAGCCCATTGTGATAAGAATTTCCACAGCAAAAACCCAGTTCCGCAGAATTCAGATGGATGGATGTAATTATTAGCATGGGCACATCAAGACAAAATTCTTCTGATTTTTCAATTAGTTCTTTCACTCAGAATTAGACCTATTGTGAGAATAAACATCACACTCCCAGAAACGCCATTCATTTTTTGATGTGTGGATAATCCAGCAATGGGAAGAGGTGGGAACTCTGCATCACAGGAAAGAGCAAGAGTTCCTGTCTGTTTGATTTAAATTCTGTCACTCACTGACAGAGATTAGCAGAAGCAATTTTCTTTGTGTCTCCCTTCCTCAAAACACAGGAAAACACAATAATTTAAAAATTAAAGAATTAAGACTAGCAAAATCTGCATTGTCTCCCAAATCAATTGAAAAACTGCCACATTCTACCTACAAGTTTAGTCTTTCTCAAGGGCACTAAGAACTCTTGGAACAGCCAGAGAGTGAGCAGCAGGGATTCCAGCAACCCTTGGCAACTGTAAGATGGCTACAGCATTGAAGGAGGGGCACGAAGGGTAAGTTAGAGAAGTCCTTGGGGAACCTGCCTTTCTGTCTCTGCGCCATAGTCACCCGCTGACAAGAGACTAACAGAACCTTTCACTACAGGACCTGAGGTATATACACAATGCTATTCTAAACCAGAGAGCAGCAAATATTTTCTGTTAAGAGTCAGATAGTAAATTTAGACTTTACAACCCATATGATCTCTGTCATGACTATTCACCTCTGCCATAGACAATACATAAATGAATGAGTGTACTTAGGTTGCAGGAAAGTTTTATTTAGAAAAGCAAGAAGGGCCAAAATTAACCCATGGGTTATGGTTTGCCAGTGTTTGTTCTAGATTGTTTTGTCTGGAAAATGCTCCATAGTTCTACTGATGGATGTTCTTTATGCATTTTTTCCATGTAATAAAAAGAAGAAGAGTGGGGATTTTACAGAACAAATACTGGGAACAAAGAGAGCATGGATGCTGTTTTCTTCATTTTTGTGCTCTAGAACCTAGCACAAGGCCTGGGGCATGTTGGACAGTCCATACATGCTAAAAAAAAGGGGGGGGAACAGGAAGGGAAGAGAGGAGGCAGGGGCTTATAATGTATTTCTACTGGACACAATCTGCACAATAATTTTTCCTTTGACTGTATAAAGCAATAAAGATGTTACTAAGACTGAATAGAGAGTGACTTTTCTGAAATTTCTACCTCGTCCAGTGTAATGATGATATGCAAAGGATCAATAAAAAACTTTGGTGATTAGGAAACCATTATGACAAACCAATATATATAAGATTGGACCAAAAGCTTAGGCAATATTTGGAGAGAGATAGATTTGTGGACAACCATGTACTTAAGAGTGTTGCTTAAGTATATAAGCTGCCTTTTAAAAAATCTCTATACATAGATGAACTCTGCGCTGCTCCCAGTGAAGTACTTGAATTACCAAAGAAACAGCTTTAGTTTTATGGGCTATGCTCAGCAATTAGGCACAATATAAGCATGAAAAATAAACAACCTCATTGTCTTGTAATGGAAGCAGTTTGATAGTTTTAATTTCATACATGAGCCATATATTTTGTAAAAGTGACCATGGTCCTTGAAGAATATTTTTTGTGGGCATTAGATAATTGTTCTTTTTATAAGATTGCATTTACAACTAAGTATTCTCTTCATCCTGCTTTTCCTCTCAGCCCTGCTCCTCCATTTCTTTAACCCAGTCCATAGGGTGGAGTCAAGCAGAGTTCTGAATTTCCACTTTACAGTTACTAAGATCTGTCAAGCACTTATCCAACAAATACCTTCTGGAACTCAGAAGATGGATGTGGTTTTCAGGCTCAGTACTCTCGTGGGATGGCTTCCCTTGAAAGAGCCTTTCTGGGTACTATAAATAAGATCAGAGAAAGGAGGGAAGGAAAGGGAAACACCTCCATCTAAGCTAATAGAACTTTCACTCAGCCTTTTGTGATTACGAACAGGAGTTCTGAAGCTAGATGGCCTATATGTGAAACTTGGTTCTGGTACATTTGGTGGCCTTGGGTAAGTTATTGAATTTCTTCGGTCTCAATTTTCTCATAAGTAATATGGGAGTAATAATAAGACCTATTTTGTAGACATATTACCAGGATTAAATAATCTAGTATGTATAAAGTGCTTAGAATAGTACCTACCAAGTAGCAAGTATCACTTAAGGGTTGAATGAAATATGTATCTCTAAGCAGTACAAAATAGTAGCCTACCGTGAATATTATCCTTCTTATCCAACAAGTGGATAAGAAAATAAGGTTCATCCAAGATGCTGCTCAGATTAGGATCAGTTATGAACAATAAACATTGTTATATCCCTGGGTCTCAGAATAATACCTGGTAGATAGTAGGTGATTAATGGATATTTTTTGCATGAATGAGTATGATCCCAGGCTTGGATTTGGGCCATGTATCTACTGTATAGTCGAAGGCCAGAATTATAATCATTTAGATAAAATAATTAAAGAGCTATTGCATCTACGATCAAAGATCGAAAGATGTCAGAAGTGAGTAATTAGAACTTGTGCTATATGCCACAAAGCCATGTGGGTCCAGGGGTGGAAACAGATGGGTATCAAAGCTGGGAGCCAGTTAGGACAAAATGAAGTCTGGTGTTGGATGAGTGGTGGTCAATATCAGCATTTGTAGGGACTCAAAATTCATCTAAAATATGATTCTCCTTGTTCCTCAGACAATGTATACAGACCCAAAAAAGCAGACATGGCTGCTTGTCTCGATTCTTTCCACAAATGGGAATCTACTTTTTATCTTCAGATAATTTTAGTCAGTAGATTATTCTTTGTCATAATACACTAAACCCTAACTCTATGTATTTCCTTAACCCCTTTTTCCTATGTCTGCTCTCTGAAGCTTGCGAATGTAGCAAACAACTCTTCTTCATAATTATCTTTCCTATATTTGAAACCACAAATATAGCTATCTTGTTTTCATTTTCTCTTCTCTAGGCTAATTATTTCCAGTACATTTAACTACTCTTCTTCAACATGGCTTCTTTACAGCCTTATTTTACCTCTCTTCTGGATAGTTTGTTAATGTCCCTAGCAAAATATGGAACCCAGAACTGAAATTTTTAATAAGGACAAAATTGGGAAATAGTGCAGAAAACACTGGGTTCTATTATCTCCCTATACATGGACACTCTATATTTATTAATAAAAACTGCATTGGATTTGGAGTCAACACAATTTTTCTATAAATGGCCAGATCATAAACATTTTAGATTTTGAGGTCCATAAAGTTCTGTTGCAATACTTAATTCTGTTGTAGCATGAAAACCAACATACACAACATGTAAATGAATGAACATAGCTGTATTTTAATAAAACTTTATTTACAAAAACAGTGGGTTTTAGTTTGCTAATCCCTGCATTAGCTATCCATATGCTTTCAGTCACCTAAAACTCCTAGATTTTCCTCATATGCATCTAAGCTATAGACCTCTACTGTGTACTTTAAAAAGACTTTAAGTTTGTCTCTATTAGAATTTTGTAGGATTTAGCCTACACATCTAATGTGCCATAATCATTTGGATTCTGACTCTTTTAGTCACTACATGTAAAAGCTACTCTTCTCTATATTATGCCATCTACAAATTGATAAATATGTCTTTTCTTCATTCTAATGCAAATTTTGACAAAATTGTTGAATGAGACAAGGTCAAGGAAAGAATCTTTTGCAATGAAACTCCAAGTTAACAGAAATCCATCAATAATCATTCTTTGGGGACATTTCTTCACTCAGCTATTATAGATTAATTTTACCACCCAGTCCTTATTTTCTCATCATAATAAAAAACTGTCAAATATCATCAGACTCTAATAGCAATATCTTTATCACTCTTCTAATATTATAGCTCATTAACTCAATGAAAGAATCTAAATTAAATTATTTCTTTGTAACTTAGTATGAAGTTTCTCAATAGCCCGGTATGTAAGTCTTTCAATTTTCCCCACCTATTTAGGGTAAAACTAAGTGCAATATTTGTAATCTCAAGAAATCAAATTGCAGCCTATCCAACAAATAAGTTTCTAGTAGGTATTTGGAATTGGAATGGATTTTATCATTTGAAAATCAGGTTTCCATTCATTGAATGCATTCTGACGATGAAGGATCAACTTTGAAGTTGACTTAGATAAATTCATGTATCAGTTAAATAGTGAAATAGATGACAAATAAAACCATGTCTATCTCTGAGAGTCTTTGAAATCTACAATTTGGGTCAACCAAATAATTATAAAGGACTTAGCAAGGAAACAACCTCTTGTCTTACTGCAGATAGTGTCTAGCTGCAAGGGAAGTTAAACACACAGCAAATAGCTATAGCTCATACCTCACTTGTGTTATCAGTCCCTTGTTATCTGCAGCCCCTGAGATTATACAGGCAATGACCCCAAAACACAGTTTATAGAATGAGATTGAATTTCTAACAGTCTGGAAGTCATGAAATATTTATTTCTACACAGGAAAGGAGGGAGTACAATAACTATTTTATTACTCTTATTAGATATCCAGGCATTTAAATTATGCCCTTAGCCTGAATAGGCTAAGTTCACAAAGGACACCAGATATCCCTTTCTTTACTTCATTTATCCAATCATAATTTGTTTCAAGGATATTGCACTGCTTTAACTGATAGCACTATTGTCTGAATTGTGTATAACATTTTGAGCTAAGAGAATGGATTAAGGGAAATCTTTCATTAAAATGTAAAAGACTGGCTTATGGTTATGTATAAGAATCTAACTTAGATAATTACTTCTCAAAGCTATTTTCATCAAATTCCATTGATTAAGTGAAAAGAGATCTTACTGAAAACAAATATATATGTGTGTGTGTGTGTGTGTGTGTATGTGTGTATGGAAATCTTTAAGCCCTAAAATTATGACAACATTCAACAGCAACATAGTAATATGATTAAAATGCAGTCATGAATATAGTTTTATCAGAATTTCTAACCAAAAAAATTCTGCTTGATTGCTTATTTTTGAAATCATGTAATATGCTAGACACTTGGTGACATATCTTTTGCTGTTACTTTTGTTATCTGTGAAAAATCATGATATACATTTTCTGATATGTAGAATGTTATTTATTTTGTTCTTTATTATTTCCTCCTCCTTCCAACAGAATCCCTTATACCAAAGCCTTTCACTGTTGCTACAGATCAGTGAAATCATAGTTCATAGTTGAAGTCCATGCATAGAACTTGGAGATTTGAAACTTATTTTAATAACAAACATGGAGCATGGAACACGAAAGAAATCAAAGCAGAAAGACAAGACTATATAACATCTCTACTGATTTTACCATGCTGTGAATGAACAGAGCATCATAATTTCTTTTTAAGAATGATGAACCTGATTATTTGAGCATTTACCATTCTCTATGTTCAGAAAACTACTTTACTTTGAGGAAACTGTTTCTTTCTGACTCTAATTATGTGCCCAGGTGGAGGCTGCCAACACAGTTTCACTTCTGTTTGTTTCATTGACAAGTCAGCTGGTACAACCGATGGACTGACTAACACTCTCTTATCTTAGTGATTGTACAAGACACGGGTAGACATCTCAGGTTCTGTCAATCTGAATTTATCCCAAGATTTCATGAATTAGGAGCTAGCTCTTCAAAAAAACATCTAAAGTCAGAACTGGAAGCCATATATTATTCTGAGTGGAGGAGGGTATCAGTTAAGATGCTCTTGGTTGCAATCAAGAAGAAAATAATAAACTCAAATTCTTACACATAAGGTGGCAGATGGGAGATGACATCAGTGTAAAGGGCAGAGTAAGAACCCTCAAATATTCTCTGCTCAATGAAAGCAACAAGAGCATTGGCAAAATTTTTCAAAATCAACTTTTTTAAAACTGTGAAAATTAACAAAAAGCTTGCAACAATCTGGGAACTGTTTAAGAGAAATGCCTGGATCTCAGTAACATCAGTGAGCCTTGTGGCATTTTAATTTTCCCTATTCCTCCCCTCTCACAAATTCCACAGTAGCCTTAAAAATGAACAGTCCTACAATCATGGTGATAGCTAGCAGACTAGCAGCCACTAAAAGGGGAAGAATGGACCTAGAGCTCTTTCAAAGCCTTATTCCCAGATAAGAGCCACTATTTAATCCCTCTAGAAATTCCCTGGAAAATTCCACCCCAAAGCTTGCCTTTATTTAACCTGAATCAGAGCTCACCCTTTCTCCCTAGGAGCATTTTTAAAAGTAATCAGCAACAGTTGTTTAACATTATAGTTGCCAGATGCAGCAATAACAATTGCGGCAAACAACAAGATAACCAAAAAACCAATAATAATTGGGGCAAACAACAAGGTGACCAAGGAGACTGAAATGTCTACAGAGGGATTTTAAAATTTCCAAGATATTCCTGGGAATCTAGAAGGCTATGTGCATGCATAGGTCTCTGTGCATGCCCAGGAAAGATGAAGAAAGCTCTAAGCATTGGCCCTTAGCTGACCTTGAAGCTCCACCTCAGCAGGAAAAGAAGGGCTAAGGCAGACTTGTAAACTGCCTATATGAACATTGAAGGCATGTCCCAAAATACATACAGAGCCACTCAGCAAAATGGGATATTTATTGGTTTAAGGCATTTAAGGAAATGTCTCTCCAGCCATTAGTAGACCATTAAGTTTACTATGCAAAGACCTCAGATGCTACATACAACAAACAATACCAATGTTAAAGAGTTAGTTCAGGAAAGTCACTAAACAAATATCTATAACAAAAATAAGTAGCAACAACAATAAACCCTTTGGATGGGAAAGAATCTAATTTCCAGAGTTGCTACACAGTATTATCTAAAATGTCCAATTTTAAGATGAAAATTATGAGACATGCAAATAAATAAGAAAGTATGGCCTATACACAAGAAAAATATGTGATAAACCAATAGAAACTACACTGAGGAAACAAGACATTGGATCTATTAACAAAGATTTTAAATCATTATTTTAAATATGCTCAATGAACTAAAGAAAACCATGTCTAAAGAACTATATAGGAAAATATGGGAACAGTGTCTCACCAAATAGAGCATATCAATAAATGGATAAAAATTTTAAAGATAGGTCAATTGAGATTATCCAGTCTGGGTGTCTCAGTCCCTTTGGGTTGTTTTAACAATATACCACAGACTAAGTAGCTTATAAACAGCAGAAATTTATTTCTTACAGATGTGGAGACTGGAAGTCCAAGATCCAGGTGCCAGGATGGTCAGGTGAAGGCCCTCTTTCAGTTGCAGATGTCTCACTATATCTGCACAGAGTGGAATGGGGCTAGGAAGTTCTATGGGGTCTCTAATCCCATTCAGAAGAGCACTACCAACATGACCTAGGCACCTCCCAAAGGCCCCACACTTAATACCATCATATTGGACATTAGAATTTCAACATATGAATTTTGGAGAGACACAAACATTCAGGACATTGCAATGAGAAACATAATAATAAATAATAATGATGAAGAAAAGTGAACTGGGCCCCAGAGACCTGTGGGACACCATGAAGCTTATCAACATATGTATAATGGGAATACTAGAAGGAAAGGAAAGAGAAAGAGGCAGAAAATTTATTTGGAGAAATAATGCGCCCAAATTCTCAAATGTAGCAATGAAAAACATTAATCTGCACTTCTTGTACATGCTCAACAGCCTCTATATTGTATAGATTCACAGAGATCTGAACTTGGTTGCATCATATTCAAGCTGTTGAAGACCAAAGACAAGTTGAAAAGAGCAAAAGAGAGACAACTCATCGAACACAAGGAATCCTCTATAAGATTAACAGATGATTTATCATCAGAAACCATGGATACCAGAATATGACATATTCAAAACACTGAAAGAAAAAGTTTGTCAACCAAATATTCCATATCCAAGAATCCTTAAAAAAATCAAAAAGAAATTAAGGCATTCTCAGATAAATAAAAACTGAAAGAATCTTTGCTAGAAAACTTACTACAGGAAATATTGAAGAGACCCCTTTACAGTGAAATAAGAGGACACTAGACAAACACTTAAATACACATAAAGAAAAAAAGGGCACTGGTAAAAGTACTAGCTAAGTAAATATAAAAGACAGCTTAAATTTCCTCTTCTTTGTGACTCTTTTTTCTCTTGTCTGATCTTAAAGATAATTGCATAAAACAATACTTATAAATCTTTGTCAATGCACATACAATGTATAAAGATGAAATATAAAAATAATAGCATAAAGAATGGGAAAAAGCAATATAGGAGCAAGGATTTGGAAACTTTAAATGCAGTGTATATTAATCCAAATTAGTTGTTATAATATGTTAATTGTAATCACCAGGGGCAAACATTAAGAAAATATCTCAAAAATATATATTGAAAGAAATAACATAATCAAAATTGTACACTAGAGAATATATAATTAACACAACAGAAGACAGTAATGGAGAACTATAAAATTAAAAAAAAGATATATAGATAACAGATAGCAAAATGACACATATAAATTCTACCTTATCAGCAATTACATTAAATGTAAATATATTAAAAGCTCCAAACAAAAGCAGAAATTAGCAAAATAGATTAAAAAAGAAACATGTTCAGCTATATGCTGCTTATAAGAGACACACTTTAAATTCAAAAACACAAGCCCATTGAAAACAAAAAGATTGAAAAAGATATACCATGTAAATAATAACTAAAGGAGAGCTGTAGTGGCTATACTAATCTCAGACAAAACAGCCTTTATGACAAATTTTTGCTAGAGGCAAAGATGAATATTTTATAATGAAAAAAAATAGTCAATCCATCAAGATGACCTAACAATTATAAACATAAACACATCTGACAAACAGAGGCCCAAAAACCATGAAACAAAAATTGACAGAATTGAGTGGAAAAGTAGGTAACTCAACGATTATCATTGAAATCTTCAATACCATACTTTTGTAACTGAAAGGACAACTAGACAGAAAGAAATAAAAGGAGTTGAACAGCACTATAAACCAACTAGACCTACGTAATCTTTTATCGAACAATCCACCCAACAGCAACAGAATATACATTATTCTCAAGTACACATGGAATATTTGCAAACCATATATCTGATATGTAATATATCTCCATAATATGTAAAGTTTTTATACAACCCAATAATAAAAAGACAAATAAGCCAATAAAAATGGGCAAAGCAAAAGAACAGGTATTTCTCCAAAGAAGATATACAATGGACAATAAATAAGCACATGAAAAGAAGCTCAACATCATTAGCCACAGGAAGATGCAAATCAAAACCACAATGAGATACCATTTCATATCTACCAGGATGACTAGAATAAGAAGATGGACAATAACAGTTGTTGGGGAGAATGTGGAGATTTTAGAATCCTCATGCATTGCTAATGGGAGTATAAAATGGTACAGTATATTTAGAAAACAGTTTGGCAATTCCTCAGAAGTCAGACACAGAATTACCGTGTGATCCAGCAGTTTGAATCCTTGGCCTATACCCAAGAGAAATGAAAACATATGTCTACTTAAAAACTTGTATACAAATATTTATAGCACTATTATTCAGAATAACCAAACAGTAGAAACAACTGATGAATGGATAAACAAAAGTGGTCTATCCATACAATGGAATGTTATGTAACCATGCAAGTGTTGATACATGCTACAACATGGATGAAAATATTATGCTAAGTAAGAAGTCAGACACAAAAGGTCCATGTTTATATAATTCCATTTATATGAAAAGTCCAGAATAGGCAAATCCATAGAGACAGAAAGTAGTTTAATGATTTCCAGCGGCTGAGGAAAGGGGATGGGGAATGGAGACCAACTGCTAATTTGTAAAATGTTTCTTTTCAAGGTAATCTAATATCCTAAAATTAGATAGTGGTGATGGTTGTACAACACTGTAAGTAGACTAAAAAACACTGAATTATACACATTAAAAGATGAATTTTTGGTATGTGAATTATATCTCAATTAAAAAAAGGAAAAACAATCTTATACCTAAAAGGTCAATGACACAATAGGCTAGTAGTACAGTCTGAGACTTTCTATGTTGTCAAGTACATAACTTTGAATCCAAGGGTACAGTTAGCATCTCCAGAACCACACAGTCTGTCAAGTAAATCTGGAAGAAGGTGACACGGACCCTAGTGAAAACAAGATACTAATAGACTGAAGAGGATATACAGCTAGAAACAGAGAAAGGGATATAGTGAGGAAATCTGACACTGAGACTGGGTTCAGCTATTGCATTCTTTTTCATGGTTTAGTTATTAGAGCCAAAAAGTCTCCTTTTTTTCCACTTAAGTCATTGGGTTAGATTTCTGTCACTGGCTGGCAAAACTCTGGAATAATAGCTGTATTTAAAGAAAAACACTACTCAAAATGGCTTAGCCCATTATAACACTAAATAGGAGCATATTGCATGGTGATGAGTGAAAGTGAAGATATAAGAGTATTGTATTTCAATATCATTGACCAGAAAGTTGTTAATGGATAATTTAAACTCAGATCCTTAATACAGTGATTCTGAAGCTTGAATTAAAAATCTTGATAGGATCAAAGCTTAGAATGTTCAGGAAGAATATGATTGTGAGTTATCAAGCTTGACTGTTAATGAGCAACCTGTGCTTGTCTAATCTCTATGTTTTAATGCACTGGGCAAGCTCTTATATTACTGCTATGGAATTATTTTCTAAGCTACAGAACAAAGTAGCCCAAACAGTAGATTTTTTCCTCTAAATATGGCTATATTTTAGTTTTTTGAGAAGTGGAAATTCATTTTCCATTATTATTTTCTTTACTAAATTATTTAATTTGGCACAATTTTAAAAATTCTTTAGATATTTCTGCTATTAATAAAATCTGTTAATCTAGTGAAATAATGTTAAGAATTTTCATTACATTTCCTCAAACAATATACTTTAGGGGTTATCAAATTCATTATTTTAGTATTTATTAAAATGTGTCTGAGGAATTAAATTATAAATTATTTACTTATAGAATAATTCCTTTTATGCTACATAGGTAAAATTAATTTTAAAGCATAAAATAATTGAATTGTATGCCCCTACCCTCCAAAGGGGAATCCACAATATGTTAAATTGGCTTAATTTTCTAATAATAAATACGTATATAATAACTTCCTATCCCTAAATAAGTAGATAACAAATGCAATGTAAGAGATGAGTGAATTGTCTTAGTTGACAAAAGAAAGTACACAGCATACATAACTATTGACTTGATTCTAAATGATACCTAGAATAAACAATCACTGACGAATCAATAGATAAATGCATAGATATAAAACACACACACACAAAACAGAAGCAGATCTGCTATTGATAGAATTTTACTGAGCTATGGAAGTTCGATTAAAGAAGACTGTCATCCAAAAATATCTGGATTAACTATAGATTGAAATCTAATTTCCAAAGAAGGTATGTATGTGAGTGAAAGAGACAGACAGACAAGAGAGATAGAAGAGAGATGTATTTTTGAGAAGTAAAGTTTTCACCCTGGGCTCTATAGGATGAAAATTACAGGACTCCTGACAATAATAGTCTTAAAATAGGATGAAAGATCCTTAACTTTTTGTAGGCAGAGTGTACTTCAGTGTGGAGTAAATCATTATAGTTTTAAAAACATATTTGAACACTTTTGTCCTGAAGTAAAATTGCATGGAAAATATAACAATTCATCCCATATACATGTAGCAAGTGCTTACTGTGTTCCACATGATTTACTGGTATCTTGGGAGTTCTATCCCTATTTAATCTATGTACGTTGATTGATTCATACTGATTATTTAGCATGTGGTCAATTTTTATGAAATTGATGGGCCAGTCTTGTGGTCAGTTGGAGTCAGTCTTTAATACACAATTTAGAATATTTTTATGTAATTGGATTTTTTTTGTCAAGAAATAGATTTAATTTATGTGTTTTGTCCCCATAATGAGCCTGTTTACCCTAGATGTCCAGTAGCTAAGCTGACTGTGTTTGTGTGCCCATAGTAGGCCTAATGCAGCAGTAAGAAATTGAACAGTACCTGTGGCATAGAAAGAATTGCCTTACATATTGGTAAAAGGAGAGCTGAGTGCCAAGCTGGCCTCTGTCCCAATCTAATAGATGAAATACCTTCATTTCTCAGCTACTATCACTGAGCAGGGTTCTCAATACCTACAGGCTGCGAACTCCTAAACCATGGGTATGTCTCCTTAAGAAATGTAGGGTGGCTTTGCAGAACTATTATTTGTATCCTCGTTTCATGGAATCTTTGCACTGCTTGTTTACTGTTTCAGGGATAAACTGAAATGAGACACTACAGAAGGCTGTCAGAATTATCATTTACCAATCTTCAAATCCAGCCCAGTACTTTGTGGTCCAACTCAGCTTGTTTGCCATTCCACAAAATAAATAGGATTGGTTAAAATCATTTTATAGTTCCAGTGCATTTGTCACAGTGAAGTTCAAATAAACAATCATAGCCCTTATTAAGAATAATAATGGTATAAATCTAAATATACTTTGATGGAACAAATGATATAAGAAATTTAGGGGAGGGGTGCCTGGGTGGCTCAGTCAGTTACGCATCTGCCTTTGGCTCAGGTCATGATCCCAGGGTCCTGGGATCGAGCCCACATTGGGCTCCCTGTTCAGCAGGGATCCTGCTTCTTCCTCTCCCCCTCCTCCTCACTTGTGCTCTCTTTCCCTCTCTCTCAATCATAAATAAATAAAATATTAAGAAAAAAAAGAAATTTACAGGAAAATGTATACCTAAGAGGTCTTTAGTAGGCTAAATGTATCTATTAGTGAAAAACAGTTCTGTAACTCTAATGTCAACAACATGATTTAATGACCAAAGAAGGTCAACTTTGTCTCAATTTTGCCCCTGTAATTTAATAAACATAAAAATATTCCTAGAAAATAATCTAGGTCCCTCTGATTATCAACTACCTAATGCATAAGAGGTAAGGATGTCTGAGTCCTATTTGTGCTTCACAAATGTGGGTATAAATTTCCCCAAGTGCCTAAAGTAAGCCACAAAACAACAAATCATTGGTATCCTCCTAAATCATCATTTTTAATCAAAATTTGGTAACAAGTTAAATATTATATATTTATTATATATATGTTATATATATAATACTTATATATATATATTTTTAAAGATTTTATTTATTTATTTGAGAGAGAGAGAACGAGAGACAGAGAGCATGAGAGGGAGGAGGGTCAGAGGGAGAAGCAGACCCCCTGCTGAGCAGGGAGCCTGATGTGGGACTCAATCCCGGGACTCCAGGATCATGACCTGAGCCGAAGGCAGTCGCTTAACCAACTGAGCCACCCAGGCGCCCTATAATACTTATATATTATACATCAAATATTTTCTCCTCAAAATCAGTTAGATATATGTGGAGTAGAAGAAGAAGTTTATTTAAATTTTAGAGATAAGACACAATTTCAAGGAAATGCTGGGCTTCAGAGAGCAGTTTGCCTATGCTTCACAATATCCACTCCCACTCTTATGACATTAGAGAGACATCAGTGAAAATTTTGAGAAACAGTAATATGGGATTTAAAAAGTACCATTATCGAAGACTAATTAGTAAATACTTGCAATGTTAATTAGAGAGACCAGGGAAGAACGTATCACATTTAATAAAATAGACATTGTAGTGGATGCTAGTGGTGCCCCACACACATGCTCTTTACTTACACAATGACCATCCTGTCCAGCTCTTATAATTATTGGCAGTTAATAGTTCACAGCCTATTGTGGAGAATTGCTCTCAGCCAGGGACAGCCATCTTACCTGGAATGTTATAGAGCCCCTAGGCAATGGCCAACTGCTAAGGAAGGACCAGTCTGTGGTGGGCTTCATGTTCCAGGACTGCCTCTGGGTTCACACTGAAGCTGGACTCCAGCTGAGACTAAATCCATGCTTAACTTTCTCCTGCCATCCTGCTTCCCCTCACTTTTCCTGAAACAATTCTCTCAATAAATCGTTGGCACAAAAATTATGCTCAAGTTGTGCCTCTAAAGAAACAGTCATTGGCATCATATTTCTGTCTGTCTCCACACTGCTTCTTGCAATAATAGCATGAAATGCTTAAAATCCTCATAGTTTGTCCTTATAGTGCCCAGTCAGTACTTTCTGAGCTTTGCCTTCCCCTCAGTTACATCCCTCTGAACCTTTCTTCTACAAATATTCCTGGATCCTTTACCATCTTTTTTGTCACCCTGTGTTTGACTTGGCCTTCCCATTCTCCTTGGATTAGGATTCCAAGGGGTGTTGTCCTCATAGGCCTGGAAAAGAACTAAAGAGATAACTTCAAGCAGATGAGTGTCTAGGCATATTGAAAGTCAACCCAAAATCAACCCAATTAAAGTTAGGACATTTTTCTTTATGTCCAACTAAAATTTGCCCTTCTTTTCTTCATGCCCATTTCTTGGTTTTGGAATTGGTCTTTTGTGGACATAAAGAGTAGTTCTCCAGTAAGGCACTCATAAACAAAGACTGTTCATATAATCTAAGACAGTTAAAATTGACCTACTAGATCTGTGTCTAGGTCATTTTGCTGAATAAGTTCTTCAAAAGCCAATCCACCAAAAAGTAATCCTCCAAATGACCAGTTTGCCAAAGTTCTTGTTTTGCTGTTTAGTTTTAACTGGATGGTTCTCCTTTGGTTTTCAAAACAAATAAAATAATCCTTATACCATTATTATGAGGCAAAATGTAAAACAGTCAACTAAAATTAAATGCATAGAAGGAATAAGTACATTCTACAAATTGATCATTTTGAGGACTATAGTTGGCTTCTGGGAAATTGTTGGCTAATTGACTTATATCTCTCAGATATTTAGGCTACATATTATTAATATTTTATTGCCTAATATTTTAGAACTAATTTCCATCCATTCATAATCATTATAATGCCCTTTATGTTGAAAACATTGAGAGTGTATCTGTCCTCAAATTGGTTCATTTCCTGTCATTTTTTCCACTTACTAATATGCAAATCACTTCCAACTTTAATTTTAGTACATCCTGTAAGTAACTACTTGAGAAATCTAAGGTAAAGATTTTATCTTCTCCCTTAGAATTTTATTTTTTGAGTTGGGAATGACACTTTCTTCTCTTAAAAACAGCTTGGAAACATGTATCAAAAGATTTAAAAAATGATCTTGTCCTTTGAAACATTAACCCAGTTTCTGAAAGAAACAAATATATTAGAAAAAATCAGTTCAGTTTACCTCTTGTGTCTTTCTTGTGGGTCTCCTTTACTCTCATACTACTACCACATACTCAGAACACTGACACAAGATGTGTGGCGGTTTTTCCCACACCAAGATCATGACCTGAGCTGAAGGCAGACGCTTAACTGACTGAGCCACCCAGGTGCCCCGTCCTACAATTTAGCTCAATTCTAACACTGTCTACCTGGAGATAGTGTCAGATTCCACAGGTTAAGCGCTCAGCCCTGCAACACTGCTCCCATACTTGTTTAGATGCCAATTGCAAGTAGTAGGTCCCCAGGTTACCCACATCTTCCAACTTGACTACAAAGTAAGATTCCCAGGACACTCTCCCTCTTTGCTAGAGTGACTCACAGAACCCAGGGGAACATGTTTACCAGTTTGTTAAAGGATATGATGGAGATACAGATGAACAGCCAGATGAAGAGATGCCTAAGATGAGGTCTGGGAGGGTCCTGAGCACAGGAACTTTTTCCTTATGGAGTTGAGAAGTGTCATCCTCTGATATGTGCATATGTTGGCCAAACTGGGAGCTCTCCAAACCCCATACAATTGAGATTTTTATGGACGGCTTCATCATGTAGACATGATCAGTTATTAACTCTATTTTTAGCCCTTCTCCCTTCTCAAGAGAATGGGGGATAAGGAGCTGAAAATTCCAAGCTTCTAATTATGGCTTTTCTTTCTGGAGACCAGCCCTCATTCAGGAGTCATTCAGGAGCCCACCCAGAGTCACCTCATTAGAACAAGAGATACTCCTATCAGCCAGGAAATTTAAGGGTTTCAGGAGCCCTGTGTCAGGAACTAAGATCAAAGACCAAATATTAGACTAAAAGATGCTCCCTAATGTTTTTATTACATACAAAATTGCAAAAGTTTTAGGAGCTCTGTGCCAAGAACCAGGAGCAAAAATAAATACTTTATCTCATGTTAGACATGGGGACAAAGGTAGATTGCTATTAACTGCAACATTTTTATGAAAGCTTAAATGAAAAGAACAGAATTAGAGCTAGTTTCAAAAATGGGTGGACTCAAAATTCAAAAACTGCCATCAAGAATTCAACCTTTCTCTGCCTATAGATTCTGTTCTTGATTTTTTATATAGGGGTCTTCAGGACAATATTCCCTGTGTCTGCCACTCATTGGCTCACATTTGTTCAGGTGTCCTTTCCTCAAGAATTCTGTGGCCAGGAAACAGAAATAATCTTGATTGGTTTAAGCTAAGTAGAACCTACCTCTGGCACTTAGAGCAGAAACAACTCTACCAAAATAGTGAGTACAGAGCAAAAGAAAATTGATGGTTAAAAGGAAATTTATCGCAAGAAGGGAAAATGTTTTCTAGGTGACAGAAACTAAAAATACCTGCTCAATAATGATTATAAAATGCGATAAATTTCTATGTTCTACTATGTTGCTACTAAAAGTCATATTGTTAAAAATAATTATATAAGACAATGCTTATGATAAAATGTTATATTAAAAAAACTGGGGGAATAGCAAGTGTGAGACTGGATCACTTTTAACCTGTGAAGAAAGAAGAGTCATATGAGCTCAAGCCTAATGAAAGACAGGGGAAAAAGCTTTATAAATAAGACAGGAGAGATGGGCAGAGCTCAGATCATGAAACATCTTATAGAGCACAATACCCATTTTAGTCTTTTCTTAAGTTCAATGAAAGACATCATAGGGTTTTTAGCAAAAAGTTTGCAAGATGCAATAAATATTTTCAAAGAACAAAATGTTCCCAAGGGCGCCTGGGTGGCTCAGTCAGTTACGTGTCCAACTCTTTTGGCTCAGGTCATGATCTCAGGGTTGGGCGATAGAGCCTCTCCTTGGCTCCACACTGGGCCTGGAGCCTGCTTAAGATTCTCTGTCTCCTTCTCCCTCTGCCCGTCCCCCTGCCCCACTCACACTCACTCTCTCTCTCTAAAAAACAAAACAAAACAAAACAAAACAACAACAACAACAAAAAACCCATATGTTTGCAGTGTGTAGAGAATGAATTAGAAGGGGACAAGTATAGAAGCAGGAATTAACGTGATTGACTTGGGAAAACCAGCATCTTTTTAGTTCTATTTTTAATCCATATCCAATTATCTCACCATCATATTATTACCTATGTTCTGCCATTTGGCACTCCACCATACACACATCAGTTTCCTGAGGGCAGGGGCTGTATCTATGCATACTTGGCATCTCTTTCTGCACTAAAGATATACTAGGCTTATAAAATCTTTGTGTGTGAGCTTCAGGACAAAGTTTAAGATTGTGAAGTCTTTATAAACTTTCCATGTTTTATTAAAACTGCATACAATATATCTAAAATGTTTTCTATCAGCAAATAATCCATTAAATAACAAGATAATTCCATCTTATTAAATAGACCCTTTGGATCTTAAACTATTGATTCAATAATTTTTGAGAAGTTACTGAACTTGGAGTATATTTGTGAGAAAACCATCATGAATAGTTTAAAAATAATAGCATTCAAGTGAAAATTGTCTTGAGTTATAGTGTTATCCCTGATGTTTTCCTGTGATTCACAAAATTTTTAGACAGATCCAAAATAAAATCACTAAAAAGATAAATCAAACTTTATTTTCTATTGGTTCTCATATGTTTACATCATTTCCCTGATACTTAAGTATACATACAGTTGATTTTTATTACCTCCAAATACAAATTTGAGAACAAAAAAAATTGAGTTTCTTCTAAACCAAACACACTGGGCAATTAATATTTAGTAAAATCCTTTGTAACAGATACTATTATTCCTATTTTTAAAAGAAAAAAATTGAGGAGGTGTGGAAATTGCTCAAGGTCATGTAGCTAATTGGTGAATTTACTCTTGACCTATACATATACTGACAAATCATAATTTAAAATTTTAATATTCTTGTTGCGGTTTCAGATATTTTCAGTGAGCATTAAACATCTTTTATCTCTAACACTAGATTGGATGCTTCTCTTCTGAAACCTTTTATACCATTTTGTTCATACCATTGTCACCATACTCATTCTATTGCATTTTAATAATCTATTTACTCTCAGTCTTCCAGTAAAATATAAAGTCCTTGAGAGTAGGGACTGTGCCTTAACTCTTAGGTACATGGTAGAAGCTTAATAAATGTTTTATTTCATTTTTTTCTATAGTAGCAAATGGGAATAGCAAAGCCTTGTCACTTACGGAAAATCTTCAGTGAATTAGAATAATATAATTTGCTAATACTACTCCATAGAAAAAAGAATGTGGAGTATATTGAAATACAAATGGACAATATATGGCATATTGTTTTTGAAACATGACTACTTTAAGGAAGCTTCCTTGTGACTGATCTCAGTACATGTTCATGAAGGGAAAAAAAAGTGGGGATGGGAGGATGAAGTGCATATAGGCAAAATGGCATCATTTGTCTTTGGAAAGCACTTCAGCCAAAAGAGACTCAAAACTGTACTGACATAGCCAAATATCATTTAATGCCCCTTGTGGCATTTCAAAAATTTCATGGAAAATATAGTTCTCAGGTTTCTTATTTAATAACATGGGCTGTTGCCAGTGATGAGAAAATGCCAAACCTATTTCAATTTTGAGGTTTCAAAATCTAATTTACTCAAAATCAAATTTTATCATATTCCCTAAAAATAGTTGCTATTAAAGACTTACAAGAAGTATGTTACCTATACATACTTATATTTGCAGAAATAATGCTAAAAACTTGTTTCAACATCAGTATTTTTGTTTATGCAATCAAATTTAATTTAAATGGGTTTTTGGTTCCTTGGCAGAAATATATGTAGAAAAACAAAAGGTAAATTTTCTAGTGGGATCCTAGAAAACTCAGATTTTAAGTTAGAAAGTACGAAATGAATTTAATTCGTTCAATAAATATTGCAAAGTAATTTTTTTAAGTTGACTACCCTTGTAAATTGTTGCATATCTAATTTAGTCAACATATGCCTTTTAAATAATCAGCTGGTTCTGTGATTACTCAACCTAAGAGAGGGGAGGATTATGGAACTATGTTATCACAGTTTTTCATTTATTGGTGATTTTGATTGGTTTTGATTTTGACTGTTGGAATAAAATTGGATAGATGGTTGTTTATATGTATATATTTCCTCATTAAGTAGCAATGAGTTATATGTATTACTCAAACTGCTCTAAGCCAGAAAGGAATCTTATTTAAAGGTTTCCTAAGTAGCTTCCGAGGAAATAATTAGTAGCATTCAACTTCTGCCTAACATTCAAGTTACATCGCTTCTCGGCCTTTTGGCTAAGATCAAGTGTACTAACATTCAAGTTACTTTACTCTCTCCCATTTTTGTTTCCCCTTTCTTATCCCCTTTCTTCTCCTAGCTTTCAAAAGTATTTTGATTGTTTTTTGTATTTTGCCTTTTCTCCTCCTCTATGTTATAATTTCTGGGGAATCTTGAATTAATGTAATCTAATGCTTCCTATAAAGTATTATAAACAGCATGGATGACCAAGATCGTAAAGTCATCCAACAGGTGAGGTCTGTATCGGGCACTCTTTTATTTCCTTGATATTTCCATTAGATATCAGTCCTGGGGTGGGACCCCAGAATTCTCATGTGGGTTTTTTTTTGTCCTTTGTCATTTCTGAGAGTTTCTCTGAACTAACCACATTTAACAGGGCTTATAGACAAACTTTAGAACAGTTCTCTTCAGAGTTGACTGGCAGGAGCAAAGGCTTGGTAGAAGAAAAGTACAGAAAATAAAGCTAATGGCATTTTTCTCTCTCTCTGTCTCTGTCTGTCTGTCTCTCTCTCTCATATTTACTCTTCATGATGCATAGCCCTTATCACTTTAGAGCTGGCCTCAAATTTCTTCTAATCTCATTCTAAAATGTGCATTAACTTAATTTTTGTTAAATCAGGTAACTTTTTCTGAATCAAAAGACTCCTATCAGGACACAGTTTCCACCATTATTCGTTTGATAACGTGTCTGCTTAATAATTTGCTTAATGCCACTCTCTCATAATGTTTTCACTCTTAAGCAACCGGCCGTGACAAAAACCAGTAACAAGTTTCTTGCAATCCTAAGCAATGGTCTGTGGTTCCCTTGATATGTCAGGGTACCTGGGATCTTTGAGGAACAGGGATTCTGTGGGTTGTCCCACAGTGCTTTCAAGGTAGATCTACTCAACCTCTGGGGACTGCCACACACATCTATCTTCATGGATTTGGCGGTTCATTCTGTCAGCTTCCATAACATCAGCTACAATCTTGCTTACTACTCTGACTAGTATAGTTTAATGTATTTTAATGTATTTTGTCTTCTGGAAATAGAAATCTCAGTTTTTATTTTGAAACCAAAAGAAAGGTTTGTTTGTTTTAAATTTAGTATATAGGAGGAGAATTTAAAGGTGACCAAAGTTCATCTCTATCTCTTTAAATCATATCATATAGGTAGAATTCAGGTTAACTATAAATTACTAGTAGGCATAAAAGTAATAAGTATATTCATTATTATTTTAAAGTTTTCTAAAAGGTTAAGAAAGAGTAATATAACAGATTGAATAAAAATACTGAGCGGCAAGACTGGAATGGAACATCTCTAAGATGAATGCTGTAGCAGTAGACTCTTACCAGCTTTTAAAATTAAGTCATGTAACTTCTCAGAGCCTAAGTTTGCTTAACTGTAAAATGGGGACAATAGTTCTGAAGATTAAAAGAAATACTTTTTATCAAAGACCTCACATAAACTAACATAAAATTGTTGTTATTTAACAAATAAGTTTAAATGACTAGTACACACCAAGCACAATGCCAGTCATGCTAGCAAAAAGCATAGTAGAAGTAAAACCAAACCCTCGTCTATGTACACATTACATTCACACTAGTGAAAGAGATAGAGTATATAAAATTTCTCAAATATAATGCAAGACAAATGGTAACAGAAGCTCCCTCAGAGGTACCGTAAGATGCTATGGGAACTGAGACCTGGAGAAAATAATATAGTAGTCACTCTTACTCTATAGGGGATACATTCCAGCGGATGGTTGCCTGAAACTGTGGATAATACCACACCCTGTACGTACTATGTTTTCCCCTATAGATACCTACCTATAATAAAGTTAAACCTACAAATTAGACACAGTAAGAGATTAACAAGAACAGCTAATAATAAAATGTAAAAATTGTAACAATATCTTACAACAAAAATTATGTGAATGGAGTCTCTCTCTCTCTCCAAATATCTTATCGTGCTGTGCTCACTCTTCTTGTGATGATGCCCACTTGATGAGATGAAGTGAGGTGAAAGACGTATGCATTGTAACATCGTGTTAGGCTACTATTGACCTTCTGACCATAACTCAGAGGATCATCTGTTTCCAGAGGATGATTGGCAGTGGATAACTGAAACCTCGAAAAGGAAAACTGTGGATAAGAGAGGAATTCTGTACTACGTGGAGCTCTGGGAAGTTTCATGAAGAAGCTAATTTTTTACCTGAGCCTTCAAGGGGAAGGAAGCATGGGGTGGAAAATTTATTCTCATAATGACAATTACAACCAACAAGCCAGTAAAATCAAAATGATAGCAGTCAGCTAGCTGACTGGCACCAGGCAGCAAACATGCTGCCTTTATTATTTTTAGGATATCACTGAGACTAGCATAGGGGGAAAAGACTGAATTGAAAAAGAAAAAACTGTTTGGGGTGCCTGGGTGGCTCAGTCAGCTAAGCCTTCGGCTCAGGTCATAATCTCAGGATCCTTGGATCGAGTCCCACTTTGGGGTCCTTACTCAGCGGGGAATCTGCTTCTCCCTCTCCCCACTAGTGCTCTCTCATTCTCTCTCACTCTCTCTCTCTCTCAAATAAATTAATTAATTAAAAAAAAAAAAAAAACTCTTCACTCACAGCATATATACATACTACATTTTTAAAGGATCAACCAATTTTGATAGAGTTAGTAGAAATTAGGTTGCAAAATTTAAAAGGATTTCTTACAGAAATTATTTGCCATAATAAAAATATCATGTCATTAGGTCATACAGTAGAATAATTAAATAAAATGTAGGTGAATATGTGTATATGTGTTTTTTTATACTTAAATTTTTACAATAGATCTATTTCTAGTCCCTGCTCAGTGTCCACAGACATAATTTGGGCTACCATGTCCTTACATCCAATGGAATAAATTCGTGTAACATTGCTTTGATTATTTTAACTAATTTTCGAATTGTAGTATATGTACAGTGATTTCCCTTTCTTCCATGCTGAACTTTTCTCCAAGTGGTTTGCTAAGAAACAACCTTATTCTGATTCTCTGAAAGTCCTGTTCTGGCATACACAACATCACCTAACAGTCCTTAAGTTCAGACCATTTGAATCCCATTTGTGGAGAAAACATTTATAAGTGAAAATTTACCTGCCCCCTGAACAATACAAACAGCATAGGGAAGGTCTTCAGAGGAAGCAGGAATGGCCAGGTCCTGAAAATGGAGGTGGGACACTAGCAGGTTGTTTCACAGGCAGCTGCCTATTGATTCCAGAATGTACATTTGTACCTTGATGCTTGTTCTTTTCTTAGGTTAGTATATCATATATATTTATATATGCGCATTCCATGTGCATTTCTTGTTAATACACAACACATGAAAATTAGAGATGAAAGTTTCTTAAAAGGAAGAGAAAAGGAAATATATATATATCATCAATAGGTGAAGTTTGAAAATTGTACACACACACACACACACACTATTCTGAGACAATTACCACTTTTTACTTTGAGGAGAGATGAAACACTACAGTTTAAAGTTGCACCATCCTCCTGGCTGGGGGGAGTGCATATGGAGCTGGGTGTCTAGGTGGAGGCGAGCTGCTCTTCTTCCTTTTGTGATGTTGGTCAAATTATTTAAAATGTTCAAATCTCAGTGATCTTATATTATTATCGGAGTCATATTTTTATCAATATAATAGGGCTATTGTGAATATGAAATGGGGTAATGTGTGTAAAGCACTTAGCATAGCTTCTGGTACAATAAATGTAAGCTAGCAGTATAAAAATTAATTATTGAATACATATAAATACCATTTTTTTAAAGATTTTATTTATTTATTTGACAGAGAGAGAGAGAGACAGCTAGAAAGGGAACACAAGCAAGGGGAGCGGGTGAGGGAGAAGCAGGCTCCTGGCCGAGCAGGAAGCCCGATGTGGGGCTTGATCCCAGGACCCTGGGATCATGACCTGAGCTGAAGACAGAGGCTTAACAACTGAGCCACCCAGGTGCCCCGATATAAATACCATTTTAACAACAGTAACTAAATTCAGGATCCAAGTGTTGGGAAGATAGGACAAGAGATCTAACTTTGGCAAAGTTATATGGGGAATGATACATGGGAAAGATAACCAGTAATTCTACTATTGGGATGGATATTATACATCAGTAATTTACCAAAATGATATTCATCATGCTCTAATTTTTTCTTTCTCATCACAAAAAATATATATATATTTTTTGTTGCCAATTAAATAAATTATTCTACTTGCAAAGACTTTATTTTTATTTATTTTTTTTTAAAGATTTTATTTATTTATTTGACAGAGAGAGACACAGCGAGAGCAGGAACACAAGCAAGGGGAGTGGGAGAGGGAGAAGCAGGCTCCCTGCTGAGCAGGGAGCCCAATGCGGGGCTCGATCCCAGGACCCTGGGATCATGACCCGAGCTGAAGGCAGATGCTTAACGACTGAGCCACCCAGGCGCCCCTTGCAAAGACTTTTTAAGCTAAACACTAGAGAAATAAGAGCTAGATGCCTATGAAGGAGTTACAGAGATGAAGCCACCAGCTTTCTCTTTGACTTTAAGAAAATAACTGTCAGGGCGCCTGGGTGGCTCAGTTGTTAAGCATCTGCCTTCGGCTCAGGTCATGATCCCAGGGCCCTGGGATCAAGCCCCACATCAGGCTCCCTGCTCTGTGGGGAGTCTGCTTCTCCCTCTCCCACTTCCCCTGCTTGTGTTCCCTCTCTCACTGTGTCTCTCTCTGTCAAATAAATAAATAAAATCTTAAAAAAACAAAAAAGAAAAGAAAAAAACTGCCTTTCAGTTTCTTAAGTTATGCAGATACATAGCTAATTCTAATAATAATAATTACAATATTTTAATAAATTTTATTATTGTTCTGGCTTAAAATTGTATAGTGTCTTCAAATACTTATGACTTATTAAAAGCCTTTGACTTCTCAATGTATTTCCTCCAAAAAAAATGTACTCAGATTAAAAATGGTAATCCAGTTATCATTCACATTTAAAATTCTTTTCAAAAATTAGGAGAGACAGTATTTTGAAAGTACATTAACCAGGTACACCTCACTCATTGTTGCTTAGCAGACATCTCAGGGAAAAAAAATACTGGCAAGAGACTTGGCTGACTGAAACATTGAGAGAAATCATACACAGAGGAAGTGTTCTATTTCCTTTGTTCTTTATGTGTTCTATAAATATTTCATGTATTTATTAAAACTGTGTTATTGCTGGAAGCCAGCCTTCTCCCATGTTTAATTCTTCCCCCATCCTTGAAGGTTAGAAATGTTTGAAATATAGAGAGTCTGCATTCCATGTGCATTTTTTGTTAATAGACAACACATGAAAATTAGAGATAAAAATTTCTTAAAAGGAAGAAAAAAGGAAATATTTAGGATGACTGGAAGAAGTCTCACAATACCCTGGATGTGACCTTGGAACAATGGCGTTTATCGAAGTTCTGTGAATTAAAAATGTGAGAAATTCCAGTAGAAATGAGAGTCAGCTTTTTCTTCTCACAGCTATGTTTGTCTTCCTTGGCCCATGTGGCAGGAAAGTCATGGTTTGAGGGGCTTCATTAGAAAACTGCCTGTGGGTGGTTCATCACCAGTTGTATTTATTTCAGTCCTAAAAGGGCAGATTTCCTGTTTAAATAGTATGCATCTTTGAGGGCAAGAGACCACTATTGGAAACATCAACAAAACCATTCCATTCACTAACATTTTAAACCCAGGAGCTGGAATAATGGAAGGAATCAATAAATCAGAAGTCAACATGGAGTTCTCTTCCTTTGGGGACCCCAAAGATCCTGTTGTTTCAATCTTGTCTGAACAGAAACAAGTGTAAACATTCCATCTGGTCTTTGGAGGCCATAGGCTTCACCTTCCTCTTTTGCTCATGAACATCACAGCAGGACTATGTGACATTTTATTTCATCTCAACATAATACCACATATGTTCTAAAACAGAGCATTGATAAATTGAGAGGTATGATTTGTTTCACATTGGGGGGGTTGGAAATAGTACAGTACAAAGTGGATACCAAAATCAATCTGCACAAATTAAAAAAGTGCCAAAATCTATGATGAATTCCGTGCTGTGTTGTGTCTTCTGTAGAAAGTATCTACACTGTTTAACATGTACCGGACAATGTGATAAGCATTGGACCTAGGTTATCTCATTTATTTTCAAAGAATCTTATGACTATCCATTTTACTGAGAAGGAAACTGATGCTCAGAGAGATTGAGTTCTTGTCCAAGTTCACAGAGCTGGTACACATGGAAACCTGAATTCCTACCTCTACTTGTCCAATTCAACACCTGAACACTTAGCTACTACATATCCTCCAGTTAGAAATTACATGCTATACTCATTTAAGAACTGCTGGAGCAGTGGGGGGTGGGAGGGATGGGGCGGCTGGGTGATAGACATTGGGGAGGGTATGTACTATGGTGAGCTCTGTGAATTGTGCAAGACTGTTGAATCACAGATCTGTACCTCTGAAACAAATAATACATTATATGTTCAAAAAAAAAAGGAGAAGAAGAAGATAGCAGGAGGGGAAGAATGAAGGGGGGGAAATCGGAGGGGGAGATGAACCATGAGAGATGATGGACTCTGAAAAACAAACTGAGGTTTCTAGAGGGGAGGGGGTGGGGGGATGGGTTAGCCTGGTGATGGGTATTAAAGAGGGCACGTTCTGCATGGAGCACTGGGTGTTATGCACAAACAATGAATCATGGAACACTATATCTAAAACTAATGATGTAATGTATGGGGATTAACATAACAATAAAAAAATTAAAAAAAAAAAACTAATGATGTAATGTATGGTGATTAACATAACATAAAAAAAAAAAAAAGAACAAGGCTGGTTCAACCCTTAATGCCAAAGTTCTACTAAAGACATTTGTCTTTACTGATTGACGTATCGGTATCCTGGAATCATAGTATCACAGAAGCTCAAGGGTATTTAATGCTAGCATTATTATATAATGCCCAGTCTTCCAAACTGGGGTATTTTGTAAATTGAAGAATGTAATAACAATACTTTGCTAGGAAAATGGGTATAAACCATGACTGGTCAAATAAACTGGAATATTTGTTCATTCTATTTATAGATAATCATCATATGATTTGTGAATTTTCTAGCATTACACTAATATTAAGAACTACAGTTTAATGTTTGCTTCTAAGACTCAAATAGGCATTATCTTTATCATCTGCACCAACTCTTCAGGTAGGAATTATTATCTCTACTTTAAAATGTGAGAACAAAGCTTCAGAACAGACAAGTGAGTTACAAAAGGGCATTTAATTATTAACAGGCAAAACTGGGATTCAATCCCAGTTTAATATATTAAACTGGGTTTTACATATTACCCCTTACCACTTTTCTTTTGTTTTTCTTATCTTCTATACCCCTAGAAAAACTTGTCAACAAATTGCTGTGCAACCTATATCTCAATTATTTTAGTCATGTAAAATTCATCAGTTCTCAAGGGGGAACTGTAGTAGATAATCCATTTAAAACATTGTATTAAGATGACAGAATAAACAAATATGATTATCTTCCTTCCCACTTCAAATTCTTAGAAATGACAGAATGCAGACTTTTAAAAGGAATATCAATATTATCATTGGAATACTACAAATACTGCCATAAGCAGACTAAAATTGGAGGGGAATTATGAAAAAATATAAAGTTGATGGGATCGGATTGTCAAAAGATCCACAGTTCAAACCATTTGGGGGGGAAACTGCTAAAGCAGTGGGAGTACATCTAGGGCACACAATGCTCAGAAACAAAGGATGTAAAGCAGAAGAGTTCCTTTTGGCAATTGTCAGGATGAATCATTAGGGCTCTGATTCAGAAAAGTTAACAGATAGATGCTTCCCTTTATGTGTTTTTTCTGATAAATAGGCATCAGAGATTCCCTTGCAGGTTAAAGCAGTAAAGATATGGCCATCTAGGACGAATGACCATGGCTAAGATGCAGTTGAAACAGACTAGCTGAACCAATCGTTAAAATATTGTAAGACTTCTTTTTGAGTTATTAAATAAACATTGCTCTTAGGCCCTAAATTTTGTCCACTGGTCCAGTCCCCCAAGTGTCTCTTCCAGGACCCTGAGATTTCCTCATAATTCAGCAACCAAAGGGTAGTAGTCTGGCACTACAAGGGGCTGCAAGATTCCAGTCTGATGCTCTGGCCAGTATCCATTCTGGCTGCTCAGTACCTATGCCATATAAGGTAGAATAGATAGTAATAGGCTTCTCAGATGTTTGCTTTCTCTTCTTTCTCAGCATATGTCCTTTTATGTTTAGAAGTGATTGTATAACTCGCTTGAAGCCAATAAAATGTGTAAGGAAATGGTATGTATCATTCCAAAATGGAAACAGTTAGAAAATGTACTCTTCACCTTCCATGGTGAATCCTGAAGCTTCACGTTGAAATCTTAGACTCAAAACCTAATAGGTCCCCTGTCAGCCTAGGTACCCCAGGAACTATAATAAGTATTTGTTTGATGTCATTAAGATCTGTAGATTGACTATTAAAACACCAAAACAAAGCCTGACTTAATCCACCAGCAGTTAAATACTTTGTAGCTCTCTCTGGGTAGTACCTCCTAACTGGTGACATCCAAGAGAATGGGGTCCCCATTCACCTGGAAGCCGAGGTCAATGAATCAGCAGCCCACTCTGTCTTCCCCAGGAAATAACTCTCAGAAATTGTACCCACCACTGATCAGGATCTCTCTAATATAAAGATGGCTAAAAAATAAACAACAATAAAAAGAGATGAAAAATGTAAAGGTTTAATAGACCTTGAGGATAAATTTTAAAATTCCAACATCTACTTCAGAGAGATCCAGAAGAGTTAGGCAAAGGATATAAAGGGGGGAAAAAATAATTCTCAGAGCTTAGATAAGATCTAAGTCTGATTTAAATGACCTGCTAAAAGCCACACAATATGAATTATCAAAGACAAATTCACTCATTCTCAAGAAATTTCAGAACAATGATAAAGAGAAAAAGGAGCCTGAAAAAATTACAGGCTCAACAAACAGGAATAAATTGTTGTAACTGTTTTTGATTTTATTTTAAATAGAAGATCTGGATCTAAAAGACAATGAAGTATTGGTTTCAAATTTTTGATAAAAAATGTTTTCATCCTAGAAATTTATCCCTAATGGTGATTGTTAGAGAACAAATGAATTCAGTAGAAATATAACTCCAGCGGCTTAAGTGAAGTTTTCACTTAAGAAGATGTGTCATAGTAAGGCAACAACTACTCAATACCATTAATATCCCAAGCTCCTTCTATCTAAAGATAGAACTCTATTCAAAATGGTGCCCATATTGAAAAGCAAACTTTCCTAGACATGCCAAGAAGATTTCACCTACAGCTCTGTAGCAAGATCTGTGTTATATGTGTCGGAGAGGAAGAAAATTTTTCTCTACCCTTCTAAATTCTTCGGCTGGTCTAATAATAAAATTAACAGGTTAAGAGGAGAAAAACAAATTTAATAATGTAATGTAAGGGGCTCATAAAAGTATAAGACCCACTAATAGTCAGGTAGTTGAGACTTATAGGCTGTTCTGAGCTAAGGAGACGGGGGTAAGGGTTTGGTACTTCAGAGGAAAGGAAGTCAGTTCACAAGGAAATGGGAAGAGCAAATGTTTGGTAAACAAATGTTTGCCATGCTATGTGGAGAAGTTTTCCTGTGTAAAAAAGTTATCTTTGGGGCGCCTGGGTGGCTCAGTTGGTTAAGCGACTGCCTTCGGCTCAGGTCATGATCCTGGAGTCCCGGGATCGAGTCCCACATCGGGCTACCTGCTCAGCAGGGAGTCTGCTTCTCCCTCTCCCGCTCCCCCCTCTTGTGCTCTTTCTCTCTCTCACTCTCTCTCTCAAATAAATAAATAAAATCTTTAAAAAAAAAAAAAAAAAAAAGTTATCTTTGGTAATAGTTCTCTTCCTGGTAGTAGTTCTCTTCCTATCTAAATTATTCTAGGCAGTTAAGGGGGGAGGTAAAAAGCTCTTCTTGAGTCTTTTGGCCTTGATTGTCTTCAGCTCAAAATAATCCACACGCCAAAGTGGCACATTCTTGGGTGACCTGTCCTGGACTCCATCATGTGCCACTCCTAATTTCAGTAAAGGTTGGGAAATTAAGAAGAGACATTTCTACTTTAAACACAGTTGAGGTTACAATAGCAAGAGAAAATAAGAGAATGGATAATGGGTGGGAGATTAGCAGGGTCTGCCTGTGATTTTCCTTAGCATGACTCAGTAATTCTGGTCTTCCTCTCCTTCAAGGCACACAGTATTCAACAAATGTAGGAATGATAACCTGCATATCCGGAAATAAATAAACATGACAGGGGCACCTGGGTGGCTCAGTCAGTTGAGCGTTGGACTCTTGATTTCACCTCAGACCATGACCTCAGGGTCCTGGGATCCAGCCCCATGTCGGGCTCCATGTTAGGTGGGGAGCCTGCTGGAGAATTCTCTCCTTTTCCCTCCGCCCCTCTCCCCTCTAACAAATAAATGAATCTTTTAGAAAAAATAAATAAAGATACATGAAATCTCACAAAATTAAATAACTCCTTTTGAATCATGGAGCTAAACATAAAACTATGAAAGTATTATAATTTAACATTAAAGATTTTACTTAAAAGACCCCAAACTCAGAATACTCAAGTAAAATGATCAACATTTACAAATATAAAATTTCTCTCCAACAAAAGAGACCAGGAAAAAAAGTAATTTGGAATGTTGAAAAAAGAGTCTCATTTTATTTCCATATATACTGGTTATTGAGTATTAGATAGATGCTTGTATTCTTTGTATAGTATTTTAAATACAAAACAACAAACACACAAGCATTTTATTTTACTAGATATGAACCAATAGCTTTTTTCACCATCTCATCTATTTTAGTCATACAATCTAACACCAGATCAAAACAATCTAATGTGTTTTGTAAATGGTCATTCTTCACATTTTAGATAAACACAATTATAATGTCATCCCTGAGTTTTCCTTTGTCCAAACCAAACATTGTTAATCTCTTCAGTAACGGCTAATGTGGATGGGATCTACTATTACTGCCTTCTTCTCTGAATGCAGCAACTCTGTCTCTTAAACCATGGCACAAACTAAAATGTCAAGTGTGGTTTTTTGTTAGAGGCAAAATAAATCAGAAGTGTCACTCTTCTAAATCACAGATGTAATGTTTCTATTAATAGAGATTATTCATACATTTATATTTTAAAGCAACTCAGTCAAACGTACATGTAGTTTACGTTTTGCCTTAAAGTTCATTTTCTAGGTACTGCTAATTGGCTATGCCTTTTCCTCGTATTTTTCTTCATGAAGAGAGTGCTTTTCTGTCTTTCCTCAGCTACTTGATGAAGTTTCACTGCTGCCTCCTATTACTTTCGATGAAGCCTGAAGGCCACAATTCTTACAGTTAGGATTGGGTTTGCCATACACTCTGGAGACTGTGCTTTGATGTATTGATTGTTCCTTTGAAGTTCATATTTACATCTGGGACATTCCTGATGTCACCATGGTTATCTAGTTAGGTTCTAGACCCCTCCTTTCTGCCCCTGCTTTGTGTTAATTTGTGATCCATCTGTGTTGTATCCGAAACAGGTTAAGCTATGACTTTACACATATAATACATAATTACTTATGTAATTGAGCTTTTTGCTTAGAAATATAGGACCTTTTATTTATCCCTGCTTAATTTCATCTTTTTGTGTTGAATGCTTGCAATAGGTAGAGCTTCTTATTCTTTATAATTTCCAGCACTGTATCAGCCCTAAACTTGACAAGAATTTTCTACATATGTACATCCCAGTTACTGGCATAAACACTGCATAAGGCAAGGCCAAGGACAGAGACCAATAGCACACCCACCAAAAGCTTTCTCCAGGAGAGAGATTTATCATTTCAAGCTGTTAATTTGCTTATATTCTTATAAGAACAGGTGTCTGCTGGGTTTATAGTTTTGTGCTTCCTTTGCCTGGTATAGGAGAGCAACTCAAATATCTTAAACTTCTGGATTATATTTTGATTTCTGTCAATTCCCAAATATTAATGTGCATTAGGTTTTATTAGACAGGAAGAGTACCTAGCTCCAAATTGAATAGTAACTTTAAGACCTAAATTGGCCTATTCTATGATAATATTCTGCTTCTTTCAACTTTAAAATATTGATTAAAAAATGGATCTAAATTTTTTTTAAAGATTTTATTTACTTATTTGAAGAGAGAGACACAGCGAGAGAGGGAACACGAGCAGGGGGAGTGGGAGAGGGAGAAGCAGGCTTCCCGCTGAGCAGGGACCCTGATGTGGGGCTCGATCCCAGGACCCTGGGATCATGACCTGAGCTGAAGGCAGACACTTAACGACTGAGCCACCCAGGCGCCCCAAAAAATGGATCTAAATTTTTAATGGAATTTTTCCAGTTGTTTGAAAAAAAAAAAACTGATTAGAACTTTGTACTTACCTAAATCAGAGAAATTCTGTCAACTGGTAAAGAAATAATCAGTATTTTAATTTTCATTTTTTAAAGTAACCAGTTTTTTTAAATATTACATTGGCATATCTAGATTTACTTTATATGTATATTTGGAGTGTTTAACATAATTAGTTGCATGCTTTATTTTGTTTAATGCTCAAAAAAACATACAATAAAGCAAATAACTCAGTGAGAGAAAGTAATTTCTCTAAAGTCACACAACTAGTGAGGGAAACACTGAGGTTTGACCTGAGGTGGGATGACAACAGAACATAATTAATCACTAAACAGTTAACACTTTATGTATGTCTATTAATCTTTAGAACAGTTAAAGTGGGATTTTGTTACTGGTTTCACTTTTCCAACATTTAAGAGACTTTCTGCATTGAGAGAATCCCTGGCCTTCTGCGTCCCTGCTGGAAACAGGATAGGTTCTTGGCCTAGAGAAGCTAAACAAGCCAGAAGCTCTCTTTCCAGCCTTCCTTGGCTACTCCCTCCCTGCTTCCCTGCTCACATCCTGTCGCACCAGAGCCAGAGTTGGGATGGGGAACTTTGCCTCTCATTTTCTGGGAAGGAAGCAGCAACAGTGGCCCCTGATGATGCTCAGGAGTGCAGAGTTGGAAGTTGTATATAAGTTACAATGGCCAAGCTTACAGGCTCAGAGCCGGGGTGTGATGGCAGCAACAATGTCTTCATCAGCATGGTTTTGATCATTGCTTTTAACCACTTGCCTTGAGGCTAATATTTCTGTGAGTCACCCAAAATTATTTTAATAAACTACTCAGTTTAGAGTATCAGTAAAGAGCACAGGCCTAGATCTGCCACTTCCTAGCTGTGTGACCTTGGGCAAGTAACTTAATCTCTGCATGCTTCTGTTTCCTCCTCTGTCTCAGGAAATATCAATAATGAGGTGATAATAAGGTGGGGTTCAATGTGTGTGCAGGATTTTGAAGATTCTGTGGTACATAGAAATATCCATAATGATCCACTATATTATTAGACCAATTTTCTCATTAATCAGGCAAAGTCTGCTTCTTACAGCCAAGAACTATGACTGATAATTATTAATAGCTTGGGGTTTGATGAGAAACTGAGGCTCTGAGGAATTATATAAGGTTGTGAACTTAGAGAAGTGCGGATGCAGTAATTTTAGAATAAAATGTAGATCTATCTAAACTCCAGACTTAGTTCAGTTCTTTGCATTGTCCTACTTAATATAGGATGGCTTAAAATATCCTTATATCAAACAAATAGAAGTATCCTCATTCAAATGCAGTTGGCTGGGAAAGAGGAGAGGGTTTGACAAGAAAAATTTTCTTTAATTCTACTATTATTACATTTAGGAGACCTTCTACCAGGCTGAAATCCCAATCCCCAATTAAACCACAAGAAAAATGTGCCTGTGTATATAAGATATAACATGAACCCAATAACTTAATAATTCTGTTTATTAAAAACTGTCTTGAAGTTAATCCTATTATAGCTATCTAGTGCCCTGGAAGCAGACAAGATTACTAAAACAGAATGCATACAGTTTTTCTTTAAATTTTTTTTCTTCCATCTCATTTTCTTGGCCTCAGAATTCAGTAAGCTGCAAATCTCCACTCTCTGATACTAAATGTAGCAAGGTTAGCAGAAACTCTCTTGACATAAGGGCTTATCTTTCCCCCTTACACTCACCAGCCAGAATTTCATCAATCTTGCAGTGGCTGCAAAATAAAAATGTGGGTTCCAAACAAAACGGTCAAGCATTTCACATTTGAGTTAGGCTTCTTTGCCATAGTAGAAAATTCTTTGTACCTTCGTCAAGGGAATAATCAGAAAAAGGGCATCATTTTTAACCTGATATTTCCCTTTGTATAAGGCCAGACTTATATAAATGTATTTATCTTTTTTAAGTGATGCTATAATATCTTCCTGTCTCCAAAGGTAAATGTGATGATTTGACGGGAAACCCAGGAAATGGTCTTTGATAGTACACATTATAATTGCATCATTTACATACTTTTTACAGAGCTAATCATCAAGAATCATATACTTTAAATTGTTTCTTTTAGAAATTGGGACTTTATTTTATTCTTTTCTAAGTTCACGTTTTAATTTTAACAGAATACGAAATGTAGCATTTCTTTTTCTATCAAATTGTATGTAACTTTAAATATGTTTTAAATGGGTATGTATGTCATTATTTGTAATTTCTCCATGTCATGCCGTGTTATTTTTCATTTATTCTTATGATCACCAGTAAGGCATACATTTGATGGCCAAAACTAATAAATTCTCACCTTATTAAACCAAGCCAGTATAAGTTATTGAAAATATTAATCTTCTTTAAAATACATTTGTGTAATATTTGATTAAGTGATATTTCTGAAATAGAGTCTCTTGTCTCTTTTATGACCTTGAATAATAACTTTGTTGTTTGCAATGTGTTTAAAAATATGGAAAGTGCTTTACATTGATTTTCTCATTTAATTCTAACAACTGCATAACTGTTTACAAAGGGTTTTATTGTTACATTTTCAGTTGAGATGATGATGCCTAGAGAGGTTATATTGCATTCCACTACAGGAGGGTATGGGTGGAGGGCCGGGGCAGAAGGAGACGAGCAATAAATGGCAGAGCTGGACCTTGAATCCATTATTCTAAAGTGAGGATTCAGGGTCCTTCCTATTACAGCCATTTCTCTCATTCTTTCACTGAATTCATATGAGAGTTTGAAAGTGAAATCAATTGTTTTATGTCAGGAAAGTTGCTCTGGCTGCCAGCCTTGCAGAGAATATGCAAGGCTATGTCTCAGCCCCATCTGAAGACAAACCTGATCCCAGGGTCCCCTAGCGCCCCCCAGCTTCTCTCACTGGGTCTGGGAGGATGGAGTGCAGGACACAGTGGTGGTACCAAGGACAGGTCTAATATCAGGTCGTTAAATGAGTGAGTGATGCCTGGAAGTGCTTGTGATAACTTGGAAAGAACACTCACTTAACATCCAAAATGTTTGCCAGAGGGTCAAGGGGCCCTCCTAGGCCCTGTATCACAGCGAAATTCTTTTCTTTGAGATGAAGTGTTCTTATACATAAATGAGGGGCTGACAGAGACATTTAAATATGTCCTAATGTTTGTGATTGTTGCAAGGCGGTCTCAGTCTACCCTGGAGGTGACCATTCTCTTACCCTTCAATTATCAGGTATTTGTTTATTTGTTTGTTTGTTTCCATACGGTTCTTTCCCTCTCACCTAAGCAGTGTGGAGCTTACTTTGATCATCCTTCTCTGTTGTGGAACACCGTGAAAAGTGAAAGCCTCCCATCTATTTAGATCAACGCATTACCTTTTTAAAAGGAATATTATAAGCTAATTTGTAGGCTGAATTTACCTGACTCAGTGAAATAATGTCTGCACCAGAAAAATATTTTATTAAAAGGTCCTATTTTTAAAATGTACTTATTGGCCTTGGCACCGTTTTTGAGTTTAAAAAAAAAGAAAAAGAAAAAACACCAACAAACAGAACAAAACAACTCCTTCCTCAATTTTTGGATGAGTGATACAATTTTTGGCTGTAGTTTAAGAAAAGTCCACATTAATGCTTGTGGCTTACAAATGTGAGAGAGGTACCTTTCCTATTAGGCTTCTGAGGTGTGAAGTTGCTTCTGTGTTTTGAACGGCATAGATACATAAATTGGGCACAATAATACAGGAGTTGAGCAGGATTTGAAGTTCAACTTTGTAATGAATCTGACACTCTGTCGCGTGGCAGTTAGACGTAGAGATAATAAGGACAGATTTCTTATGCCTGGAATTAATGGTTTTCTTTGCCTGTCTCTTTATCCCTATAAACCAGCCAGATTTTATTTCTTCAACCTATTTTCTTTTCTGGTTCAAAAGTGAATCTTCATGTCATGTATATGAAATACTGAATTTTAAGTTATGTTTGCATTATCTTTACACAGAATCTTCAGAAACAAAACATATAAACCCTTTCCAGAAGAAAAACATGGAATCAGAAATTATTTTCCTCCTTAAGGAAGAAAATATCTTATAATCAAGAAATTGTCTCAATAGCTAGCTTTATGATAACCAAGGATAAAAAAGCAAGAAGCTTCGAATGACATGTAGAACTCATATACATCTATTATGAGGCACACATTTAAATCACTTATACTTATTTGAAAATTTGTTTTAAATGATTGTATAAAGTCATGAAATGATAGCTAGTTATCTAATATGAAACTCAGTGATGATTTATGTATTGATTCTGGTTGATACACAAAAACTTCCTAGGCTTCAGTTTTCTTATCTATAACATAAAACTTTAAGCTAGATGATCTGATTGTCCCTTTCCAGTTCCAAACTACAGTGATTTATCTCTCTTCCAAAGAGCCATGTTAATTTTACAAGTAAATTATTTTCTTCTATAGTTTCTTAAATACTTTCATGAAAATGGCTCATATACTCTTGTGAGAATTTCATGAAGTCTATCATTTATATAATAACCAACAAATTTTAATAGTGTATTAATTATGTACAAGACACTGCAAACTATAAAAGACCCCAAGAAAAATAAGACATCCTTAATAACTTTAAGGAGCATACAATCTAAGTTGACAGACAATGAATACAGGAAAAATCAAATAACACCATATAATCATTAGGTAAATGATGTCTTGAGGGAGTTAGTGAATACTGTCTGATTTAATTGTATGGGCTACAAGAACTGAGTCCATAAGAAAATGAACTTTTGGGGGCTGAATGCAACTAAGGATTCTTTTGAAAAATCATTTTATTTGTGTCTCGAAGGATGGGGAAAATTTGACTAGGTAAAGGGAAGATCCATGGCAATCATAACTACTACTCTTAGAGCTTTTAGAGTATGGTAGGTGTTTTTATACAGTAATTTGACAAGATATTATGACAGTATTCTTATTCCTATTTTAAATGAAGAAAATAGAACTCTTAGAACTAACACTCATATTCTGATATTTTATTTTCCAATCTTCTGCTCTTACCTGTACTTTAACTGGAATTCTAAATATATATTACTTCTTAATTCTACTAGGACTTTGTTTTATCTTAGTTTTATTTGGGAACAGATTAGAGGATTAATTAATATTTGAATATCTAACTCTTATTCTGCATTATATCTTTCATATAAGTGATTGTGGTATTGCTATTCTTGTTAAGAGAAGAGTGTGTTGAAGCCAAAAACCATTCTAGGTAGGGATCAAAACCAAGAATGTAGAAAACTGCAAGGCATTGACTATGAATTTTGTCTTAAATAGTTTATAGAAAGAAAAACTTCCAGAAAGGTTGATTGTACAGCTTTCCTTTCACATATGGCCAATTATTATCCTTTTGACCCTAAAGAGTTCATGAACCTTTATAAATCCTTAACATACACATAGGGACTAAAGTTGCTAACGAGAAACTTTAATTGCTATTATTATTTAGAAATCAATAAATACTATTTGTGTTAGCCCTGTGCCAGATGTGAAGCCCATTGCCCTCACATCATCAAAAGAAAGAAAGAAATCACAGTGAATATTTTTCATAATGATTTATCCATATGTGCTATAATTACTTCTCTCTTACATCATTTAGGAATTCGAAAGGTCAAATTGCTAGTTGAGTGTCTGCCTTCCTGGAGGAGGATATGTTAGGAGCTATTGTATACATTTACAGAAAAATACAGGAAAGGAATTTTATGAAATCAATAGCTGAACTTTTTGAAAACCCTAATGAGGGACTAATGAAATTTCCAGGCCTCTGCTCACTCAAAAGAAACAAGGGAAGTGTCACTTTGACATCAAAAACTAGCCTCTACATCCTTGAAGTAGTTTCCTTTAAAAAGAACACAAAGCAGGAAATGGAGGGGAGGCTGGGGAAATGGATAACAAAATTTCTGCAGCAGCTTTAACCCTTCCAGGTGTTTATGATGCCAACATTTCATAACGTGGTATTTCTTAGATACTAAAAATTCTGAAGTGTACTTTTCTAATTTCACTTTGAAGAATTCTCTCATAGTATACATTTTCCTTTTTTTAAGATTTTATTTATTTATTTGAGAGAGAGAGAGAAAACACAAGCGGGGGGGAGGGGCAGAGGGAGAAACAGACTCCCTGCTGAGCAAGAAGCCTGATGCAGGACTCAACCCCAGGACCCTGAGATCCTGAGCTGAGCTGAAGGCAGCCGCTTAACCGACTGAGCCACCCAGGCGCCCCAGTATACATTTTCTTTCTCAAATCAACAATTTCTTTCTCTAATAGAAAACACATTTTCTTCTGTCTGTGCTCAGGTCTGCAGATCGGTGAAAGCTTTCTTCATATGTCTAATCAAATGATTTAAAAAACCCAGCACAGGGGCACCTGGGTGGCTCAGTCGTTAAGCGTCTGCCTTCGGCTCAGGTCATGATCCCGGGGTCCTGGGATCGGCCCTGCATCGGGCTCCCTGCTCGGCAGGAAGGCTGCTTCTCCCTCTCACACTCCCCCTGCTTGTGTTCCCTCTCTCGCTGTCTCTCTCTCTATCAAATAAATAAATAAAAATCTTTAAAAAGAATCCAGCACAAAGTAGATAGCCAATGAGAAAGGCTCTTGTGTACAAGGATCTTTGTAGTACTCCAGTATTTTTTTTTAGCAGCACAGAATCTGGTACACAGGACCTAGCTTTCATACTTTACACTTAATGGGCACAAATAAGAATAGCGTCTCCTTTTGTGTGATTGTATTGGCATTTGGGGACCGTGCTTAGATATGCATGTGAACTTGACAAGAGACAGTTTCGTTAACGGACCTTTTACACTAAGTGTTCCACCTTCCTTTGCAAAACATATATGGGTATGGATAGAACTTTCATGCAGCCTAATAGATTTCTCCTTCCATATGCTTTAGCAATGCTGACCAAACTATTTGTTTATAGCAGCATTTCTCAAACATACTGGTCTCAGGACCCGTTTATACTCTTAAAAATTGAGGACTCCCAAAGAGCTTTTGTTAATGTGGTTTATATCTGTCAAAATTTAGCATGTTATAAATTTAAAGAGAGATATTAATTTTAAAATAACAATAATACTGTCATGATAAGTGAGTATAAATAACATAGGTTTATGAAAAATATCTATATTTTCCAAACAAAAGAAGAATATTTGGCAAGAATAGTGACTTTTTTACACTCTTAAATGTTTTTACATGTTCACAAATCCTTTTAAATGCCTGTCTCAATGGTTAATGTTAACTGGTTTCTTACATCTGCTTCTGCATTTCATCTATTAAAATATATTTAGTCGAAGTGTATGAAGAAAATATGACCTCATACAAATTTTTAGTTGAAAAAGGAAGGCATATTTTTAGTGTCTTTTAAAATAATTGCATATATTCTTCTCTGCTACTTCACCATTACTTGACAGGTGGTAGTTTCTTAAAGGTTAGTTACACTATAATCTGTAATCATATCAATTTACTTTGTGAACTCTGTTATATTAAAATCCATTAGTTTAACTTGTACTTTGGGTACAAGTTAAACAATTTTATAAAACCATGCATGCATGATTTTATAAAATTATACACTGGTCATATGGAAGATTTACTGAACTGTCGAGGTCTTCCTGATGTTGACACATTTCATTATACAGTATAAAAAATCATTTATTAATAGTATCACCAACATCATCAGAAAAGTTTTTCACCATTGGAAGCTGTGGCACTCACAGAGATGAATACAAGTTTTCCAAATTTCTAATTTTTACCTGGTAGCTTGAACTTCTTCACTGGCAACCACTGCTGTCAGTTTTTCTTTGAAGTGACAGGCTCACTTCATTCATTTTTGGAAAATATCTGCCAGATACAGATATATAAGTCTGAATAATCATAGTGTATCTGCCCATCATTCATTCAAGGCAAAATGGCATTCCATGAGAAAAGCGGCTGGTTCAGCCTGCAAATCAAGCAATTGCCCAACTCTTTTTTGTATGCGCCCAACAGAAGGGTGCTGTCTGCATGCTACCAATTGTATCGCACATGCGCTCATGGATTAAGATTTCTAAAAAATTAATCCTCCTTATTGTTTCATCAAAGCACCCTGAAGTGAAACTGTTATTTTTTTTAAACCGTGATTGCCCGGTGACGAAGACTACAACCACTACAGTACAAATTCGTGCCACTGCCCTGATTTGCCCTCAGGCACATCACTTTCACACATCATTGCTTGTGCACCATCAGTAAAATGTCAACACAGTGAAATAGGAAAATAATGTCATATTATTATGAAAATAGTTTGGGACTCACTCTTGAAAATGTGTCAGAAACTACTAGAGGTCCACAGATCATACTTTGCATACTTTGAGACTGCTGATCTATAACATGAAAAGATTATAACCTCAATCCTCACATTTGCTGTTCATTCAAGGAAGTGTATGAATTATACATGAGTTAGAAGTTTTCTATTTATATCTATACATTGATACATAATAACCACATATTAATAATAGCTCATAAAATTGCATAGGGATTGAAATTTTTATGAGCCTAAATGCAGCTAGACTTATTTAAATTTGAGTATATCTGTTTATTATTATTAAGATAATTTTCATCTACAGATAATATTTCCTGAATTCTTTTCTGTAGGTTATAAAAAATAAAGAGAAAAAATGCATTTTCTAAGACACCCTTGGTTGTTCACACTAGAGAGTTAAATAAAATATTAACCACTATTAATTAAACATAAGTGCTTCAGATACTAACTGAATATCTGGGAAATCTAGACTATTCCATATTAATGATATTACATTTATTTTTCAGGTATTAATAAGGCCTAGTTTCATAATCTTATTTTAATTCATTTACTAACAATTTTTTGAGACTGAACTGGTGGAAGGGAGTGTGGTAACAGTACAAAGATAAGGTACATCTTCTGTTTACGGCTGTACAGCGTTGGATATAATTTAAGGTGATAGGTGCTATAATAAAACTAAAATATAAGACACCTGGGTGGCTCAGTCGTTAAGTGTCTGCCTTAGGCTCAGGTCATGATCTCAGGGTCCTGGGATCAAGCCCCACATCAGGCTCCCTGCTCAACGGGGAGCCTGGTTCTCCCTCTGCCCTTCACCTTTCTCGTGCTCTCTCTCTCTCTCTCGCTCTCTCTCAAATAAATAAAACCTTAAAAAAATAAAATTAAAACTAAAATATGAAGAATTGTGGAATTATGGAAGCAAATGGACTAACTTAACTCCAAATGGAGAATCATATAGAAAAGGGTAAACTTGGAGTTAATTCTTGGAAGACAAGTAATTAAAATAACAATAAGTACTGTTTCACTCATTATGAGCTAGGCCCTGTTACAAGCAGTCTATACTTATTTACTCACGTAGTCCTCATAATCACTCAATGAGCAGGAACAACTATTATCCCAATTTTACAGATGATGAATCTGAGTCACAAGTGGTTTAAAAACCTGCCGTGGTCAGACAGGAAACAATATTTGAAACCATATTTGAACCCAAGAAGTCCAGTTTCAGAGTTTGTGCTTTTGATCATTAGACTGTTTTGGAATCTAAAACCACATGGAATGTATTTTATGTTAGCATCCATTGTGTGCACAGGCGGAAAGGGCATGCAAGCAAGAAATATGTAGAATCTTTTGAGAGTGTGCCATATTTTGCTCTATTCCTCTCTGAAGTGGGAAACCATCTTCCTCAGGTGGGAGAGGTGGGGAAATGGGGAATTATTGGACATGAGTAGATACTTGAATGAGAATAGGGGCCCCTGGGTGGCTCAATTGGTTAAGGTTCCAACTCTTGATTTTGGCTCAGTTGTGATCTCAGGACCATGAAATCAAGCCCCATATTGGGTTCTGCGCTTAGTGGAGTCTGGCTTCTCTCCCTCTCCCTATGCCGTTCCCCACGCTCTCTTTCTCTCTTTCTCTTTTTCTCTCTCCCTCTCTGAAATAAATAAATCTTAAAAAAAAAAAAAAAAAAAAGAATGAGAATTGCCACAGCATTGTATGCAGAAAGAACTACTCATAAATACAGCCAGAATTTTAAACCTTACATTTGTAGTGGTCCAAGTCTATATTGTTATTGGTTGTTTCCCAGCAGATCTCAGAAATTGAGATACTGGAAAATATTTGGTTTGGTCCAGGGTTAACAGTAAAATAGGATTTTAGGATATTTTCAAAAGAGTGGCTAAAATCATGAACTTTGGGGTATAGACTGAATAGAAAAAGTCCTTACAGATAAAAAAAAAAAACAGAGCTCTGCTATTTTATTTCTGCCTTTTCTACCTATGAGAAATAGTCTGGAAATAGAATAATGTTAATAAAAAGATCCTAAAGCCCTAGATTAACGGGAAAATGGCTATGAATGCATAGAGTTTCCTATGAATGTTTATTGTCTGTTCCAGAAAATAAAACAAAATGAGAATCAGTTTATATCTGGAGTCTGACTGCCTGTGTTGAAATGCCAGTTTTTAGGATAACAGGCAAATTATTTAAACCCTCTGTGCCTGTGCTTCCCTATCTATAAAGTGAGGATGATAACTGTCATTTACATCCCAGTGTCACAGGATTAATTGACTTAAACCATGAAATGAACAGATGCTTGCCCAGAATAAGTACTTAAGTATCCACTCTTATTACTAATATTGTTAGTGTTATTATTATCATAGACTAAAGTAATAAAGATACAGAGTTTCTGGATGAAGAGTTCACTATATGAACAAAAACTTTAGTATCTGAAAAATATTCAGAGTCTGAATACTTTAAAAATGTTTAAATACATCACTCAGGATTCCTGATTTCTAGGATCTCATAATATGGAGTTAGAGAGGAACATACCTTTTAATCTCTCTGAGTGAATAAATTTTGATCAGTAAATTTTGATCTTATATGTAACTTGTTGGTTGTGTCCACAAATAAAAAATACCAGTTTATATTGCTGCAGTTGTTCAAAGTAAATAAAGTTTTTTCCCTGAAATGAAAATACTCAGAAAGCACAGTGAACAGGTACCAAGTCTGATGAGACTGCCCAAGCAAATCTAATCCAAGTATTCTGGAATCTCCATTCCATAATCACCAAAATGCCCTACATCCTCAGAACTTCAGCTGACTAAGCCCCTCTTATCCTGGCCTTAACTAAAACCTGGTTCTTTCCAGAGTTGTCAGGAACTGTTTTTTTTATGAATACATAAATCAATGTGCAATCTAATAGTGCTTGTGTTTATTCATCCAAGTTCCATAACATCAATAAAATAGACAAAGATTCTTGATTTGCCTGACTTTTTTTAAGTTGTGTAAAATAGTTAATGCGTATAATTGCAAAGTGGCTAAGACTGAAAGCTTATAAGAAGTGAAGAGTAACAACACAACAGCTACCCATTATCGAACGTTTACAGTGTACCAGGTATTATCCGAAGTAATTTACATATATTGTGACCTATTAGTAAGTAGGTGTTACCGATTTTTCTCACCTTACAATGAGAAAACTGAGTCCGATAGAGATTATATAACATCTGTAAGCACACAATGAGGTTTTTTTAGAGGAAAGGAAAGTGTGAGGATTTTAAAATGTGATTATAATTACATCCCTTGGGGATGATCTTCTTGTAGTATGAATTCTTGCTATTAAAATGGGACCCAGGTTATGATATATTTTTGGTTTTACATTAAAATATGGGTGGTATAAAATCTGAACAAAAATTAATAACTTCTATTTTTTAAGGACCGCGCAGTATCCCAACACAGAAATTTCACTGTCTTTTGCTTTAGCCAGACTTCTTACCACACCATAAATGACTTAAAGTTTCTTTTCTTTGGATCAAATCATCAGGATACGTTCCATGTGGAGTCTTTAAGACATGATCAGTTACCAAAACCTATCTATTTGCAGACTGTTTTCAAGGAGATATTTTGTAGGTAAATACAAAACCTCATCACTTTATCAGTCTTATCTCTCTGGCAGAATTCTATTCTATATATCCCTAATCTGTAGGCTAACTCACTCCTCTCACCTGAGAGACTTCTCTACATAGTTCTTGCTAGAGGAGAGCCGGTCCATCCTCAGTTAGAAGTAAAACTGTGCTCTCAGCAGTTACACAGACCCAAACTTAATTTTTTCTAACCCTATGGGTCCCTGATAGAATTATTTTATTAAGTGTCTCTCCTTCAAACTTTCTGACTCTATTTGGATAAATTCCCTTCAGGAGCAGCTTTTCATTTCCAAGTTTAGCTGACATTGCAATGGTTATCAAAGAAAAGCCCCCTTACTGAATTCTACAGTGCTTCAACCTTCATAAAACCGGACTATTTTCTAAAGTCTAGGTTTCCATATCAATGCATTGCTCTCCAGAAAATGAAGTTGTCAGTAAAACCAAATAAGCCAAATATCTTTATATCTGTGGTTGTATGTAGACAGTGTTCCTGACCAGCAAGCTTCTTCTGTTTATTATGTAAACTCAGGACTTTAAACAGTCATTAGATTTCCTAAATGTGGTAAGGTAAGCCTGTGACAGTTTAGGAGTTTCTCACGAATATCTAGACTTTAAACAAAGAAGTTGAAGCAAATAAACCAACTTTCAAATTTATACAATCTTTATTACAGCTAATATCTGATGATTTATGGGGAAATTGTTCATATGTAGGATCTTTATCCTTTTAAATAATAAATGGAAATTTTTGTATTTCTATTTCTTGAGTTTCATTCTGTATTACTTGATATGATGAAATTAATGGAGAATCCAAACCATAATACTAATTAATGATGAAAATATAACATGTATGAAAATTTAGAATTAAATTTCAGCTGTTTTCCACTTTAATAAAAGCTATATTCTCACCTCTGACTTTTGACAAAGTATAAATTATCCTTATAAATGAGGTTTCTATGGGATAGTATATTCAATAGGAACCTAGCCAATGGAAACAATTTGACACTGGATGCTATGAGAGTGAAATTTGGGAAAACTGCAGTCAAGGATCTTTCTGAGTTTACTTATTTTTTTTAGACTTATTTATTTATTTTTAGAGAAAGAGAGAGAGAGCACAAACACACACACACATGTGAGCACACAAATAGAGGGAGGGGCAGAGGGAGAGAAGAGAGAGAATCTCAAGCAGACTCCTGCTGAGCCGGGAGCCCAACCCAAGGCTCATGACCCTGAGATCATGACCTGAGCTGAAGCCAAGAGTCCTGCGCTCAACCAACTGAGTCATCCAGGGACCCTTGTGTTTACTTATTTTTTTTTAACAGAATTGACTTTGAACCTGGAAAATATAATTACTATGAACAACTAATGCATATCAAATTAGCAATTGTTAGCACAAGAGTTAAGAGGATGCGCAGTGTAAAATCGCTATTCCCATATAGAAAGCAGTAAGTTTTCTATAAAATTAGGAATCCAGTGATACATAAAACAAAAAATTGATATGTTGGACTTTATCAAAATTAAGAATTTTGCTGCTTGAAAAAACCTTTTCAGACAATAAAAAGACAAGCAACAGCAGTCTCTTCAATAAAAACTGCTGGGAAAACTGAACGGCTATATGCAAAAGAATGAAACCGGACCACTTTCTTACACCATACACAAAAATGAACTCAAAATGGATTAAAGACCTAAATGTGAGACCTGAAACCACAAGACTCCTAGAAGGAAACAGGCAGTAATTTCTCTGGCATTTGCTGTAGCAACGTTTTTCTAGATATGTTTCCTGAGCCAAGGGAAACAAAAGCAAAAAATAAACTATTGGGGCTATTCCAAATAAAAAGTTTTGCAGTGTGAAGTAAACCACTAATGAAACAAAAAGACAACATACTGAATGGGAGGAGATATTCATAAAAGAGATACCTGATAAGACGTTAATATCCAAAGCATAAAAAATGTACACAATGCAACACCAAAAAACACAAATAATCTGATCAAAAATGGGCAGAGGAACTGAATAGACATTTTTGCAAAGAAGACATACAGATGGCCAACAGAAACATGAAAAGATGCTCAACATCACTTATCATCTGAGAAATGTAAATCAAAACCACAATGACATATCCCCTCACACTTGTCAGAATAGCTAGAATCAAAAAGACAAGAAAAAACAAGTGTTGGTGACTATATAGAGAAAAGACATCTTTGTGCACTATTGGAGGGAATGTAAATTGGTGCAGCCACTGTGGAAAACATTATGGAGGTTCCTCAAAAAAATTAAAACTAGAGATACTATATAATCCAGTAATTCCACGACTGGATATTTGCCCCTCAAAAGTGAAAACACTAATTCAAAAAGATATATGCACCCCTATGTTTACTATAGCATTATTTATAATAGTCAAGATAGGAAAGCAACCCAAGTGTCCATTGATCGATGAATAGCTAAAGAAGATGTGAGATAGAAAGAAAGATAGATGATAGATAGATAGATAGATAGATAGATAGATAGATAGATAGATGATAGATAGATCAGAATAGTACTCAGCCATAAGAAAGGATGAGATCTTGCCATTTGCAACAACATGGATGGACCTAGAGGGTATTATGCTAAGTGAAGTAAGTCAGACAAAGAAAGACAAATACCATATGATTTCACCTATATGTAGAATCTAAAAACAAAACAAATGAATAAACAAGCAAAAAGCAGAAACAGACCCATAAGTACAGAGAACAAAGTGATGATTTCCAGAGCAGCAGGGGGTTGGGGCATAGGCAAAATGGGTGAAGGTGAGTGGGAGGTACAGGCTTCCAGATAGCAATGAATAAATCACAGGGAGAAAAGTTACAGCATAGGGAATACAGTCAATAGTATTATAATCTTTGTATGGTGACTGATGGTAGCAACATGTATAGTGAGCATAGTATTACATATAGACTTGTTGAATCACTATGTTGTACACCTGAAACTAATGCAACATTGTGTATCAACTATACTTCAATAAAAATTTTAAAAGTTAAGAATTACAAAAGAAAAACAGGCCACAGGGTGGGAGAAAATATATATCAGTCATATATCTGACAAAGGATTTGTACCCAGAATAAAAAAAGAACCCTGAAATCTCAATAATAAGGAAAGCAAAACAACAACAACATATAAAAATGGGTATAACAGTTGAAAGATATTTCACCAAAGATTTGTCAGTGGCAAATAAGCACCTTAAAAGATCTTTAAGATTATTAGTTATTGAAGATACACAAATGAAAAACACAAGTAGATAGATACCTGTACATACCTATTAAAATGGCTGAAAAAAATATTATATATTATATGTTATAGATTATATAAATATGTATTAATAAATAATATATTTATGTAAATATATTATTGCACATAATATATTTAATAATAAATAATGTATATTAATATTATATATTATATATTTATATATTATTCTTTTGTATATTTTATATATAAAATATTTTTAAGCCATTCTAATATATATTATAATATATATAAAATAATGATAATAATATAATATATATGTAAAAGAAAAGGAAAGAAAGAAAGATACTGACAATACTAAACGCACTGGAAAGGACGAAGATCATTACATTGCTGTTTGTAATACAAAATGGTATGACCACTTCGGCAATTTCTTTTAAAATTAAATATACCATTATCAAATGGCCCAGTAATATTATTCTTCAATATTTACTCAGTGAAATCAAAACTGATATTCACAGTTTTGTATATGAATGTTTGTAGCAAATTTATTCATAATTTCCCCAACCTGGGAACAACCCAAATGTTCTTCAATTTGTGAATGAATAAACAACCTTTGATACATTCATATAATGCTGTATCACTCAGCAGTAAAAAGGAAGAACTTATTAATACATGTACAACATGGATGAATCTCAAGTACATTATATTGAGGGAAAGAAGGCAGATTCAAAAGCTACCTGCTGTTTGAAAGCATACATATGACATTCTGGAAAAGGCCAACCTCTAAAGACATGAAACTGATCAGTAATTGCCAGGGTCTAAAGGTGGGTGGAGGAGCAAGAGGGAATTTGTGGACTGAATGGAATTAATTCTTCTGTGTCTTGATTTCAGTAATGGTTACATGACTATATGTATTCATCAAAACTCATGGAATATCCACTAAAAGGGTGATTTTACTGTATGTAAATTATACCTCAATTTTTAAAAAACAAATAAGAAACCAGAATCACACCTACCAAACTCTCTAATACATGGGACAGCCTAAATAAACCTACATAGTGCAATTTTTTATTATCAAAATCTAGTATTCCATGGCCTCCTATTATATAAAACTAAAGAACATGCCTTCATGTTCTTTGATCCTTTTTAAGGTGCTGAGACAAAAGCTGTTCATCTGCCTTAAATACCATTAATGTGATTATGAAAACATTAATGAATGTCAAATAAATTTTTCATTGAACATAACTCTTTCAGAATAAAAACTTTCAAAAGTTTACTTTTTTTAAAGTTTTTATTTAAATCCCAGTTAGTTAACATACAATGTAATATTAGTTTCAGGTGTACAATATAGTGATTCAGCAATTCCATACAATATACTTATTTTGATGAACACTCCTTAATCCCCATCACCTATTTCACCCATCGCCCCACGTCCTCTCTGGTATCAAAAGTTTACCTTATAAGGTAAAACTGACCTCCTGACTAGAAGAATTTCATGCACAGGTTAGATTATACTTTGTTGGGATCATTTTTAGAGACCTGTAATCTCGTAACAGTATGTAAATTAGATTTTTTTTTTTCAATTTTCTTCTATACTTTTTTGGAATGGTCCAAGCCAATGGGTATATAAACCTGATGCTCAAAGAATTTATTTGGAAATAAAAAAAGGTATCTTTTCTTATACCAATGAAACCCACATTCTTTTGCGCTGCATATTGTTTCACTGTGTGATGAAAATATCACAAAATGACATTTGTATCACTTCTTTTAGTTAAAATAATTTAGGCATGCAGAACTTTAACTGTGTGGGGAGAAAAATGGAGAAATTGAGGCAGTATTTCAGATTAGACCTTTGCTGAAACTTGGTGTCTCTTTTCTATCCAGCACAAACAGTACTTCTGATAGTCTTCATGTTTTTTTAAATTCTTATCAAGTATTCTGGTGTTGTTTAGGCATGATGTAATTCAAAAAAATTTATAAGACATTTTAGAAACTTAGTAGAAAAGTAATGCTTAATACAATGTCACTTATCCATATGATCAAGATGAATTTCTCATGAGAAGTTTGAGAAATTATGCTTTGGAATAAGAACTTGGTTTATGACCTTACTTTCATTCATTCTTTATCTATAATGAAAAACATTACTTAAGATCTGAGTCTTGAGGTTATCTCTCATCCCTAATAAATTGGAACAGTGGCGTGAAAGGTATCAGTTGGATAGCCATAAGAAAGCTGAATGTGGCAACTTTTTGTTTAGGAGCACACGGC